>NC_090742.1:81224139-81239139 GCF_036898095.1 Palaemon carinicauda | reverse complement strand
GTCTGATGATATATATATATATATATATATATATATATATATATATATATATATATATATATATATATATATATATATATATATATATATACACACAACTAGCAGGATCAACAATGACTATTTATGATATAAATGTTTTTGATAGATTTAAACAAACTGATTATCGAGTGATTACAAAAAAAAAAAAAAAAAAAAAAATCCAATAAACCGTAATTTCTGTGACACTCAGGTCTTTTTTGGGTAGTACTTTTAAAATTCTAATGGCTTTAGATACCATCTTGTCTGTATGAAGACTTTTGCTTTCCACGGAAATAGTTATCAAATGCAACCATTGATAAAATGTGATCTTATTTTTCTTCAAAGTGATAATTATTACATCCATTGATAATGTGATTTTTATTTGCAAGCTTTATATACCATTTTAGCTATATGTTTATTTTTATGATTGGTAATATTTGGTAGAAATTAGCCTTTGAAATTTTTCTTTTGTTTTAAGTAAATGACATGTAGGGGGTTTCCAGGCATAAAGGCAATTATAGATTTTCGCGTTATAGAAAATATCTTACTATTATTTCATTACAAAATTTAATGAAGTGAAGGGAAACACCTTTCCTATGAAGACCTGCACGGTATAATGACAACATAGTTTTGTATAAATATGCACATCCTTACCTGAGTCTTCAACCGAAATACTGGACTAGCGGTAAAGGTAGCAATATTCAGGGGGAGGCCAAAGAGAATACCTCTGTTCCTATTGATGGCAAACTTGCAAATGATACACCACCCCAACATTTGGAGACTTGCAGGCCAGGCATTTGTATAAGGATTCCTTGCCAATTGTTTCCTATCTGGCTCGCTACTTATGTACTACTATTGGTTTTACTTATTAAGTAAATCGATATATCCACCTCAGTTCCACTTTCTCTCGGCAACGTTGATTAATGACATGGTAGCGTGACAGAGTTCACTTTCTCTCTCTCTCTCTCTCTCTCTCTCTCTCTCTCTCTCTCTCTCTCTCTCTCTCTAGAGAGAGAGAGATTATATTCATCGTAACTATTCATCTATAAGCACTTGGGCTCTACCTTGCAATTGCATCACTGCAAATCAACCAGAAACGAACAGTTTATGCGAATATTAGTATTGTGATTTAAGACTTCATTTCGTGCTTCATTTATCAAGGGAATTCCACGAAAACCAATCTTACAACAAAATATCACGCAACGCGTAAAAAGGTAATCCCTAAATCTATTTGTCCTATTATTACTACTTGGCAACTTCTTACTATCAGCAGAAGATAGTACAAGTCTACTGCTCTAGTATAAAAAAAAAAAAAAAAAAAAAAAAAAAACGCTATAAGGGTAATAATTCGCTTGAAATCAAGCAGCATAAGATTCCTACCACTTCTTTGGAATATTGAGCTGCCTTATTTTATGTATGCATCGCCAAGGTCGTAAGGTCCATAATCATTGCCATTCCTTTTCATAATGACAAGTTACTAACAGATGCAAAAAGCTATTCTGTTATCATCTACAGAGAAGTTGATAATTCAGAAGAACACTCTTTCCGGGGCTAGCAACAATCATAGATACTCAAGTCACTGATTATTGCAGCTACTTTTATCAAAATTAACAGCTGTATTTGATTTAAGCAAAAATGAGATAATAAAAGCGTATATCTCTATACTAACGGCACGCGTAAAACCTAGTTTATCTATTCTAAACGCAATAACCCTGTTATTATGAATTGCGTTCCATTTCACAATGGTTATCTCTTTTCTAAATTCTGCTTTCATCTTCTTTATTCCATTTCTAGATTATTTAAAAATTGGAATAAAAAACTCTTTTGTTACTTTAAGATGTTTATCAAATATACTTTAAAACTGACATTAATACTTTTTGAAAATTCCACTTGCTGTTTAAAAAAAAATCCTTCAGTTTTCTTCGTATGAAAAGTAACAGAAACGGATGACAACAATCCCAAATTAACATACTTATAACGATTTTGGGACTTTTTTTTCATATTCAATAATGATTCTGGTTTCGTATGACACTAGATGCAGACACAGGTGTAACTATTAACGTTTAGAGATGATGCATACTATTACATGAACATTTTTCTCTTAAGACAACAATAAACTAGTTCTTCTTAAATCACCTCCGCCAACGAAGTTGGAAGAATGTTATGTTTTACCCCGTTTGTGTGTTTGTTTATGTGTGTGTGTTTGTTTGTGAACATCTTCCTGGCCACAATTTTAATCGTGAAGTAATGAAACTTGCAGGGATTAACTGTTATGTTAAAAGCTGGAAATGATTAAATTTTGGAAGGTCCAGGTCAAAGGTCAAGGTCACGGTCAAGCAAAATGTCCAATCTTCGAAATTTTTTTTAGAAGTGATCTTCGAAATTCCAAATCTTAAGGGTTAATTTTGAATAAAAAGTTTTTCAGCGGCGATTTTTTTCGTGATACTTAAGGGATAGTTGTGCATTTACAATTAGCGTCCAATAAGTAGCCACTGCGTCTGTACACGTGTGTATTAAAATATGCTTTGTTCTCTAATATTATTATTATTTTTATCATTACCATTATTATTATTATTATTATTATTATTATTATTATTATTATTATTATTATTATTACTATTATTATTATCTTTATTATTGTCATTATTATTACTATTAGCTAAGCTACAACCCTAGTTGGAAAAGCAAGATGTTATAAGCCTAAGGGCTCCAACAGAGAAAAAAAAAAGCCCAGTGAGGAAAGGAAATAAGGAAATAAGTAAACGATATGAGAAATAATGAACAATTGAAATAAAATATTTTAAGAACAGTAACAATATCAAAACATATATTTCATATATAAACTCAAACTCTTTCCCTTATGTACATCGTCTCTCTACTGCTTTTCGATCGTTGATTCGTGGCACGGTTCATCTGAACGTTTTTTGGTTTTGTTTGATATTTTGAACATACCTCTCTTGATCAGACGGTACATACCCTGAGTTTTACTAAGCAATGGATTTATCCCATTTCCATCTTGAAGTTCACTGTTAAATATCAAACTTAATCTCAAGTTATCCTTTTCCTCCTTATCTGGTATATTCATTGAGGCATTTTCAAGATTGAACATGAAACCCGTCAGTGACAGTCTGTCAGCGTTAGCACCGTGATAATTAACATGGGCCACAAACACCACATAAAGATTTAGAAGTCTCATTCATTCAGTGTATAGTGTGAGCTTTTTAGTTTTATTTCAATATCGCAGCAAAACTCTCAGACACAATTTTTGGTTGTTTTAGAACAATTAGTAAAACTTAAGATTTCTTTGGGGGCTTCCTATTATCTCTTATCTACTTATATCTTCTTTGGAAAAGATTAATTTTTAGTGAACGGATTGACGTTACATTTTTAGTTGTCTTCCGAAAAAAAAAAAAAAAAAAAACGGAGAAAAGGGATGATAGCTGTATAGTTCCATATTAATATTATTATTACTTGCTAAGCTACAACCCTAGTTGGAAAAGCAGAATGCTATAAGCCCGAGGGCTCCAATAGGAAAAATAGCCCAGTGAGGAAAGGAAATAAGGAAAGTACAAGAAAAATAATTAACTATTAAAAAAAATATTTTAAGAAGAGTAACACCATTGAAATAAATATTTCATATATAAACTATAAATACTTAAAAAAACAAGAGGAAGAGAAATAAAATAGAACAGTGTGCCCGAGTGTACCCCCAAGCAAGAGAACCCTACCCCAAGACAGTGAAAGACCATGGTACAGAGGCTATGGCACTATCCAAGACCAGAGAACAATGGATTAATTTTGGAGTGTCCTTTTCCTAGAAGAGCTGCTTACCATAGCTAGAGTCTCTTTTACCCTTACCAAGAGGAAAGTAGCCACTGAACAATAACATTGTAGTAGTCAACCCCTTGAGTGGGGAAGAATTAACATATACTTAATCATGTGAAAAATTCTGATGTTACAATCACATATTAAGGGTTGTCTTATTCAATCTTCACGATATTTTCCTAAAAGAAGATAGATTTGTTCGTTCACTTTCTATTCCTTGAAGCTGTCAAGAAAAAAAAAAAGAAGAAAAAACGGAATATGTCATACGGCTTAGCTACAGAAAAATTTGGTAGTAAGACAATTGTCAAAAGGCGAGACATGCCAAGAAAAAAAGAAAAAAAAAGACAAATTGTGCACGCGCTTCTCTGCTAATATCTCTTTTGTCACTCATGTGAAATGTTACATGTTTCTTTAAGAGTAAGTTGAGCCGTCAATGGAAATTTATCAGTTAGTGTCTTTTGCAAATTTTATTGTGAATGGTAAGGGGTACTTGTTTCTATCTCCACATTTATCTTTTTATTTTTCTAGAATCTAGAATGAGTCAGCGAAAAAGGTTTCCTGAAATGTTTTCCTTTCTCTTTCTCTTTATTTATATTCTGTACGCGCCTTTCGTGCTCTCTTTTAAAAAAAGGTTTGCTGGTTGAACTTTGCTGTTACAATTATCATATATTCTGTCTGTCTGTCTGTCTAAGTCCAATTCTCTACACTATAAGCGTATACTTTAAAAAAAGGGAAAGTCGGTCTGCTTGTCTATTTCCCTTCACTATAAATGTAAACTTATAAAGAAGGAAAGTCTGTCTGTCTGTCTGCCGAAGTTTTCTTCTCTTCACTATAAGTGTAGAGTTTTAATGAACGCAACTCTGTCTGGCTGTCTGTCTGTTTGTCCACTTCTCTTCCCTGTAGGCATACACTTTTAAAGAGGGCAAGTCTGTCTGTCTGTTTGTCCACTTCTCTTCCCTGTAGGCATACACTTTTAAAGAGGGCAAGTCTGTCTCTGTTTGTCCACTTCTCTTCCCTGTAGGCATACACTTTTAAAGAGGGCAAGTCTGTCTCTGTTTGTCCACTTCTCTTCCCTGTAGGCATACACTTTTAAAGAGGGCAAGTCTGTCTGTCTGTTTGTCCACTTCTCTTCCCTGTAGGCATACACTTTTAAAGAGGGCAAGTCTGTCTGTCTGTTTGTCCACTTCTCTTCCCTGTAGGCATACACTTTTAAAGAGGGCAAGTCTGTCTGTCTGTTTGTCCACTTCTCTTCCCTGTAAGCATACACTTTTAAAGAGGGTAAGTCTGTCTGTCTGTTTGTCCACTTCTCTTCCCTGTAGGCATACACTTTTAAAGAGGGCAAGTCTGTCTGTCTGTTTGTCCACTTCTCTTCCCTGTAGGCATACACTTTTAAAGAGGGTAAATCTGTCTGTCTGTTTATACACTTCTCTTCATTATAAGTGTAGACTTTTAGAGAAGGAAAGTCTGTCTCTGCCTATTTGCCTGTGTGTGTATATGTCTGTCTATCTGAGTCCACTTCTCTTCCCTGTTAGGGTCGACTTTCAAAGAGGACAAATCTTACTGTGTGTGCGTGTGTGTCTGTCTATGTTTGTGTCTGTGTCTGTCTGCCTGAGTCCACTTCTCTTCACTATTAGCATAGACCTTTAAAAAGGGTAGGTATATATGCCTGTTAGCCCACTTCTCGTCATTATAAGTGTAAGCTTTTAAAGAAGGAAGTCTGTTTGTCTGTTTGTCTATTTGTATGTATATTGTCCGGCTCCACTTCTCTTTACTTTAAGCCTAGACTTTTAATGAGAGAAAAGCTGTCTGTCTGTTTGTCCAATTCTCTTCACTGTGAGTGTAGACTTTTAGAGAGGAAAAAGCTGTCTGTCTGTTTGTTCAATTCTCTTCACTGTAAGTGTAGACTTTTAGAGAGGGAAAAGCTGTCTGTCTGTTTGTCCAATTCTCTTCACCGTAAGTGTAGACTTTTAGAAAGGGAAAAGCTGTCTGTCTGTTTGTCCAATTCTCTTCACTGTAATTGTACACTTTTAGAGAGGGAAAACCTGTCTGTCTGTTTGTCCAATTCTCTTCACCGTAAGTGTAGACTTTTAGAGAGGGAAAAGCTGTCTGTCTGTTTGTCCAATTCTCTTCACCGTAAGTGTAGACTTTTAGAGAGGGAAAAGCTGTCTGTCTGTTTGTCCAATTCTCTTCACCGTAAGTGTAGACTTTTAGAGAGGGAAAAGCTGTCTGTCTGTTTGTCCAATTTTCTTCACTGTAAGTGTACACTTTTAGAGAGGGAAAAGCTGTCTGTCTGTTTGTCCAATTCTCTTCACCGTAAGTGTAGACTTTTAGAAAGGGAAAAGCTGTCTGTCTGTTTGTCCAATTCTCTTCACTGTAAGTGTACACTTTTAGAGAGGGAAAAGCTGTCTGTCTGTTTGTCCAATTCTCTTCACCGTAAGTGTAGACTTTTAGAGAGGGAAAAGCTGTCTGTCTGTTTGTCCAATTCTCTTCACTGTAAGTGTAGACTTTTAGAGAGGGAAAAGCTATCTGTCACTTTATCCACTCCTCTTCACTGTAAGCGTAGACTTTTGCAGAGGGTAAGTCTGTCTGTTTGTTTGTCCAATCCTCTTCATCGTAATTGTAGACATTTAGAATGGGAAAAGCTGTCTGACTGTTTGTCCACTCCTCTTCACTGTAAATGTAGACTTGTACAGAGGGCAAGTCTATCTGTCTGTTTATCCAATTCTCTTCAATGTAAGCGTTGACTTTTAATGAAAGCAACTCTGCCTGGCCGTCTGTCTGTTTGTCCAATTCTCTTCATTATAAGCATGGCTCTTAAAGAAGGAAAGTTTGTCTGTCTGCCTATTTTCCTTAAAGAGGGAAAAGCTGCCTGTCTGTTTGTCCACTTTTCTTCACTGTAAGCATAGACTTTTATAAAAAGAAGTCTGTCTGTCAGTTTGTCCAATTCTCTTCACCATAGTTGTAGATTTTTAAAGAGGGAAAAGCTCCCTGTCTGTTTGTCCACTTCTCTTCACTGTATGCTTACACTTTTACAGAGGGTTAGTCTGTCTGTCTGTCTGTCCACTTCTCTTCACTGTAAGCATAAACTTTTAGAGAGGGAAAAGCTCCCTGTCTGTTTGTCCACTTCTCTTCACTGTGTGCTTAGACTTTTACAGAGGCCAAGTCTGTCTGTCCATTTCTCTTCACTGTAAGCACAGACTTTTACAGAGGGCTTGTCTGTCTGTCTATTTGTCCACTTCTCTTCACTATAAGCATAGACTTTTACAGAGGGCAAGTCTGTTTGTCCAAATCTCTTCACTTTAACCCTTGTAAACAATTTGCTGACGAGCCCTAGCCAGTTGATTATCTTTTAATATAGAATGTAACCTAAATGATTGAACTTGTCTTGAAATATGTTTCTATATCTGTGCTCGAAGAATTCTCGGCGTTAATGACTTTTGATATCAAGAAAACAGCAAACTCAAAATCAATCAATCAAAGAATTCTCTAATTCTGAAACCAAACCTTATGCCCCTTTCTAGCCCTGGTTTGAAGAAAACAAGAAAAAAGTAATGAAGGAACTTATCCTTAAAATGAACAAAAGCTAATTTGAAAACATTATTTTCTTATTTCTGTCATCAACATTATTAACGATTTTCTTATTACTTCTATTAACATTATCAACGATTTACTTATTACTGTTATTGACATTATTAATGATTTTTTTATTACTGTCATTAACATCATTAATGATTTTCTTACTGCTTGTTTGTCTGCTCTGCATGATGTGAAAAGGGTTGTTATATTATACGCAGCTAGAGATATATAGATGTGTATGGTGCACAGAAGTTACAATGCATAAGTAACTAAATGTTATCAATCAAACAATTTCAACGCAGCAAAGATACCTAGCAAAGTTGATGCTATTCGTCACAGGATGACCGTCTTTTATTTATACGTTCCAATGTTTGAATAGTCAAATATTGTGAAATTTTATGAAAAAAGAGGATTTATTAATCCTACTATCGACAAGGAATTTCACATGTATGACTAGCGTTGGCATAATTAGAAATTTTGATATGAAATCATTTAAAACTTGGTATCCAAGACGATGTGAATAACAAATGACGGACAGAGCAAAGGCAAACAAAAGCTTGACTTTCGTATTGATCACCAGTGAAGACGATGAATATTCAAGGATCATTTATGATTGCTTGTCTTATTATTTCTATTATCCTTATTATTTCCTTTACACTCGATATGGATATGTTCATGATACTAGTAGGATTTGCATTGACAAAATACAATATGGCTTTTAAGATTATCCACGTATCAGATTTATTACCTATTCTTATTGGTATGAATTGCTATTTGGTTAAGAATAGAAATAATTAAGAAGATCTGAAAGAGGCAGATCACTACTTTGATACTTAGATTATTTCTTACCATACAATGTGTGAGATACGATGGATTATGAAAATATTGTATGAAGTGTTAATTTGATCAAGCTAAATACAACATTAAAGATATGTCTGAAATAAGAACTACATTTTTAAGTGGTTGATATTGAAAAGTGTTTAAAACACGAAATAGATTAGGGAATTGTGATATAAAATTTATATAGATAGCAGAAATAAGAATCCACCTTAAAAGCTCGATAACAAATCTTTTTTTTTTTTTTTTGCTTGATCACAAATTAGTAGAAAAAAATAATACTAAGATTATAGGAAATATGATAAACTATTTGCAAAAATAATATTACAAGAAACTAAATATGAAAAGCAGACCATTTCCTTGTACGACATATATTAAAAATAAAATACAATTAATGGATATAGTAAGTTTCGTTTACATAATATTATATTGATGAAATCACGAGTTGCCATCTTAAGATACCCTTGTTAATGAACAACTAAATTACAGTACCTAAGGAGAAAAGTCACAAGACCTCCTTGATAAAGAAGCAAAATTTATCATGACAAAATATCTGTAAACGAAGGTCGTGATTATTCAAACACATTGCCTCTTCCTTTACCTGGAAAATCATTCGAAGATAAAATAAGAGTTTAACCAACTAGCAAACCGTGAGCCGGTGGTTCGAGCCTCTAGGGCCTAGGCCTACCTGCTGGCTGCTGGGTTATTATTAGCCATTGTCTGACCCTTTCTGGTTCCTAGCTTGGGTGGAGCAGCATTTGATCTGGTATTTGTTTACAAGAGCACGCTCTCCACTTACTCCAAAATTATGCAGTCAGGCAGCCCTCCTCTTCTTGTACAGTAATTAGAAGGTTCTTTAAATGCTGGGAAAGCAAAAAGTAGCAAGGTATGTTGTGCAAGAGGGTGGGGGGGGGGGGCGGCAAGAGGTTGATGTAGTTGGTTCTAAACGACCTGGAACTGACATCATCAACATAGTCAATCAAAGAGAAGTTCGTGACGTCAGCGTACATTTGGTATATATATTCAAAATATATGCTAAAATGAATATGGAGTAATTACTCAAAAGTGTCACTATTTGTGAATTGTATATTTTATTTGGTAAATACTTGACAATAAATCTTATCCTTTTTTTCAAGAAACTTTTTGTGAGAATGACTATTTTTGCAGCGTATGTTTTCATTGGCGGGAAATTGGCAAGCATCCTTGGGCAGTGGTCAATAGATGGCGTTAGTGTAGCAAACCGTCGTCTGGGATAATTAGTCGTTCTTTAGTTTCTTTAAAAAAACACTTTAATAAGATTTATCATAAAATATTTACCAAATAAGATAGGCATTTCACAAATAGCGACACTTTTGAGTAATTACTCCATTTTTAATTTAGTATCTATTTTAAATATATACCAATTGTGTGGTGACGTCACGAACTTCTCTTTGGTTGACGATGTCAGTTCCAGGTCGTTTAGTACCTCCTCCACCAACCAACCCCCCTCTCCCCCTTGCGCAACATATCTTGCAACTTTTTGCTTTCCTAGCAAAGAACCTCCAAGAAGAGGAAAGCTGCAGGCCTGCATCATTTTGGAGTAAGTGGAGAGCGTGCTCTTGTAAATAATTGCCTTTGATCTAATCATATGAATATATACTCTGTTTCTAGAACATTCCCCAGTGACTCACGTTTACCACTCATGATTATCCATTTCAACTTTAAACTTCCGTGAAACGATCACCACAATACTGTAAGCATAACCGCTCATATGAAAATGAATGAATATGGAATGAAGTTATGAAACTGTAACAAAGCTGAAGCTTTGTTACAGTTTCATAACTTCATCAGAACACACAGTAACTGGCTTTCAATGAGATTTTTCTACAAAAAAAAAAGGACTTGAAAAAATTACTATGACAGTGACGACCAAATTATTGTATGTAAGAAAAAGAAAACACGAACCCCAACTGTAATTAAGAATGGAGCCAGTCTTATGAAAAAAAATATTAGACCGAGTGGAAGAAAGGAAACATTAAAAAAACTCTAAACATGATGATTGCGATGAGAATGTGACGTACGCACTCCTTGATGGGCCCTATACTGCAGAATAATTGTGGGGTGGCTTACACTCGGCTGTTAGATTATTGTCTCTCGATATCTCTTATGAGAGAGAGAGAGAGAGAGAGAGAGAGAGAGAGAGAGAGAGAGAGAGAGAGAGGGCTCTGTTTACTATTGATTTATTTAATAATTAACAGCTGTCTTGATTTAGATGGAGCGGGTGAATCACGTTTAGAGGTTATAAAAAGCGATTATGATAGAAATCCCAAGACGGTGCACGAACCAAGAATCATATTTCTTGATTATCCAAAATTAGCCGAGGGAACAGCATTCGCCATTTGAACGCCAATAAGAGCAGCACTATTTTTCTCTACGGTCAGTCTGGAGACCAATAGCTTTTCAGCCAGTATCCTATTGTCAGGTAAGGGTATTATTATTATTATTATTGTTATTGATACATATACGTTTCCCACCAAAATGTATTTCAAGATGTAATTGGTACTTTATCCTTGTATCCTTGTTTTGTAATTGGATTGTTATCCTAAGTTGTCAACAATGAGTTCTGCTTACATATCTGGTGAGAACATTTTGTCAGTTTAACAGTATCTAATAACCCGTTAAACAGCTAACGTCTCTTGAACACCTGCTTAACAATTATTATTATT
The DNA here is from genome assembly GCF_036898095.1 of Palaemon carinicauda. NCBI lineage: Eukaryota > Metazoa > Arthropoda > Malacostraca > Decapoda > Palaemonidae > Palaemon > Palaemon carinicauda. The sequence continues at coordinate 81,228,178 of NC_090742.1, read as the reverse complement.
ATTATTATTATTATTATTATTATTATTATTTATTATTATTATTATTATTATTATTAGTTGGGAAAGCAGGGTGCTATAAGCCCAGTGGTTCCAACAGGGAAAAATAACCCACTGAGGAAAGAAAATAAGGAAATAAACAAACTACTAGAGAGACAATGAACAATTAACATAAAATATCTTAAGAACAGTAACAGCATTAAAATAAATCTTTCATATATAAATTATAAAAACTTCATAGAACAAGAGAAAGAGAAATAAGATTGAATAGTTGTGCCAGAGTGTACCCTCAACAAGAGAGGTCTACTGCAAGACAGTGGCAGACCATGGTACAGAGGATATGTCCCTACCCAAGACTAGAGAACAATAGTTTTATTTTAGTGTCTTTCTCCTAGAACAATTGCTTACCATAGCTGAAGATTCTTTTTTACCGTATGCAAAATAAATGAGAGAGATTTATGTAAAAGAAATAAATTTGTTTAGTAACTGATATTGATAAATAGATTCCGACAAGTGGCATTCGACTGAATACTAAAGAATGTTGTTGAGTATCGAACCAAAATTTTAAGATAGAAAACGGGAAAGAAAGTAACCCGTTAGCTAATTATTAATTCTTTGATCTCTCTCTCTAAACGGGAAAGAAAGTAACCCGTTAGCTAATTATTAATTCTTTGATCTCTCTCTCTCTCTCTCTCTCTCTCTCTCTCTCTCTCTCTCTCTCTCTCTCTCTCTCTCAACAAATAAACCACATTCCAACTAGAAAGGAAAATGTCCTAGATTTAGTATTTGTGAATGAGGTGAATTATGTTAAAGAAATAATAGTGTATAACACGGGAATTTCAGACCACAATGTCATGGAATTAATAGTCCATTCCAAAGCAAGTGATCGCAGAGATAATCAAAGCGCAAAACGTTGGGAAGCATATGGAAAATGTAATTTCTATGGTAAGAATATAAAATGGTCAGAAATAAATGAAGAACTGAACAAAGAATGGAAAAATGTATTCGTAAGTGATAATATACAGGTAAATACGGATATACTGTACAAAATACTGGAGATAATTGTTGAAAAATATGTACAGAAAAAAAACTAAACAACAGACCAAGAGACAGAAGGATCTTATTTCAGAAAATCAGAAAGTGGAAGAAAAATCTTGGAAAAGAAAAAAATGTGTGAGAAATGATGGAAATAAAAAGTAAGATAGAAAATGCAGAACAAAAGATTATACAATCGAAAGCAAATGAAAAAAGGGACTTAGAAGAAAGGACACTTCAAAATATCAAAAAAAAAAAAAAAAAAAAAAATGTACTTTACTCCTATGCAAAAAAAATGAATAAAGGAAGATTAGAAATAGGCCCTCTAATAATTGAAGGACGGTTAACGAATAAAAAAAAAAGGAAATATGCAACATATTAGCAGAAAAATATAACAGTGAGTTCACGCCAAGAATTGCGAATGAGAATAATGAAACAGAAATGAGAGAAGAAAATGATGAATATATACAGGATATAGATATTAATGAAGCAGATATTGTGCAGGCTATAAGCGAAATTAAAAATGGATTGGCAGCCGGACCAGATGGAGTTCCAGCGATTGTGTTAAAAAAAACTGCACACACTATCGCGAAGCCACTTGCAATACTGCTAAGACAAAGTGTAGATATGAGCGAGATATATGCTAAACATAAATTAGCATATATAACCCCTATTTTCAAAAGTGCATCAAGACTAGAGGCAAGCAATTATAGACCTGTTAGTCTAACATCACATATTATGAAAGTGTATGAGAGGGTAATAAAAAAAAAAATATTGAATCATTTGGTTAAAAATAATTTGTTTAATATAGGTCAACACAGTTTTGTGCCTGGAAAAAATACACAAATCCAACTGATAGCACACTATGAAAACATATACAAAAACATGATAAATGAAAAAGACACATGTGATCTATCTAGATTTTACAAAAGCCTTTGACAAGGTAGACCATAATAAAATTAGAGAAAAAATGAGAAAGCATAATATTGTGGGAAAGATTGGAAAATGGGTAAAAGAATTCCTGCAAAACAGAAAACAGATAGTGGTTGCAAATGACGAAAAATCAGATGAAGATCAGGTAATATCTGGCGTGCCACAAGGTACGGTATTAGCTGCACTGCTGTTTGTTATTATGATCTCAGACATAGACTGTGATGTTAAAGACTCTGTAGTGAGAAATTTTGCCGATGACGCAAGAATAAGTAGAGAAATTACTTATGATGAAGATTGGAACTCGCTATAAAGAGATCTAAACAAAATATATGAATGGGCGGAGATAAATAGGATGGTATTTAACTGCGGTAAATTCGAATCAATAAATTATGGAAACAGAGAATTAATGGTATATGCATACAAAGGACCTAATAACGAGACAATCACAAAAAAGGAAGCAATTAAAGACCTTGGTGTAATGTTAAATAGGAATATGTTATGCAACGACCAAATAGCAACACTGTTGGCTAAATGTAAAGCAAAAATGGGAATGCTATTCAGACACTTTAAAACAAGAAAAGCTGAACACATGATTATGCTTTACAAAACTTATGTACGTAATACACTCGAGTACTGCAACGTGATATGGTACCCACACTACCAAAAGGATATTGCACAAATAGAGAGTGTACAAAGGTCCTATACTGCTAGAATAGAAGAAGTTAAGGACCTTGACTACTGGGAAAGACTGCAATTTTTAAAACTATACAGCCTAGAAAGGAGAAGAGAACGCTACATGATAATACAAGCTTGGAAGCAAATAGAAGGAATTACTGAAAACATCATGGAGCTAAAAATATCAGAAAGAGCAAGCCGAGGTAGATTAATAGTGCCAAAAACTATACCAAGAAAACTAAGGAAGGCGCACAGGACATTAATCCACTACGCACCAGCATCGATAATGCAGCGATTATTTAATGCTCTGCCAGCTCATCTAAGAAACATCAGGAATGAGCGTAGATGTGTTTAAGAATAAGCTCGATATATACCTAAGATACATCCCAGGCCATCCAAGACTGGAAGATGCAAAATACACCGGAAGATGCATTAGCAACTCTTTGGTGGATATACGAGGTGCCTCACACTGAGGGACCTGGGGGAACCCAAACATAGAATAAGGCAATAATACTCTCTCTCTCTCTCGTGTTGGAGTGGGTTTGTCATGTTAATAGTGACATTAACAATTATGATTATGAGCTGAAAAGTGCTTACAAGATCCTAATGGAAAGATATCTAGACTTATGATAGACATATTTGTTCATGGGTTGTCTAGCTTATTCTAACGAATCTTATCCAACAAACCATGTCAGACACGTAGTATTCAGTAGACCGTGTAACATTACATAATTATTAAACCAACCGGTGTAAAGGTTTCAAGTTACCCCCAGTTTCAAACTACCCCCCGGTAACTTGAAACCGGTTTCAGATTACCGGGGTGGGGGGTAGTTTGAAACTGGTTTCAAGATACCCCCTCATCAGAATGATAAATAATTCATGTGACATCGCAAATATGTATCATGCATCTATTGCTGGCTTCTCAGCAGTAGGAAAAGTAGTTTAATTTTGTATTTAAGACCAAATATTTTGTATTAGTGAATCATATGACACGTTAAAAGTCACAGACTGTAATATAAGGTTTCGAGGTAAAGGCGAGGTAAAATTTTATTTTATTTCAGTGTTCGTGTGATTGTTGATACTTTCGTATTTAAGACTTATATACCATATTAAACATAGTTAATTAAATCCTTTGTAAAGAATCCTGTCTTTTAATAATCAATCAGAATTGAGAACTGAATTAATTTGATATCAAAATTAAGATTATTTCTGTTAGTATGATGATCGTTTTAAAACAATTTTGCTCTTTGTTATATTTTAGAGTTTCAACTTGTCACCACGTGGTTGCAAACAAAAAGAGCGAAGGAAACAATTCGGAGAGAGTATCAAATTAAAATATTATATTCTTAGACCGTTCAAATCCGGGTGAATGACTTATTAGCTGACCCTTTTCTCCTTT
>NC_090742.1:81214139-81219139 GCF_036898095.1 Palaemon carinicauda | reverse complement strand
TGAAAAATTTATAAATCAGATTCAGTTACCCGTATTGACACTATAACATGAAAATTATTACAAGTTTTATTTTTTGATATGTGGATGCGATGTTTAAAGGAGTATGAGCCCGCTTCATTGGGTTTTAGGAGTTGAATGATCTGTAAATACAGTTGTTCTACTTCTTAACCATCAAGTAAATACTTTGATTCGACAAGGAAACCTGACATATCTTGCTGTTAATGAATAAAGTCTGACAAGTTGATGCAGTCATCAATCAGGTTGGAAAGGTGGACATAAGATCAACAACTGAATAAATACCCCTTTTTCCATTATTGATCCGTAAACGTTTTCATTGCATCCGATTTCAAGAAGGATTTCTTGCATGTTGATCTACTGTTGTTGATTGAATTAGTCTGTGAAGTGGTTTTAATTTTATAATAATTTTTTCCATAGGAGGTAAAGAGTATCTTTAAAAAGGTTTTCTTAGAATAAAAACAATTTTTGTGGTCTCAGTTATGACGATGATGATGATGATGATGATTATTATTATTATTACTTTTTTTTTTCTTTAGTACTATGCGACAGGAAAATAGGGGTTAAGTTGGAAGGTAAAGTACACAGGACAGTTGTGAGACCGGTAATGATGTATGGAGCGGAGACGTGGGCAATAAAGAAGACAGAAGAGAAGAAACTGGATGTGGCAGAGATGAGAATGTTGAGATGGATGTGTGTGGTGACAAGAAGAGATAAGATACGGAATGAGGTAATTAGGGTTACCACAGTAGTTAGAAAACTATCAGATAAGTTCCAAGAAAGTAGACTGAGGTGGTATGGTCATGTCATGAGAAGAGATGAACAATATAATGGGAGAAGAGTGATGGAAATGGAGGTACAGGGAACGAGAAGGAGAGCGAAACCAAGCGAAGGTGGATGGACTGTATCAAGGATAACCCACGGTCCAGATATACCAGGTCAGCCAGACAGCGTACCGATTTTAAGCCTCTTCTGCGCACCTACGTCATCTGAAGGGGATTAGTGTTGGCGAGAGACATTAAGAACGTAGATCTATCACACAGTCAATGTAAATAAAACAACATTTTACCTTTGGAAAATATTTTATTAAGTTACAACTTTCATTTTTTTTTTCTTAGGGCCTCCCTGCATGGTTGTCCTTGAGGTTTTCTATACTTTATCAAATTATTAAGATATCGCATTCGAAAATATACCGACATCTTAACAAAAAGAGCAATAACATTGTCAGGAACTTCAATACCAGACTGTTTTAATTCTAAATAAAGCTTTTTAAAACATTTTTTTTCCCTCCATGAGAGCTTCCCCGTGTACAGCATTAAAAATCTCCCGCATTATTAACAACTGTGAAAAAAACTGACTAGAAGGTGCATGCAATTCCCCCGATTAACACATGCTATCCAAGTATCATTCCTTAGTACTTCTTCAGTCTTATTTCCTAACTCAGGATATTTTACACAAAATTTCTTTACAATATATCCACCAATGTATTTAAGAGCTTCTTCCTCGATTACTCCCCCAATGTCTTTCTTTATTTCTTTATTTGCTCTCAAAAGGTCTTCTTCCTCGTCTAAAGCATCTTTCTCTAAACCAAAATCTAAATTTCTGAATATCTGCGTTGTTAGGCATATTTCTAACGCTAAGTCCTTTCTTTCGTGATAGATTCATCGTCTTTGGCTGATTCATGAGATTTTTCAACTGTGGTGATATTACACTTTTCACTTAATACTTCAATTTCCTTTCCTAGTAACATTTTTTAGCCGAAATTTAAAGTTCACAGCATGAGGATGATCATAGTGCCCACCCATTTGCCTTATACACCCAAAGATATGTTCAAGGCAATCTTGATTTAGTCTTTGTGTACGTAGGTAGTCAATACTATAAGAGCCTTTTAACATATCAAACAAAGCAATGGTAGATTTACATGATAAAATTATTCCTTTCTGAAACTTGAAAAGACTTTTTGTATTAGGATTTTTAACTCTCATAGTATTCATTACCTCAATTACCTTGAGCAGTGTACCTGTTTGTTTTTCTACATCAATACCAAAAGCATTGCTTTTACCAAACTCTCCATACATGGAGGAAGAATTCATTATGTCGAACCAATCATTTATTAAAAGAATAAAATCAGTGACGGAATGAATGAATGAATAAAGTGAAAATGGACACAGCGTCTCCTATTGTTTACGTTACCTCTATATGTAGCTAACTAAGGCAACGGTCCTTTGTTTTGTTTACCCACGTGTGTGAGACGGGGAAGCTTGACGTCACTGTATGGGTGATTCACAGCTTAAGCTGCACGTTGGCTGACCTGGTATATATAGACCTTGGGATAACCTTCGATCAAAGGGATTAACCGGTGATGAAGTGTGGGACAGATTCAAATGAAGAAAGCTGACCAGAAACATCGACCCCACATAGAAGTGGGAAAAGATGTAGACAAAGAATTATTATTATTATTATTATTATTATTATTATTATTATTATTATTATTATTATTAAAATGGAGGAGATTCACTAGGCCAATGAGTCAAGCTCGACTCTTACAGAACTTGTTTGGCTCAAGTATTAACATCCTTATAAATATCAAGAGATTTTTTCTTTTCATTGCAGGCACTGTGTCATCATGAGTATATCGTTTCCGTTAAGTTTAATCCTTTTTCAAGTCTGGATACTTCAGTCAAAAGGTATTTTGATTTACCTCTGTTTGAATGGATTTACTGATATATTCTTCTGTATATTATTAAAAATTTTAATAATGTTAATTTTGATCTTTTAATAAATAAAGATGTCAACATTATGATTAAAAAAAAGACCGCAGATACAAGGGAAACTTACGCTATTAGAAAAGATGTGATATTTCTAATGCTTGGACTTTGAGTTAACATCATATATATATATACATACATATATATATATATATATATATATATATATATATATATATACACACACACACATATATATATATATATATACATATATATACAGTATATATATACATATATATATATATATATATATATATATATATATATTTATATATATATATACATATATATATATACAGTATATATATATATATATATATATATATATATATATATATATATATATATATATATATATATATATATATATTTCTTTATGTATACATAATATGTGTGTGTTCCATTACGATTTACACAGTTGTACTGAAATTAATCAAAGATTATTCAGATTTATAGACAAAAGCTCAAATAATAAGGTTATGCTTTTATCAAAAGACGTTCATGCTGGCCCGTCCATTACTAGTCTACAGGACCCAATGAATGCATCCGAAAAAGGATTGGCGAATCAGGTCTCGAGGTGAGTTTACTGAACGATGTGTTTCTTCATTCGTGAATTGACAGATTGCCGAGGTTTATATTTGGGAGTTTGCCGATCAGTGTGTTTTGTGAATGACAAGCTTCTTAAACGACGAGGGAATCAGCCTGCTAAGAAAAATTAGACTAAGACAAAGAAATAGATATTGCAATAAATAGATAGATAAATAAAAGGGAATGGAATAGCAAACAATAACAAAGACGCACACACTCTTTCAATTACCGATGCTACAACTAGATTTTTCTCCGGTTATCCTCCTCTTTAAGTTGCTTTTAAAAACTCATCATTATCAATACGAAATCGGTCTTCTGCTCCTTTGCTGCGTGTGGTTATCTTCATTTTCTTAAACAGCTAAAGTAAATTCACTGTGGTATACTGTAGTTTAAACATAGTAAATGAACAGAATCATTCTACCCCTATTTTATTAAAAATAATTGTAAACAATTCTAGCAATATCAAATGAACTAACATACTATCTTGACACAATTACCCACTAACATCACCTGAAGCATTTGACAGTATTTGTTTATTTTTCATTATTGGGAATGTTAGCAATTTTAAATTTTTTCCTTTGTTCAGAAGCTCATATTCGTTGCAGGTATTGATTTGTGTTGAGCAGTAGTTCATTTTAAGGCCATTAGTTACTGTCCATATTATCCTCATTACATTTTTTCTTTCTGAATTATGACCAGCATCACAGGGATCTACTGGAAATAGTACTTCATCATCAGTTAATTTAAGACTTCACATTGTTCTGATAAGAAATTTTTGGGAAAAGGAGGATTATTGGTCCAATACCGTAAAATTTTCGGTGAAAACAGTAGAAAACTAAAGCATATGTGGCCTGATTGGTAACGTCTCTGCCTGCTGTTGTCCAGACGGGGGTTCGAGTCCCGCTCTGACTCGTTAGTTCCTTTAATGTGTGTAACCTTACCATCCTTGTGAGCTAAGGTTGGGGGGTTTGGGGGGCCTATAGGTCTATCTGCTGAGTCATCAGAGCCATTGCCTGCCTTCTAACCCCTTGGTCCTAGCTTGGGTGGAGATGGGGCTTGGGCTCTTATCTTATGTATATATGGTCAGTCTCTAGGGCATTGTCCTGCTTGCTAGTGCAGTGTCACTGTCCCTTGCGTCTGCCATTCATGAGCGGCCTTTAAACTTTTAAACTAAGCAAGCACTACTCGTGTGACGTCATCCCTTCCTTACGCCCAGACTGACCTGGCCTTTATTCAAGACGTCCTTGGCGAAGTCTGTTAAACATAGCAATTTCTGGAAAGAAAGTCCATCATCACAATATTTCAAAGTCTATAACTACTATCTTGGCCAGTAGAGTGGTAACGCTTTCGCCTTGCATTCGCATCACGCATCACTGGTGATGTTACCTCAGTGGATGAGCCTGCCTAGCTGACGTTCTGGTTCGTCTTGCAGATGTTACTAGAAAAGAAACCAAACACCTTTAACATTTATCCATTATTTCAGGACAGGTCTAAGGGTTGTGGTGGCCTATAGGAAATATCCCTGCCTGGTGATCTGCTGGAATGGGGTTCGAGTCTAGCTTAAGCTCAATAGTTCCTTGAAGTGTCTGCACCCAACCTCACTATCCTTGTGAGCCCATAGGTCTA
>NC_090742.1:81176639-81211639 GCF_036898095.1 Palaemon carinicauda | reverse complement strand
TATCAAGACAGATACCATTGTGGTTGATAGTTACATTGATTAAAATTACGAGTGTTAAAGAGAGCCTTACCTTATTGCCTTATTGCCTTATTTCTTGTTTGGGTTCCCCCAGGTCCCTCAGTGTGAGGCACCTCGTATATCCACCAGAGAGTTGCTAATGCATCTTCCGGTGTATTTTGCATCTTCCAGTCTTGGATGGTCTGGGATGCATCTTAGGTATTTATCGAGCTTATTCTTACACACATCTACGCTCACTCCTGATATGTTTCTTAGATGAGCTGGCAGCACATTAAATAGTCGCTGCATTATCGATGCTGGTGCGTAGTGGATTAATGTCCTGTGCGCCTTTCTTAGTTTACCTGGTAAATTTTTTGGCACTATTAATCTACCTCGGCTTGCTCTTTCTGATATTTTTAGCTCCATGATGTTTTCAGTAATTCCTTCTATTTGCTTCCATGCTTGTATTATCATGTAGCGTTCTCTTCTCCTTTCTAGACTGTATAGTTTTAAAAATTTCAGTCTTTCCCAGTAGTCAAGGTCCTTAACTTCTTCTATTCTAGCAGTATAGGACCTTTGTACACTCTCTATTTGCGCAATATCCTTTTGGTAGTGTGGGTACCATATCACATTGCAGTACTCGAGTGTACTACGTACATAAGTTTTGTAAAGCATAATCATGTGTTCAGCTTTCCTTTTTTTAAAGTGTCTGAATAACATTCCAACTTTTGCTTTACATTTAGCCAACAGTGTTGCTATTTGGTCGTTGCATAACATATTCCTATTTAACATTACACCAAGGTCTTTAATTGCTTCCTTGTTTGTGATTGTCTCATTATTAGGTCCCTTGTATGCATATACCATTCCTTCTCTGTTTCCATAATTTATTGATTCGAATTTATCGGAGTTAAATACCATCCTATTTATCTCCGCCCATTCATATATTTTGTTTAGATCTCTTTGCAGTGAGTTCCTATCTTCATCACAAGTAATTTCTCTACTTATTCTTGTGTCATCGGCGAAACTTCTCACTACGGAGTTTTCAACATCACAGTCTATGTCTGAGATCATAATAACAAACAGCAGTGCAGCTAATACCGTACCTTGTGGCACACCAGATATTACCTGGGCTTCATCTGATTTCTCGTCATTTGCAACCACTATCTGTTTTCTGTTTTGCAGGAATTCTTTTACCCATTTTCCTATCTTTCCCACAATATTATGCTTTCTCATTTTTTTCTCCAATATGTTATGGTCTACCTTGTCAAAGGCTTTTGCAAAATCTAGATAGATCACATCTGTGTCTTTTTCATTTATCATATTTTTGTATATGTTTTCATAGTGTGCTATCAGTTGGGTCTGTGTACTTTTTCCAGGCACGAAACCGTGTTGACCCATATTAAACAAATTATTTTTAACCAAATGGTTCATTATTTTCTTTTTTATTACCCTCTCATACACTTTCATAATATGTGATGTTAGACTAACAGGTCTATAATTGCTTGCCTCTAGTCTTGATCCACTTTTGAAGATAGGGGTTATATAAGCTAATTTATGTTTAACATATATCTCGCTCATATCTACACTTTGTCTTAGCAGTATTGCAAGCTGCTTCGCGATAGTGTTTGCAGTTTTTTTAACAAAATCGCTGGAACTCCATCTGGTCCGGCTGCCGATCCATTTTTAATTTCGTTTATAGCCGTGACAATATCTGCTTCATTAATATCTATATCCGTTAGATATTCAACATTTTCTTCTCTCATTTCTGTTTCATTATTCTCATTCGCAATTCTTGGCGTGAACTCACTCTTATATTTTTCTGCTAATATGTTGCATATTTCCTTTTTTTCATTCGTTGGCCGTCCTTCAATTCTTAGAGGGCCTATTTCTAATCTCCCCTTATTCATCTTTTTTGCATAGGAGTAAAGTACTTTGGGGTTTCTTTTTATATTTTGAAGTGTCCTTTCTTCTAAGTCCCTTTTTTCATTTTCTTTCGACTGTATAATCTTTTGTTTTGCATTTTCTATCTTACATTTTATTTCCCTCATTTTCCACACATTTTTTTCTTTTGCAAGATTTTTCTTCTACTTTCTAATTTTCTGAAATAAGATCCTTCTGTCTCTTGCTATGCACGTCTTTTGTTTATTGTTTTTTTTCGGTACATATTTTTCAACAATTTTCTCCAGTATATTGTACAGTATGTCCGTATTTACCTGTATATTATCACTTACTAATACATTTTTCCATTCTTTATTCAGTTCTTCATTTATTTCTGACCATTTTATATTCTTACTGTAAAAATTATATTTTCCATATCCTTCCCAAACTTTTGTGCTTTTATTAATTCTGCGATCACTTGCTTTGGAATGGACTATCAATTCTATTACATTGTGGTCTGAAATTCCCGTGTTATACACTATTATTTCTTTAACATAATTCACCTCATTCACAAATACTAGATCTAGGACATTTTCCTTTCTTGTTGGAATGTGGTTTATTTGTTGCATATTATGTTCTAATAGCATATCTTGAAGCTTTTCAAATTGCCTCTTATCTTCTGCGCTACTATTACTATCTTTTTTATATGTATACATACAACCACTTTCTTCTATCCGTTCTTTCCAATCCACGAAAGGAAAGTTAAAATCTCCGGATAGGAGTATATTCCAGTCTTTATGGTTTCTACATATATCATCTATTTTTTCTATTATTATGTCAGACTCCTTAGTGTTTGGGGGTCTGTAAACTACAATATTTATTAGTTTTTCAAATTCAAATTCTACCGCAATCAATTCACATTCTGTGTTGCTGTATTTTTCACATACTTTTCCTTGATTTATGTCTCTTCCATATATTGCGGTTCCCCCTTGATTCCTATTTTTTCTGTCTGATCTATAAGTTTGGAAACCCTTTATCTGGTCATCACTGCCAGTCTCTTGGGAATACCATGTTTCACTTATATTTAATATATCTATTTTTTCAATTTGGGTTAGTTCTTCTAAGAACTCTATTTTCCTTTTAGAGTTACTCGTGACTAAACCCTGTGCATTCATTACTATTATGGTTTGTGTTTCATCCCCATTATTTAATATTGGTAATAATAGGGATTCTCCCATGCTTCCTTCCTGTTCTGATATGATGTTCTTTTCTTCATTTCCCGGAATTCTGCCATTAAAAAATCCAACTTTTCTATTATATTTGCTCTTTCGCCTTCATATTTATTTGTGTGTATACCTGCAACTGTCCCCATATCTGCACCAACCCCTGGCATTATAGATGCATTCTTTGTAGTTGGGCTCTAAATGTGCAGGTTTGGGTTGAAAGGCCTCATATCTTGGGGCTCTTGGTTCAAAGCGCGGTATATACACGGCCTGCTTTTTTGTTTATTTTTTTGTTTCTTTTTTGCTTTCATTTTTCTTTTCAGTTTGCTGAGTTTTCTTACTTTCATTCATGGTTGCAGGATGCATATATCGACATTTTTTGTTGTAAATGCATCCTTTTCCTTCTTTTAGGTTTTTGCATATTTTTGGATGGAGATTATTATTATTATTATTACTATCCAAGCTACAACCCTAGTTGGAAAAGCAAGATGCTATAAGCCCAGGGGCTCCAACAGGGAAAAATAGCCCAGTGAGGAAAGGAAATAAGGAAATAAATAAATGAAGAGAACAAATTAACAATAAATCATTCTAAAAACAGTAACAACGTCAAAACAGACATGTCATATATAAACTATTAACAGCATCAAAAACAAATATGTCATAAATAAACTATAAAAAGACTCATGTCCGCCTGGTCAACAAAAAAGCATTTGCTCCAACTTTGAACTTTTGAAGTTCTACTGATTCAACCACCCGATTAGGATGATCATTCCACAACTTGGTAACAGCTGGAATAAAACTTCTAGAGTACTGCGTAGTATTGAGTCTCGTGATGGAGAAGGCCTGGCTATTAGAACACTCTGCATTCGTCTCCATATCCGTCTAAATACGCACATTTACCATATATTTCATAATTATGGCATATCTTTGGATGCTTGTAGTAGCATCTTTCGCCAAATCTGCAATTCCCTCTTTTCAGCATATTGCAGACTATATCCTTCTTTTCTATTTTTTCTTGTTCTTGCTCTTCCCTAAAATTATGTAGGTCCGGGTAGAGTCTCTTGGGTCTATTATTTGTTTCCATCTGGTAATTTATTTCTTCATAAGTATGTTGTTGGATGGCATCATAGGTTATATCAATGATTTCTTCTGCATCCTTACACATATCCTGTTCATTGTTCTTTTCTTCTTCTTTTTCTTCTTCTTCTTCTTCTGTTTCTTCTTCTTCCTCTTCTTTATCTTCAACTATTTGCAGATTTAGTCTCGACTTAATTATATTTTCTATCCAGACTAAGCATGTTGAGCAGAATACCTTTGTGTCTTTATTTTTTATTTTTTGCTGTATTTCAGCACATGTGGGGTGTGTTGGGACATGACAGGCATCACATTTTCTAATCAATTGTTGAGGATTATTAATGGAATACCATATCTTACATGTATTACACCATTTTGGCATTCTTTTTCCCATTGCATCAATCAGCATATTCACCATATTGGACTTCTTATTGTTCTTTGATGGAATGTGTTGATTGATGTAGACTTTCTTTATAAGTCTCTTTAACACTTGGATTTTCTTTGGAATTTCTTCTATTATTTTGCTGATGTTTTCCGCAGATTTGCTCCAGTTTATTGGATCATATTGTTTCAATATGTCTGCGAATATTTTTCCGTCACATTGGTTGACGTTACTAGTGACCTCTGTTATCAGACGGTCGAGCTCCTGTTTCGCCAACTCATGGAATTTATTTTTGCTGAGTCCAGCGATGTCTCTCCAAGCCTTGCCCGTGTTGTACATAGCCATCTTGATTAGATTTTTAGTAATTCACAAAATAACTATTCTATGCCGACGTTTTATCCCACTTCTCCGACCTCAAACTAATCACTGACTATTCACGAAAACTTGTAGCTATATTGCACTCGATAGCCTTTTGTTATCCGCGTTAAATCAGGATATTTATAGGGTCGCAAAAGTGTAACCACTCACCGGCACACAGATACAAAACTGAGAGAGAGAGAGAGAGAGAGAGAGAGAGAGAGAGAGAGAGAGAGAGAGAGAGAGAGAGCACTCTATGCTATAAGAGAAAAGCGATGTATTTCCTACAAACGAAGATGTTTTATAACAAAGTAATTTTGGCACTTACGCTTCGTAATTAGTGGGTTATTTTATACCCATAATGCACTTTCGTAATTTCCGGTCGGTTTAGGCAAAAACACTTTCCACTAAGCTGTTTATGTTGGTTATGTGACTTATAATTTTCTGTCTTTACTATTGATAATTGCATTGAGTTATAATTGTAGTTAACATTATTATTACCTCCGTCAACGAAGTTGGAAGGGGTTATGTTCCCCCGCTGTTTGTGTGTTTGTTTGTGAACAGCTTCCTGGCCACAATTTCATCCGTAGAGTAAGTAATGAAACTTGCAATGATTAACTTTTATTCAAAAAGCTGGAAACGATTAAATTTTGGAAGGTCAAGGTCAATAGTCGAGGTCACGGTCAAGCAAAATGTCCAATTCACGTAATCAGCCATAAGTTTGGACATCATAGTCAAAGAGACTTCAAACTTGGTTCATATTTGAGTATATGGAAATCCACGTCAATTAATGGATGTTAAGGTCAAAGGTCAAGGTCATAGTCGAGAAATAATCTGCCGTGGCGGAGGTCTATGCTCTAATGAGTGCCCATCTAGTTTTTTATTATTATTATTATTATTATTATTATTATTATTATTATTATTATTTTCATTTTTAATATTATTATTATTATTATTATTATTATTATTATTATTTTCAGACAAGATTCCTAAGTCCAACCCAGTTGATATTAGAGTATTACTTTCGTTTTAAAAATTCAAACGTTAGAAATTGAATTTGTTTTTGTATTATGTTTTCAGTGATTAAATTTGATTTAATTGATTAAGAATAATTTATTATTAGTTTATATATATATATATATATATATATATATATATATATATATATATATATATATATATATATATGATTTAAATTTCAGTGATTGTGCCAACTGTGATATATCGATCGGAGTTGTGGGGAATGAAAGTAACGGAGAGACAGAAATTGAATGTGTTTGAGATGAAGTGTCTAAGGAGTATGGCTGGTCTATCTCGAGTAGATAAGGTTAGGAACAAAGCGGTGAGGGTGAGAACGAGTGTAAGAAATGAGTTAGCAGCTAGAGTGGATATGAATGTGTTGAGGTGGTTCGGACATGTTGAGAGAATGGAAAATGGCTGTCTGCTAAAGAAGGTGATGAATGCAAGAGTTGATGGGAGAAGTACATGAGGAAAGCCAAGGTTTGGGTGGATGGATGGAGTGAAGGAAGCTCTGGGTGATAGGAGGATAGATGTGAGAGAGGCAAGAGAGCGTGCTAGAAATAGGAATGAATGGCGAGCGATTGTGACGCAGTTCCGGTATGCCCTGCTGCATCCTCTGGCGCCTTAGATGACTGCGGAGGTAGCAGCAGTAGGGGATTCATCGTTATGAAGCTTCATCTGTTGTGGATAACGGGGGAGGGTGGGCTGTGGCACCCTAGCAGTACCAGCCGAACTCGGTTGAGTCGCTTGTCAGGCTGGGAGGAACGTAGAGAGGAGAGCTCCTCTTTTTTGTTTCATTTGTTTGATGTCGGCTACCCCCCAAAATTGGGGGAAGTGCCTTGGTATATGTATGTATGTAATTTCAGTTTCATCTTATTTTCATGCATCCATTTCTAGTCCACTGCAGGACAAATTGATGTCTGTTATTTGGCCAGTTGTGTTGGTGGGAGACTTTTGTCTGATTGCTCACAGCAAACCAATCTAGTATGGATATTCCTGACAAGTACAGCTCTGCTGATCATTGCGATACACAATCTCTTTCATCACTCAGAAAGGGATATATATATATATATATATATATATATATATATATATATATATATATACACAGATATATATATATATATATATATATATATATATATATATATATATATATATATATATGTAAATATACACACATTTTATATACATATTGATATTAATATGTATGTATATATATATGTATATGTATATATATATATATATATATATATATATATATATATATATATATATATATATATCCTATATCCTATATCTTATATCTATGTATATATATATATGAATATATGTAAATATAGCTATATATATGTATGTATACATACATATATATATATATATATATATATATATATATATATATTATATATATACACACACATATATATATATGTATATATATAATGTGTGTTTATATTCACACATATATGTTATATCTTATATCTGCGTGTATATATCCTGATAGAAATGTCTTTGCATGTTTGGCCGACATAGAACGAGTTACAATCTGAACAGGGAATACTATCTACCATATAATTATCATTTATCTGTTCAGATTGTAACTTGTTATAGGTCGGCCAAACATGCAAAGACATTTCTGTCAGGATACAAGAGCACAAGATGGCTGTCTCTAGGGGATCTCACAACAATGCCTTGTTCTCCCACTGGCTAGAATTTAGGCATAGAATCGGGTGCTCAGAGACGAGTGAAGTAATTCATGATAATGACTATACCCCCCAAAAATTGGTGGAATAATTATTAATTGGTTGTACCAAAGGTCTAAATTTAAATCTAAGACAGACTATGATCGATAGTTTTTATGACAAGTGGAAATCCATTTACATTTTCCATTTATAAGTTGGACAAAACACGTTTCGACACTAAATTATGATTGGAGAAACATGAATGCAGTTTACCTCTTATCCTAAAAACACTTTGGAGCACAGTGTGGCCAAAGAGATTCTGTCTTCGAATTATGAACATGAAGTACATATATATACAGTATATACACACAAAAGGGTTTTGCCTTGAACAAAGGGCTCATCAGGTGGGTTTTGCCTATTTCGTTGTTTCAAGGTTTGGTTTCCATGACCCTCATTCCTTCCCTCCTCCTTTGCTTTGCCTCAACAGTGATATTTATCATGCTATGGAGCACAAAAGCAGAACAAGAGAAGCAACTTGAAACTTATTTCAGTGTTCTGGGTTTTGAACTGACGGGTTATTACTCCGTGCGAGAGGTAGCCCCTTTGTCCTGAAATAGGTTTCGGCCAACTTCCCTTACTCCAGATAGCCTATCAGTAGTCAATAATGTCCAATGAAGACATTCAAAATTCATCGGTACATTAGGAATGTCTCTTGATTGTTAATGACATAAAAATAGTCCAAATACTTGATCCTTCCAACTAAATCCATCCTTTATCCGATGATGTAAGCTTGTACTTGTGCATCGAAGGATATTTCCTCCTCAAAAAAAGTTCCATTTTCTTTCCATCTTCCATAGTCCAACCACTTGATCATTCCACCTGAGTCCGTACTTTAACCCATGATGTAAGCTTGTATTTCTACATCAAAGGATATTTCCTCCTAAAAAAAAAAAAAAAAAAGTTCCCTTTTCTCTCCATCTTCCTAAGCCCAACCCTTTGATCATTCCAACTGAGTCCTTACTTTATCCCATGATGTAAGCTTGTGCTTCTATATCAAAGGATATTTCCTCCTAAGAAACAAAAAGTTCCTTTTTCTCTCTCCATCTTCTTAAGCCCAACCACTTGCTCCTTCCAACTGAGTTCTCACTTTATCCCATGATGTAGGCTTGTAGTTCTACATCAAAGGATATTTCCTAATAAAAAAAAAGTTCCTTTTTCTCTCTCCATCTTCCTAAGCCCAACCCTTTGATCCTTCCAACTGAGAACTTACTTTATCCCATGATGTAGGCTTGTACTTCTACATCAAAAGATTTTTCTTCCTAAAAAAAAAAAGTTCCTTTCTCTCCTCAATCTTGCTAAGCCCAACACTTGATCTTTCCAACTGAGTCCTTACTTTATCCCACGATGTAGGCTTGTACTTCTACATCAAAGGATATTTCCTCCTCAAAAAATTTTCCCTTTTCTCTCTCCATCTTCCATAGTCCAACCACTTGCTCCTTCCAACTGAGTTCTCACTTTATCCCATGATGTAGGCTTGTAGTTCTACATCAAAGGATATTTCCTAATAAAAAAAAAAAGTTCCCTTTTCTCTCACCATCTTCCTAAGCCCAACCCTTTGATCCTTCCAACTGAGAAATTACTTTATCCCATGATGTAGGCTTGTACTTCTACATCAAAAGATTTTTCTTCCTAAAAAAAAAAGTTCCTTTCTCTCCTCTATCTTACTAAGCCCAACACTTGATCTTTCCAACTGAGTCCTTACTTTATCCCATGATGTAGCCTTGTACTTCTACATCAATGGATATTTCCTCCTTAAAAAAAGGTCCTTTTCATTTCCATCTTCCACAGTCCAACCACTTCATCCTTTCAACTGAGTCCGTACTTTATCCCATGATATAGGCTTCTACTTCTATATCAAAGGATATTTCCTCCTAAAAAAGAAAGTTCCTTTTCTTTCCATCTTCCAGAGTCCAACCACTTGATCCTTCCGACAGTGTCCGTACTTTATCACATGATGTAGGCTTGTACTTCTACATCAAAGGATATTTCCTCCTAAAAACAAGTTTCTTTATCTCTCCATCTTCAATAGTCCAACCGCTTGATCCTTCCAACTTAAATCGTAGTTTATCCCACGATTTAGGCTTGTACTTTTACATCCAAGGATATTTCCTCCTCAAATAAAAAAAGTTCCCTTTTCTTTCCATCTACCATAGTCCAACCACTTGATCTTTCCAACTGAAAACTTACTTTATCCGATGATGTAGGCTTGTACTTCTATTTTCCAAGGATATTTCCTCCTTAAATAACAAATGTTCCTTTTTATTTCCATCTTCCACAGTCCAACCACTTGATCCTTCCAACTGAGTCCTTACTTTATCCCATGATGTAGGGTTGTACTTCTACATCAAAGGATATTTCCTCCTTAAATAAAAAAAAGTGCATTTTTTTCTCCATCTTCCATAGTCCAACCACTTGATCCTTCCAACGGAGTCCGGTCTTTATCCCATGATGTGGGTTTTTACTTCTACATCAAAGGATATTTTCTACTAAAAACAAAAGTTTATTTTTCTCTCCAATCTTCATAGTCCAACCACTTGATCGTTCCAACTGAGTTCGTACTTTATACGATGATATAGGCTTGTACTTCTACATCAAAGGATATTTCCTCCTAAAAACAGAAGTTACTTTTCTCTCAATCTTCCATCATCCAATCACTTGATCCTTCCAACTGAGTCTGTACTTTATCCCATGATGTAGGCTTGTACTTCTATATCAAAAAATATTTCCTCCTCAAATAAAAAATGTTAATTTTCTTTCCATTTTCCTTAGTCTAACCACTCGATCCTTCTAACTGAGTCCGTATTTTATCCTATGATGTAGGCTTGTACTTCTATATCAAAGGATATTTCTTCCTCAAATAAAAAAAATTACCTTTTTCTTTCCATCTTCCAGAGCCCAACCACCTGATCCTTCGAACTGAGTCCTTCCATTATCCCATGATGTAGGCTTTTAGTTCTACATCAAAGGATATTTCCTCCTCAAATAAAAAAAGTTCCCCTTTCTTTCCATCTTCCATAGTCCAACCACTTAATCATTGCAACTGAGTCCGTACTTTATCCCATGATGTAGGCTTGTACTTCTACATCAAAGGATATTTCCTCCTCAAATAAAAAATATTGCCCTTTCTTTCCATCTTCCATAGTCCAACCACTTGATCCTTACAACTGAGTCCTTACTTTATCCTATGATGTAGGCTTGTACTTCTATATCAAAGGATATTTCCTTCTCAAATAAAAAATTTTCTCTTACGTTCCATCTTCCATAGTCCAATCACTTGATCCTTCCAACTGAGTCCATACTTCATCCCATGATGTAGTCTTTTACTTCTACATCCAAGGAAATATCTTCCTCAAATAAAAAATGTTCCCTTTTCTTTCCACCTTCCATAGTCCAACCACTTGATCCTTCCAACTGAGTCCGTAATTTATCCCATGATGTAGGCTTGTACTTCTACATCAAAGGATATTTCCTCTTCAAATGAAAAATGTTCCCTTTTCTTTCCATCTTCCATAGTCCAAATTGATCCTTCCATTTGAGTCCGTACTTTATACCATTAGGTAGGCTTGTACTTCTACATCAAAGGACATTTTCTTCTAAAATAAAAAATTTTCCCTTTTCCCTCCATCTTCCACTGTCCAACCACTTGATCCTTCCAACTAAGTCCTTTCTTTTTCCCAGGATGTTGGCTTGTACTTCTGCATCAAAGGATATTTCCTCCTCAAATAAAAAAATTTTCCATTTTCTTTCCTTATTCCATAGTCCAACCACTTGATTCTTCCAACTGAGTGTGTACTTTATCCCATAATGTAGTCTTGTACTTCGACATCAAAGGATATTTCCTCCTCAAATAAAAAAGTTCCCTTTTCTTTCCATCTTCCATAGTCCAACCACTTGATTCTTCCAACTGAGTCCGTACTTTATCCCATGATGTAGGCTTGTACTTCTACATCCAAGGAAATATCTTCCTCAAATAAAAAATGTTCCCTTTTCTTTTTATCTTCCTTAGTCCAACCACCCAATCCTTCCAACTGAGTCCTTACTTTATCCCTTAATGTAGGCTTGTACTTCTGCATCAAAGGATATTTCCTTCTCAAATAAAAAAGTTCCCTTTTCCCTCCATCTTTCATAGTCCTACCACTTGATCCTTTCAACTGAGCCCGTACTTTATCCCATGATGTAGGCTTGTACTTCTTCATCTAAGGATATTTCCTCATCAAATAAATAATATTTCTTTTCTTTCCATCTTCCATAGTCCAACCACTTGATCCTTCCAACCGAGTCCATACTTTATCCCATGATGTAGGCATGTAGTTCTACATCAAAGGATATTTCCTCCTCAAATAAAAAATGTTCCCCTTTCTTTCCATCTTCCACAGTCCAACCACATGATCCTTCTAACTGAATCCGTACTTTATCCCATGATGTAGGCATATAGTTTTACATCAAAGGATATTTCCTCCTCAAATAAGAAAAGTTCATTTTCTTTCCATCTTCCATAGTCCAACCACTTCATCCTTCCAACTGAGTCCCTACTTTATCCCATGATGTACTCTTGTACTTTTACATCAAAGGTAATTTCCTCCTCAAATAAAAAATGTTCCCCCTTGTTTTCCATCGTCCATATTCTAACCACTTGATCCTTCCAACTGAATCCTTTCTTTTTCCCATGATGTAGGCTTGTACTTCTACATCCAAGGATATTTCCTTCTCAAATAAAATATTTTCCCTTACGTTCCATCTTCCATAGTCCAATCACTTGATCCTTCCAACTGAGTCCATACTTACTCCCATGATGTAGTCTTTTACTTCTACATCAAAAGATCTTTCCTCCTCAAATAAAAAATTTTCACTTTTCTTTTTATCTTTCATAGTCCTACCACTTGATCCTTTCAACTGAGCCCTTACTTTATCCCATGATGTAGGCTTATACTTCTTCATCTAAGGATATTTCCTCATCAAATAAATAATATTTCTTTTCTTTCCATCTTCCATAGTCCAACCACTTGATTCTTCCAACTGAGTCCGTACTTTATCCCATGATGTAGGCTTGTACTTTTACATCAAAGGACATTTCCTCCTCAAATAAAAAAATTTTCCCTTTTCGTTCCATATTCCATAGTCCAACCACTTGATCCTTCCAACTGACTCCGTACTTTATCCCATGATGTCGGCTTGTACTTCTACATCCAAGGAAATATCTTCCTCCAATAAAAAATGTTCCCTTTTCTTTTTATCTTCCATAGTCCAACCACCCGATCCTTCCAACTGAGTCCGTACTTTATCCCTTAATGTAGGCTTGTACTTCTACATCAAAGGATATTTCCTCCTCAAATAAAAAAAAGTTCCCTTTTCTTTCCATCTTCCATAGTCCAACCACTTGATCCTTCCAACTGACTCCGTACTTTATCCCATGATGTCGGCTTGTACTTCTACATCCAAGGAAATATCTTCCTCCAATAAAAAATGTTCCCTTTTCTTTTTATCTTCCATAGTCTAACCACCCGATCCTTCCAACTGAGTCCGTACTTTATCCCTTAATGTAGGCTTGTACTTCTACATCAAAGGATATTTCCTTCTCAAATAAAATATTTTCCCTTACGTTCCATCTTCCATAGTCCAATCACTTGATCCTTCCAACTGACTCCGTACTTTATCCCATGATGTCGGCTTGTACTTCTACATCCAAGGAAATATCTTCCTCCAATAAAAAATGTTCCCTTTTCTTTTTATCTTCCATAGTCCAACCACCCGATCCTTCCAACTGAGTCCGTACTTTATCCCTTAATGTAGGCTTGTACTTCTACATCCAAGGATATTTCCTTCTCAAATAAAATATTTTCCCTTACGTTCCATCTTCCATAGTCCAATCACTTGATCCTTCCAACTGACTCCGTACTTTATCCCATGATGTCGGCTTGTACTTCTACATCCAAGGAAATATCTTCCTCCAATAAAAAAAGTTCCCTTTTCTTTCCATCTTCCATAGTCCAACCACTTGATCCTTCCAACTGACTCCGTACTTTATCCCATGATGTCGGCTTGTACTTCTACATCCAAGGAAATATCTTCCTCCAATAAAAAATGTTCCCTTTTCTTTTTATCTTCCATAGTCCAACCACCCGATCCTTCCAACTGAGTCCGTACTTTATCCCTTAATGTAGGCTTGTACTTTTACATCAAAGGACATTTCCTCCTCAAATAAAAAAATTTTCCCTTCTCGTTCCATATTCCATAGTCCAACCACTTGATCCTTCCAACTGAGTCCGTTTTTCATTCCTTGATGTAGTTTTGTACTTCTCCTTCAAAGGATATTTCCTCCTCAAATAAAAAAAATTTCCCTTTTCTTTCCATCTTCCATAGTCCAACCACTTGATCCTTCCAACTGACTCCGTACTTTATCCCATGATATCTGCTTGTACTTCTACATCCAAGGAAATATCTTCCTCAAATAAAAAAAGTTCCCTTTTCTTTTTATCTTCCTTAGTCCAACCACCCAATCCTTCCAACTGAGTCCTTACTTTATCCCTTAATGTAGGCTTGTACTTCTGCATCAAAGGATATTTCCTTCTCAAATAAAAAAGTTCCCTTTTCCCTCCATCTTTCATAGTCCTACCACTTGATCCTTTCAACTGAGCCCGTACTTTATCCCATGATGTAGGCTTGTACTTCTTCATCTAAGGATATTTCCTCATCAAATAAATAATATTTCTTTTCTTTCCATCTTCCATAGTCCAACCACTTGATCCTTCCAACCGAGTCCATACTTTATCCCATGATGTAGGCATGTAGTTCTACATCAAAGGATATTTCCTCCTCAAATAAAAAATGTTCCCCTTTCTTTCCATCTTCCACAGTCCAACCACATGATCCTTCTAACTGAATCCGTACTTTATCCCATGATGTAGGCATATAGTTTTACATCAAAGGATATTTCCTCCTCAAATAAGAAAAGTTCATTTTCTTTCCATCTTCCATAGTCCAACCACTTCATCCTTCCAACTGAGTCCCTACTTTATCCCATGATGTACTCTTGTACTTTTACATCAAAGGTAATTTCCTCCTCAAATAAAAAATGTTCCCCCTTGTTTTCCATCGTCCATATTCTAACCACTTGATCCTTCCAACTGAATCCTTTCTTTTTCCCATGATGTAGGCTTGTACTTCTACATCCAAGGATATTTCCTTCTCAAATAAAATATTTTCCCTTACGTTCCATCTTCCATAGTCCAATCACTTGATCCTTCCAACTGAGTCCATACTTACTCCCATGATGTAGTCTTTTACTTCTACATCAAAAGATCTTTCCTCCTCAAATAAAAAATTTTCACTTTTCTTTTTATCTTTCATAGTCCTACCACTTGATCCTTTCAACTGAGCCCTTACTTTATCCCATGATGTAGGCTTATACTTCTACATCAAATTATATTTCCTCCTCAAATAAAAAAAAGTTCCCTTTTCTTTCCATCTTCCATAGTCCAACCACTTGATCCTTCCAACTGACTCCGTACTTTATCCCATGATGTCGGCTTGTACTTCTACATCCAAGGAAATATCTTCCTCCAATAAAAAATGTTCCCTTTTCTTTTTATCTTCCATAGTCCAACCACCCGATCCTTCCAACTGAGTCCGTACTTTATCCCTTAATGTAGGCTTGTACTTCTACATCAAAGGATATTTCCTTCTCAAATAAAAAAGTTCCCTTTTCCCTCCATCTATCATAGTCCTACCACTTGATCCTTTCAACTGAGCCCGTACTTTATCCCATGATGTAGGCTTGTACTTCTTCATCTAAGGATATTTCCTCATCAAATAAATAATATTTCTTTTCTTTCCATCTTCCATAGTCCAACCACTTGATCCTTCCAACTGAGTCCGTACTTTATCCCATGATGTAGGCATGTAGTTCTACATCAAAGGATATTTCCTCTTCAAATAAAAAATGTTCCCCTTTCTTTCTATCTTCCACAGTCCAACCACATGATCCTTCCAACTGAATCCGTACTTTATCCCATGATGTAGGCATGTAGTTCTACATCAAAGGATATTTCCTTCTCAAATAAGAAAAGTTCCTTTTCTTTCCATCTTCCATAGTCCAACCACTTCATCTTTCCAACTGAGTCCCTACTTTATCCCATGATGTACTCTTGTACTTTCACATCAAAGGTAATTTACTCCTCAAATAGAAAATGTTCCCCCTTGTTTTCCATCGTCCATATTCTAACCACTTGATCCTTCCAACTGAATCCTTTCTTTTTCCCATGATGTAGGCTTGTATTTCTACATCCAAGGATATATCCTACTCAAATAAAAAAAGTTCACTTTTCTTTCCATCTTCCATTGTCCAACCACTTGATCCTTCCAACTGAGTCCGTACTTTATCCCTTGATGTAGATTTGTACTTCTACATCAAAGGATAATTCCTTCTCAAATAAAAAAGTTCCCTTTTCTCTCCATCTTCCATAGTCCAACCACTTGTTTTTTCATATTGAGTCCGTACTTTATCCCATGATGTAGGCTTGTAGTTCTACATCAAAGGATATTTCCTTCTCAAATAAAAAGTTCCCTTCTCTCTCATCTTCCATAGTCCAACCACTTGTTTTTTCATATTGAGTTCGTACTTTATCCCATGATGTAGGTCTGTACTTCTACATCAAAAAATATTTCCTCCTCAAATAAGAAAAGTTCCTTCATTTCCATCTTCCATAGTCCAACCACTTGTTTTTTCATATTGAGTCCGTACTTTATCCCATGATGTAGGTCTGTACTTCTACATCAAAAAATATTTCCTCCTCAAATAAGAAAAGTTCCTTCATTTCCATCTTCCATAGTCCAACCACTTGTTTTTTCATATTGAGTCCGTACTTTATCCCATGATGTAGGCTTGTAGTTCTACATCAAAGGATATTTCCTTCTCAAATAAAAAGTTCCCTTCTCTCTCCATCTTCCATAGTCCAACTACTTGTTTTTTCATATTGAGTTCGTACTTTATCCCATGATGTAGGTCTGTACTTCTACATCAAAAAATATTTCCTCCTCAAATAAGAAAAGTTCCTTCATTTCCATCTTCCATAGTCCAATCACTACATCCTTCCAACTGAGTCCATACTTTATCCCATAATGTAGGCTTGTACTTTTACATCAAAGGACATCTCTACTTCAAATAAAAAAAAAAAAAATTTCCTTGTCTTTCCATCTTCCACAGTCCAACCACTTGATCCTTCCAACTGAGTCCGTACTTTATCCCATGATGTAGTCTCGTACTTCTACATCCAAGGATATTTCCTCCTCAAATAAAAAAGTTCCCTTTTTTCCATTTTCCATAGTCCAACCACTTGATCCTTCTAACTGAGCCCGTACATTATCCCATGACTTAGGCTTGTACTTCTACATCAAAGGATGTTTCCTCCTCAAATAAAAAATATTCCTTCTCCTGCCATCTTCCACAGTCCAACCACTTGATCCTTCCAACCGAGTCCGTACTTTATCCCATGATATAGGCTTGTACTTCTACATCAAAGGATATTTCCTTCTCAAATATAAAAAGTTCCCTTTTCTTTCCATCTTCCACAGTCGAACCACTTGATCCTTCAAACTGAGTCCGTACTTCATCCCATGATATAGGCTTATACTTTTACATCCAATTATATTTCCGCCTCAAATAAAAAAAGTTCCTTTTCTTACCATCATCCTTAGTCCAACTACTCTATCCTTCTAAGTCCGTACTTTATCACATGATGTAGGCTTGTACTTCTACATCAAAGGATATCTCTTCCTCAAATAGAAAAAGTTCCATTTTCTTTCCATCTCCCACACTCCAACCACTTGATTCATCTACTTCAGTCCGTACTTTATCCCTTGATATAGGATTGTACTTCTACATCCAAGGATATTTCCTCCTCAAATAAAAAAGGTTCCTTCTCTTTCCATCTTCCATAGTCCAACCACTTGATCCTACCAACTGAGTCCGTACTTTATCCCATGATATAGGCTTTTCACTTCTACATCAAAGGATGTTTCCTCCTCAAAAAATTTTTCCTTTTTTCTCTCTCCATCTTCCATAGTCCAACCACTTGATCCTTCCAACTGAGTCTCTACTTTATCCCGTGATGTAGGCTTTTACTTCGACATCAAAGGATATTTCCTCCTCAAAAAATATTTCCCTTTTTCTCTCTTCATCTTCCATAGTCCAACCACTTGATCCTTCCAACTGATTCCGTACTTTATTCCATGATGTAGGCTTGTACTTCCACATGAAAGGATCTTTCCTCCTCAAAAAAAAGGTCCTTTTCATTTCCATCTTACATAGTCCAACCACTTGATCCTTCCAACTGAATCCGTACTTTATTCCATGATGTAGGTTTATACTTCTACATCCAATGATATTTCCTACTCAAATAAAAAATGTTCCTTTTCTTTCCATCTACCATAGTCCAACTACTTGATCCTTCCAACTGAGTCAGTACTTTATCCCATGATGTAGGCTTGTACTTCTACATTAAAGGATATTTCTTCCTCAAATGATAAATATTTTCCCTTTTCTTTCCATCTTCCATAGTTCAACTACTTGATCATTTCAACTGAGTCTGTACTTTATCCCATGATGTAGTCTTGTACTTCTACATCAAAGAATATTTCTTCGTCAAATAAAAAAAGTTCCTTTTCCATATTCCATAGTCCAACCTTTTGATCGTTCCAACTGAGTCTGTACTTTATTCTCTGATGTAGGATATATCTCGTCCCTCTGATAAATTTGTGCTGTTTTATTCTGGTGAAAAGAGTTTGCCTGATTTTCCCACATAACAATGGCTGCAACACTTACAGGAAATCTTGCAAATTCAACACGCAGAGTTTTCTGGAAAATTCTTAATCAAAATATTGTTTAGTGTTTCAAAAATGAAAAGCTACATTCATAATTCTAAGTTTTACGAAACTAAGTAACTTTTTTCAAATGAGTTATTATGAGTAAACAGTAAAAGCTTCCTTATTGCAAATGAATAAAGTGTATTTCAGCGTTATGCACGACATAAACCCATATATTATTATTATTATTATTATTAACATTTCTGGGCTCAAGCCATGGCGTCCTGATGGAAGGTTCCTTTTTGGTAGCTTCCTTGGGTAAATAACTAATAGATATTCCCAGAGAATTTAACCACAGGTTATCACAGAATTCTAAATTCTGGAGCGAGTATCCTAAAGGTTTCCCTTTAAGACATCGTATATCAACAGGGGACGCATGTATTAACGCGCCACATAGCTATCTGCACCCCACATAGAGTTAACACTTCGATGTGTAGGGGCGGAGAATAGCTGGGGAGCCGTTCCACAGCTAATCTCGTCCGTGGCTACTTTTGGTACTCGAGACGTAAACAAACGGGCGCCATTGCTAAATGACGTCACGTCCGTCCTCATCCTTTGCATAGTAGCTTGCCTTACTAAGACGGATTTTCCCTGTGCTTACTTTATCGACTTGCATCTTAGCCATGTCTCTACCCTCGGCCTCGCCTTCTTCTGGAAAGTTGAGTACAAGGTTCCAGTATTGTTTAAATAAGCTCTGACCGTAAAGTAACTTTTACTTTTCGAGATATTTTATGTTTTTTGGCAGAGCTGTGCTGCTACCGGACCTGCCATTTTATGGCGTCGCTGTTGTCTTGCATGCCTTATTTAGCTAGCCTCAACAGCTTCTCCGGCCTTATTAACTAATCGATACTATTAGTTATTTAATCTTCATAGCTAGGAACTTTATATATCGTGTTTTGACGCTCTTTTATCGGTCATCGCCTGACCCCATACCAGATCGCTAGCCTAGCCCCTAGGCCAGAGTGCCTATCATCAGTGTTCATGCATGATATATTACAGTGATCCTAGGTTTAGTTATGAAGATAGTGGCATTATTTAATGATACTGTTTACTGTGATGCAAGTGTTTTCGCCTTCAGGGACCATATAGGGGATAGGTTTGATAGTGTGCCTTTCTAACCTAACCTAAATGTAGGACCCCTATATGCTCCCTTCACCCCCTGCCTTAGGGCATTCCCTCTGTGTAGCCTTGCTCCCCCTACCACGTAAGGGGATCAAGCTCATATCAGAGTATCTATCGCTTCTCTGTCCTCCCTAAGGGAATGATCCCCCCTTAGGGTTGCGTCCGAGAATGAGGAACGGCCTGCCCTTCTTCTATTGCTGAGGCTAGGTTTCCGACCTTCCCTGCAATAGCGATACGTCTTCCAACCTTCCTGGTTCAGGGCGTAATATCCCTGCTCTAGGTTAGGCTTGGGGGGAGATAGTTCTGTGCCTTGCTTGAAACTGTACCCATGCACCGTTCTCAGCTAGGCTGCCTACCTTAGGCTAGGGAGCGTCCTCCCTTCCTTGGTGGCCGTTTTGGTACAGAACCTCCCCTATGGAAGACCCTTCCTCTTCTCCCCTCCCCACCTATCTCTTGTATGGCCTAGCCTATACTTAGGTTAGCCTATACCCATCTGTCCCCTGTCCTACAACTCCTCCTTAGGGTGGAGTGATAGGGCTACCTTGAGTCCCTGTGTGCAGGCCGCTCTGGTACATATACCCTTCATAGTGTCCTATGGGGTTAGCCACTGGATGCGTTTTGTCCGCAGGGGTTCTCCCCCTCTTGGGTGTTCCCTAGCCCTCCCTTGGGCTACACTGGCTCCCGGCTGCCTGCGGCTCCCTGCCACTGGGTGATAGGGCTAACCCCTATCATGGGTACACCCATTCAAGTGGGATGTCTTGGGGTTCGTGTCCGTACTCCTACATCCCTCCTTCTGTCTCTTTCACTGTCTTGGTGCCAGTCCCTTGCCGCCTCTACTGTCGGCGATACCGACCTCCCTCCTTGGTGACTCCTTCCTTGCCCCCCGTGGCCGACAGCCCTCCGTGTGCCGGAGGGATGCCGCCTCCCGTCGGCGTGCAGTCGATGGCCTACCCTTATACCTCCTTCCTAAGGTCGTCCGTCCATCGGACCGACCCCCGGCGTGCCGGCATCCATTGCCGGCAGTCCGGTTCTGCTGTAGCTCACCCTTGTCCCTGTCACCAAGCCGGCAACCTTCGGCTGCCGGAGCCGCTGCCTCCCGCCGGCGTGCCGCCGTTGTATCGGCGGCCGCCATCCTGGCATTACTCTTGACTTCTCTGTTTGTCTTCTCTAATGCCAGAAACTCTGCTGGAGCGGCCTCCGGCGTGCCGCAGGTCTGCCGGCGCATTCCGGAGGCGCCAAGAGACCTGCACCCCTTCTCCTAGCTATCAACACAATGCTGATAGCCCTACCTTGCAACCAGATGGTTTGACTACATAAATAGATAGGCATTGTCTTACCGTTCTATTAGTAGCCGTGCTGTCTTCTTGCATATCACAATTTTCCAGCATGCTGTGTGTATCTTAGCACGGCTGGTTGCCGGAAACCGTTACCCTATGGGGTTTTTCTTCATCCCCAATTCAATGGTCTGAGTGGTCTCAGTCCCAGTTTTATATCCTTGCCAATTCCTTCTAGAATTCCTTTGCCTCCCTGGCAATCTATGGAGAATTCTACCCTGTGTCCTCGGTCACAAACAAATTGCTTATGGATAAGGTTACGGTAACCAGCCGGGCGGGTTACACTGAGTATGTGTCTATCTACTTCATTTCCCGCTCCACTCTCAAACATCACAATGTTTATATCACTTAAGATTAAGTTAAAAATTAACCTTTTAATATTTAACTTTAGAATATAAGTCATTAATATGACTTCCCCATACTCATGTTCTCTTTCTCTTACAGGAGGAGTACGTGAAATGCGACTACGGCTTCTGTGGAGTGAAGCGCCCGCACTTCTACGGGCACACGGCGTGTAGGACCCACTCCCCTTGAGCCAACAAGAAAGGCGATCTGAAGTTTTGGGACCCGCAGAACTGTACAGTCTGCAAGGACCGCCTGGTCGAGGCGTTCAATAATCCTCCCTCAGCGGAGGTTAGGGACGCTTCTCGAGAGAAGCTACGCAAGTGGGTGCGTGGCTTCCAGAAGAACGCCACCGGACCATACCTTGCCACCGAAGACTTGAGGGCCTTGCTTTTCCCGAAGGCATCCCCAGACTCTGTGGTCCCCAAGGATCAGATCCCCACCGTCCAGATAACGGTGGAACCTGATGTAGTCATGGTCCAGTCCATGCACGAGTGCCGTCTGGATACCGACAACGCGGAACGTATGTCGGAAGTGTCGGAGAACACGGAGAGGAACCTCATGGCCGAAGAACTGGACTATGAGGAAGACCAAGTGGAATACACTGAGTCGGAGCAGGAGGTCGCTCCACCTTCCACCCCCACACCGACTCCTACACTGACGGACGTATCACTCCCGTCTACCTCCGCTACCCCGGACCCCATCCCATCCAGCGCCCAGGAGATGTTCCGAATGCTCGAAGCTCTCATGGACAAGAAACTCAGTGAGACACACGGATACATCAGGACCATGGGAAGTTCAAAGCAGCCGAAAAGGATTTCGGTTAAGGACCTCCCGGCATGCTCGGACGCCAACCCCTGGAGGTATGCCGAGCACATGCCAATTACAACAGGCAGGATCTTCATCAGTGAGAAGATCGGCTCGATTGTCCTGGAAGAAGTGGAATTCTTCCTGAATTTTGAGGCTTATCCGGACTGTTACGTCCGACTTCGATCCAAACCTGCCTCTAAAGAAGAGACCGAACCGAAGGAGGTGATTGTGTTCGATCTCCCGAAGGCCCAGGCTATGCTGGCCAATACAGTAAAAAGTAGGGGTTTTACCTGCTCAAAACTTCCGGCGCTTAGCAAGAAGCACCCTACCTACGTCGCACCAGACGATGCGACCCTCCCCTTCTTGGAAAAGGCCTTCGCTGCGGTACACAAGGCAGTGGAAGAAGGAAAACCTTGCCCTGCACTGGAGGAGTGCAGACCCTTCTCCCTGATTACTCCCCCCGATGTTCGACACTGGAAAGATGTCCAGCATACATTCGTGGTAGGGAAACTAGAACCTGACGTAGCTGGCCGTCAGTTTAACGAAGACCTCCCGAAACTTAATGACCATCTCCTTCGTCGGGAACATGACACGAAGGAAAGGCTCGCCGTATCCATGTCCCTCCAGGTACAGCTTGACGTCATGGCCGGTGACACTAGAGTCCCTGACTACTACATGGTGCTCACCAAAACACATTTGGCGACCGTAGTAAAAGACCTGTACAGCTTC
Source organism: Palaemon carinicauda (assembly GCF_036898095.1). Taxonomy (NCBI): domain Eukaryota; kingdom Metazoa; phylum Arthropoda; class Malacostraca; order Decapoda; family Palaemonidae; genus Palaemon; species Palaemon carinicauda. The sequence continues at coordinate 81,188,766 of NC_090742.1, read as the reverse complement.
ACGAAGGCTCGTAGAGCCTGTCGTGAATTCGTGTTCTCCAGTGCCACAGTGAGACACGAACCCCGGAGGCTGATTTCCTCCAACATCTGGGGTAAGCACCTCTTTCCCTCCTCCCTTGTGAAAGAGATCACCGACAAGGCCGCCACGGAGAACAGGAACCTTCTCCACAAGTGGGGCATGTCGAAGAAAAGGAAATCCTCTCAGGACGACGGCCCTCAGCCTAAGAGGAAATCCTCCAAGCCGAAACCCCAGCAACGTCAACAGAGACGACAGTTTCCGGGACCCGCTACTCCCCAAGTGGCAGCTCAGCCACAGCAGACCTTTCAGCTGGTCACCCAACCGATCTTGTCACAGTCGCCGGTTTTCACCCCTGCTTTCGAGCAACAGTCAACTACCTTTCGTCCCAAAGGTAGAGGCTCAAACAGAGGTGCAGGCAGAGACGCATCTCGCCGTCCCTCCAGAGGCAGAGGAGGAAGGGGAGCTAGCGGCCGAGGCAGTAAACCCTCGGGACACCAGAAGCAATGAAGTGCTTCTGGTGGGAGGAAAACTCCGCCAATTCCAGGATCGTTGGACCTTCGATCCCTGGGCACACAGCATCGTCAAGAAGGGTCTAGGCTGGAGTTGGACTCAACCACCCCCAACCTTCCAGCAATTCTTCCAACAATCAACCCCCCTTCTAGAAGAATATGTCCTAGATCTCTTGAACAAGAAGGTGATAAGGAGGGTAAAGTCAACTAGGTTCCAAGGGAGACTGTTTTGCGTCCCCAAGAAGGACTCCGACAAACTCAGAGTCATTCTAGACTTATCCCCCCTCAACAAGTTCATAGCGAACAACAAGTTCAAGATGCTGACTCTTCAACAGATAAGGACCCTTCTGCCTCAAGGTTCCTACACGGTCTCCATAGACCTGGCGGATGCCTACTGGCACGTTCCAATGAACCACCACACTTCCTCCTACCTAGGATTTCGACTCCAAAGGAAAAGCTACGCCTTCAGGGCCATGCCCTTCGGCCTCAACGTGGCCCCTCGGATCTTCACAAAGTTGGCAGACGCCATCGTTCAACAGCTTCGCCTCCGAGGCGTCCAGGTGATGGCCTACCTCGACGACTGGCTGGTCTGGGCTCCATCGCCTGAGGATTGTTTAAGATCCTGCAACAAAGTTACCCAGTTCCTAGAACACCTGGGATTCAAGATAAACGCGAAGAAATCTCGCCTCTCTCCAGCTCAGAAGTTCCAATGGTTAGGAATCCAGTGGAACCTTCAGTCACACCGCCTTTCCATCCCCCTGAAGAAAAGGAAGGAAATAGCAGGGTCTGTCAAGCGACTGCTGAAATCCAAACGGATCTCAAGATGTCAGCAGGAACGAGTTCTAGGCTCTCTACAGTTCGCCTCAGTGACAAACCCAGTGCTACGTGCACAGCTAAAGGATGCCGCGGGAGTCTGGAGACGTTCCGCATTCATCGCTCGAAGAGACCTCAAGAGACGGCTCCCAAACAGACTTCGGCTGCTCCTAAAGCCGTGGTCGGAAGCAAAGGCCCTGAAAAGGTCCATCCCTCCTCAACACCCACCTCCATCACTCAACATCCACACGGACGCTTCGCTGGAGGGTTGGGGAGGTCACTCCCACCAAAAACAGGCTCAAGGAACATGGTCTCCCCTATTCAAGACGTTTCACATCAACATCTTGGAGGCCATGGCGGTCCTTCTAACTCTGAAGAAACTCTCTCCGCCTCCCTCGATCCATATTCGTCTGACCCTGGACAACTCGGTGGTAGTTTGATGTCTCAATCGCCAAGGCTCAAGATCGCCCCAGATAATTCAGGTGCTTCTAACAATCTTCCGTCTGGCAGAGAAGAAGAAATGGCACCTGTCTGCAGTTCACCTACAAGGATTCCGCAACGTGACGGCGGACGCTCTATCTCGAACAAGCCCGATAGAGTCGGAATGGTCTCTAGACGCAAGATCCTTCTCCTTCATCTCTCACCAAGTCCCAGAACTCCAGATCGATCTCTTCGCAACGAGCGACAACAATCAACTTCCTCGATATGTGGCCCCGTACAAGGACCCCAAGGCAGAAGCAGTAGACGCCATGTCCCTGGATTGGAACAGATGGTCCAGGATCTACCTGTTCCCTCCCACCAACCTCCTGCTAAAAGTCCTCTCCAAACTGAGAACCTTCAAAGGAACAGCGGCCCTAGGGGCTCCCAAGTGGCCCCGGAGCAACTGGTACCCCCTAGTCCTGGAGCTACAACCCACGCTGATCCCTCTCCCGGGCCCAGTTCTCTCCCAGCAAGTACAGAAGTCGACTGTCTTCGCTTCATCATCGAAAGTCAGGGACCTTCATCTCATGATTTTCTCTCCCTAGCCATGAAGAAAAGGTTTGGGATCTCGAAGAAAAGTCTAGATTTCCTCGAGGAATACAAGACCGAATCCACACGACAGCAATACGAATCATCCTGGAGAAAATGGGACTCATTCGTCAAGGCAAAAAATCCTACGGAAATCACCATCGATTTTTGCATGTCCTTCTTCATTCACCTTCATGGACAGGGCTTAGCAGCCAACACGATTTCTACTTGCAAATCGGCCTTGACTAGACCACTAATGTACGCCTTCCAGATTGATCTGTCCAGCGACATCTTCAATAAACTGCCGAAGGCATGCGCTCGTCTACGCCCAGCTCCCCCACCAAAACCTATCTCCTGGTCCCTGGACAAGGTGCTCCATTTTGCCTCCAGTTTGGACAACGATTCGTGCCCTCTCAAGGATCTGACTCAAAAGGTTATATTTCTTTTTGCTCTTGCTTCAGGAGCCCGAGTCAGCGAAATAGTGGCATTATCAAGGGACGAAGGTCACATTCTGTTTACAGATTCAGGAGACCTTACCCTCTTCCCGGATCTGACGTTTCTCGCTAAAAACGAACTACCCACCAAAAGATGGGGCCCTTGGAGAATCTGCCCCCTGAAAGAAGATGCCTCTCTATGCCCAGTAGAGAGCCTCAAGGTCTATCTTCGTAGAACTTCTGACTTTGGTGGAGGCCAACTCTTCAAAGGAGAAACATCGGGCAGCAACCTGTCACTGAAACAACTAAGAGCGAAGATCACCTACTTCATTCGCAGAGCGGATCCTGACAGTACACCCGCAGGTCATGATCCTAGAAAAGTCGCATCGTCTCTGAATTTCTTTCAGAGTATGGATTTTGAAAGCCTCAAGAGTTTCACAGGCTGGAAATCCTCGCGTGTTTTCTTCAAGCATTACGCGAAACAAGTGCATGAAGTCAAACATTTCGTGGTAGCCGCAGGTAGTGTTATGAAACCTGCACCTAACTCTGCATAGAACAGTGAGTTACTTGGGACTCTAACTCCTCGGGTGCCTATGTTGACCCTCGCGTGATACGTAGTGAATTCAAAGACACTTAGTGTTTTTTCATAGACTGTTCTTCTCTCAGGTGAAATCTCATAGTCGTCACATGAGTGCCGTATGCCTAGTGCATGATGTGTTTTTTCTTTTAAAAGACTAATGTTCCTCTGGAACCCGTACTTTCTAATAATTTGAAATTTTCTTTCAGATTCAAGAGCGAAGTCTTTCATTACTATGTACATTATAATTTATTGTAAATACCTTTACATCCTTTATTGCATTTATTACCATATTCTGCAATTGTGAAATAAAATTTCTATTTTATTTACTTGTGCGTCTCAATCCGCTCCTACTTATACTATGAAATACATGGTTGTCATAGTTTCATTATCCTTCCCCTTTTCCTCTATAAAAAAGATGAAGATAATTGGTTCAATCCATATTATATACTCACCCATGCTATGTAATATTCCTAACTGAATACTTACTTGCGCTATACCTTCGAGACCAGACTGTTCTACTTTACAATATACAGTGCCTAACCACCACTCGTCTGTTTTTTGAGAATGTTCCTATACAAATAGCAACCATTCTGTCTTGTCTCCGAGTTCTTCACGTTCTCCCAGCAAGGTGGGTAGCCCTTCAAGAACCACTTTGATCATCAGCATGGTCCGTTGGGACTTCTCTGCCAAGGGGGGCAGGAAGTCTCAACCCCACAGAACCTCTATCTAGATTACCATGCTTACTCTATTCAAAGCCCTCGGCACTTACACTACAAGGGGAAAATCTACCACGATACATTGATTCTCTGGTATTCTTCCATCAGGACGCCATGGCTTGAGCCCAAAAAACGGATTTTGAGCGAAGCGAAAAATCTATTTTTGGGTGAGATAGTCATGGCGTCCTGATGGACCCTCCCTGCTACTTCGTCCAGCCTTTCAGGTCCCACCCTGTCCTGCCGTATCATGGTGATCGGCAAGCAACTGGCTTCAGGATGAGGACGGACGAGACGTCATTTAGCAATGGCGCCCGTTTGTTTACGTCTCGAGTACCAAAAGTAGCCACGGACGAGATTAGCTGTGGAACGGCTCCCCAGCTATTCTCTACCCCTACACATCGAAGTGTTAACTCTATGTGGGGTGCAGATAGCTATGTGGCGCGTTAATACGTGCGTCCCCTGTTGATATACGATGTCTTAAAGGGAAACCTTTAGGATACTCGCTCCAGAAGTTAGAATTCTGTGATAACCTGTGGTTAAATTCTCTGGGAATATCTAGTAGTTATTTACCCAAGGAAGCTACCAAAAAGGAACCTTCCATCAGGACGCCATGGCTATCTCACCCAAAAATAGATTTTTCGCTTCGCTCAAAATCCGTTTACTAGCCAAGCTACAACCTTAGTAAGAAAAGCAAGATGCTATAAGTCCAAGGGATCCAATAGGGAAACATAACCCAGTGAGGAAAGGAAATAAGGAAATGAATAAATGATGAGAACAAAATAACAATAAATCATCTTAAAACAGTAGCAATGTCAAAACAGATATGTCATATATAAACTATAAAAAGACTTATGTCACCCTGATCTACATAAAAACATTTGCTGCAACTTTGAACTTTCGAAGTTCTACTAATTCAACAACCCGATTAGGAAGATCATTCCACAACTTGGTCACAGCTGGAATAAAACTTCTAGAATACTGTGTAGTATTGATCATAATGATGGAGAGGCCTGGCTATTAGAATTAACTGCCTGCCTAATATTAAGAACAGGATAGAATTGTCCAGGTAGATCTGAATGTAAAAGATGGTCAGAGTTATGAAAAATCTTATGCAACATGCATAATGAACTAATTGAACGACGGTGCCAAAGATTAATATCTAGATCAGGAATGAGAAATATAATAGACCGTAAGTTTCTGTCCAACAAATTAAGATGAGAATCAGCAGCTAAATACCAGACAGGAGAACAATACTCAAAACAAGGTAGAATGAAAGAATTAAAGCACTTCTTCAGAATAGATTGATCACCGAAAATCTTGTAAGATTTTCTTAATAAGCTTATTTTTTGTGCAATGGAAAAAGACGGAGACCTAATGTGTTTCTCAAAAGTAAATTTGCTGTCGAGAATCACACCTAAAACTTTAAAAGAGTCATACAAATTTAAAGAAACATTATCAATACTGAGATCCGGATATTGAGGAGCCACCGTCCTTGACCTACTTACAATCATACTTTGAGTTTTGTTAGGATTCAACTTCATACCCCATAATTTGCACCATGCACTAATTTTAGGTAGATCTCTATTAAGGGATTCAGCAATCCCAGATCTACATTCAGGGGATGGAATTGATGTAAAGAGAGTAGCATTATCTGCATATGCAACAAGCTTGTTTTCTAGGCCAAACCACATGTCATGTGTATATAGTATGAAAAGTAATAGGCCAAGAACACTACCCTGTGGAACACCAGATATCACATTCCTATACTCACGAACACACACACACAAACACACGCACACACACACACACACACACACATATATATATATATATATATATATATATATATATATATATATATATATATATTTATATATACGCACGTATGTATATATATATATATATATATATATATATATATATATATATATATATATTCAATATATATGCGATATGATCATTCACAGTAAAAAATTAAGCTTTAATGATATATAAATATGTATTCATTATATTTACAAGAACAATGTAAGGTTAACCACCAATTACCTTATTTTGCTAAAGAAATGAACTGAAGCCATTAATTCCGGCAAAAGAAAAAAAAAAAAAAAAAAAAACTTGAGCCAATTTGTTACAAAATTCCGAAATGTCTGCGATTTCATCGCGGTAAAAAAATTAGTAAAAAACTAAAGAAATATTCATCCACTTTACCTGTAACGACCAAGAAAAAGTGCAGTTATACCACGAAAAAAATTACCCGCTTTACTGACAATGACGGTCCATTTAGGAACTACAGACATTACAGGAACTTTTCGTAACATCTCCATGTGAAGAAAATTGAAAATATTAGAGAGAGAGAGAGAGAGAGAGAGAGAGAGAGAGAGAGAGAGAGAGAGAGAGAGAGAGAGAGAGAGAGAGAGAGAGAAAGATGAATTTTGGCTTCCATGCTTTCCTTAGTTTTCCTGGTATAGTTTTTGGCACTATTAATCTACCTCGGCTTGCTCTTTCTGATATTTTTAGCTCCATGATGTTTTCAGTAATTCCTTCGATTTGTTTCCATGCTTGTATTATCATGTAGCATTCTCTTCTCCTTTCTAGACTGTATAATTTAAAAAATTGCAGTCTCTCCCAGTAGTCAAGGTCCTTAACTTCTTCTATTCTAGCAGTAAAGGACCTTTGTACACTCTATTTGTGCAATATCCTTTTGGTAGTGTGGGTACCATATCACATCGCAGTACTCGAGTGTACAGCATAATCATGTGTTCAGCTTTTCGTGTTTTAAAGTATCTGAATAGCATTCCCATTTTCGCTTTACATTTAGCCAACAGTGTTCCTATTTGGTCGTTGCATAATATATTCCTGTTTAACATTACACCAAGGTCTTTAATTGCTTCCTTGTTTGTGATTGTCTCGTTATTAGGTCCCCTGTATGCATATACCATTCTTTCTCTGTTACCATAATTTATTGATTCGAACTTATCGGATTTAAATACCATCCTATTTTATATCCACCCATTCATATATTTTGTTTAGATCTCTTTGTAATGAGTTCCTATCTTCATCACAAGTAATTTCTCTATTTATTCTTGTGTCATCGGTGAAAATTCTCACTACAGAGTCTTTAACATTACAGTCTATGTCTGAGATCATAATAACAAACAGCAGTGCAGCTAATACCGTACCTTGTGGCACGCCAGATATTACCTGATCTTCATCTGATTTCTCGTCATTTGCAACCACTATCTGTTTTCTGTTTTGTAGAAATTCTTTTATCCATTTTCTCATTTTTTTTATCTAATATATTATGGTCTACCTTGTCAAAGGCTTTTGCAAAATCTAGATATACCACATCTGTCTTTTTTTCATTTATCGTATTCTTATGTATGTTTTCATAGTGTGCTATCAGTTGGGTTTGTGTACTTTTTTCCGGGCACAAAACCGTGATGACCTATATCAAATAAATTATTTTTAACCAAATGATTCATTATTTTCTTTTTTATTACCCTCTCATACACTTTCATAATATGTGATGTTAGACTAACTGGTCTATAATTGCTTGCCTCTAGTCTTGATGCACTTTTGAAAATAGGGGTTTTATATGCTAATTTATGTTTAACATGTATCTCGCGGAGGTAGCAGCAGTAGGGGATTCAGCATTATGAAGCTTCATCTGTGGTGGATAATGTGGGAGGTTAGGCTGTGGCACCCTAGCAGTACCAGCTGAACTCGGTTGAGTCCCTGGTTAGGCTGAAGGAACGTAGAGAGTAGAGGTCCCCTTTTTGTTTCTTTGTTGATGTCGGCTACCCCCAAAAATTGGGGGAAGTGCCATGGTATATGTATGATGTATCTCGCTCATATCTACACTTTGTCTTAGCAGTATTGCAAGCAGCTTCGCGATAGTGTGCAGTTTTTTTCAACAAAATTGCTGGAACTCCATCTGGCCCAGCTGCTGATCCATTTTTGATTTCGCTTATAGCCTGCACATTATCTGCTTCATTAATATCTATATCCGTTAGATATTCACTATTTTTTTCTCTCATTTCTGTTTCATTATTCTCATTCGTAATTCTTGGCTTGAATTCACTCTTATATTTTTCTGCTAATATGTTCCATTCTTAAAGGTTCTTTCCTGATATTTTGAAGTGTCCTTTCTTCTAAGTCCCTTTTTTCGTTTTCCTTCGATCGTATAATTTTTTTTCGGCATTTTCTATCTTACTTTTTATTTCCATCATTTCCCGTACATTTTTTTCTTTTACAAGATTTTTCTTCCACTTTCTAATTTTCTGAAACAAGATCCCTCTGTCTCTTGGTTTGCATGTCTGATGTTTATTTTTTTTTTCGGTACATATTTTTCAACAATTTTCTCCAGTATTTTGTACAATATATCCGTATTTACCTGTATATTATCACTTACTAATACATTTCTCCAATCTTTGTTCAATTCTTCACTTATTTCTGACCATGTATATTCTTACCATAGAAATTATATTTTCCATATCCTTCCCAACGTTTTGTGCTTTGTTTATCTCTGCGTTCACTTGCTTTAGAATGGACTATTAATTTTATGATATTGTGGTCTGAAATTCCCGTGTTATACACTATTATTTCTTTAACATAATTCACCTCATTCACAAATACTAAATCTAGGACATTGTCCTTACTTGTTGGAATGTGGTTTATTTGTTGCATATTATGTTCTAATAGCATATCTTGAAGCTTTTCAAACTGTCTATTATCTTCTGCGCTACTATTACTCTCTTTTTTATATGTATACATTCAACCACTTTCTTCTATCCGTTCTTTCCAATCCACGAAAGGAAAATTAAAATACCCGGATAGGAGTATATTCCAGTCTTTATGGTTTCTACATATATCATCTATTTTTTCTATTAATATGTCAAACTCCTTAGTATTTGGGGGTCTGTAGACTATAATATTCACTAATTTTACATATTCAAATTCTACCGCAATCAATTCACATTCTGTGTTGCTGTATTTTTCACAGACTTTTCCTTGATTTATGTCTCTTCCATATATTGCGGTTCACCCTTGATTCCTGTTTGTTCTGTCTGATCTATATGTTTGGAAACCCTTTATCTGGTCGTCACTGCCAGTCTCTTGGGAATACCATGTTTCACTTATATTTAACATATCTATTTTTTTCAATTTGGGTTAGTTCTTCTAAGAACTCTATTTTCCGTTTAGAGTTACTCGTGACTAAACCCTGTGCATTCATCACTATTATGGTATATGTATCATCCCCATTATCTAATATTAGTAATAATATGGATTCTCCCATGCTTCCTTCCTGTTCTAATATGAAAAGCACTCTTAAAGAGTGCAGACTTCCACTACGGTAGATTCTTTCTCGAAATCAGCTTGCCTTAAGGTAAATTAGGTCGACCTTTTGCTCGGCTTTGACCTTTGATCTAAGTCTTTCAAAGTTGAATAATTTCCACGTCCTATACTACTTATTGATATATTTCCCTTATGATCAGGAATCTTCTAAGCTTCTATGAGGTATCGTCTTTGTTAACTTACTTCGTAGATGTAACACAGAGAAAAATATTAGAATGTTATTGAAAAAGGAACGAAGAAAGGAAGAAACTCTTTTCTCCCGATAATTCTTCTCATTTTACTTTGAATTTTTTTCACAGTCGTTCAACGCTAGATTGTGGCTTAGTATTAATCTCTCTCTCTCTCTCTCTCTCTCTCTCTCTCTCTCTCTCTCATATGAGGGTTATTCTTGCATGCAAACTTTAGTGTATAACGTAACGAAATGGTAATTTCTTATACGTCAATAAACTAAAAAACGTTGAGAGAGAGAGAGAGAGAGAGAGAGAGAGAGAGAGAGAGATGATTTTCAAACAAATGTTCAAACACAAATTGAATTATATTGAATGACCTAATCAAGCACGTATGCAATTGTCATATTAGCTCTGTATGAGAGAGAGAGAGAGAGAGAGAGAGAGAGAGAGAGAGATGGAACAAGTTTGTCCTTCAGGCGCCAATTCAAATAAGTTAGTGCTCTAGAGGCAACGATGACATATCCTATCGACAGCAACTTTATTTTCTCCAAGTGTAAATTAATTCTGGAAGTAAGATTGAAGTTGGCTCTTGGGAGATCAAAGGAGCGGGTTGGGGGGTTTTGGTGGTGAGGAAGCAAGACATTGACGAAATGGATGATGTGGTGAGGGAAGGGAGAGAAACTTATTTTTCTTTTTTCTTTTTTGGTTAATCCTTTATTACAATTCACACAATATTTCGAGGTTAGTAATTCAATTGCTATTCTGTTACATTGAAATCCTACTTTAAATCTCTCTCTCTCTCTGTCTCTGTCTCTCTCTCTCTCTCTCTCTCTCTCTCTCTCTCTCTCTCTCTTCCCTGGCTGGGGTTCGAAACCAGCTCGAGCAAGATAGTTTTTATAGCGTCAGAACCGTCTCCATTCTTGTGAGCTAATGATAAGGATATTGGGGGAGCCTAAAGGTCTGCTTACTGAGTCATAAATAGCCATAACCTGGTCCTCCTTGGTCCTATTTTGATGGAGTGGGGCTTGGGCGCTGATCAAATGTATAATATGGTCAGTCTTTCTGGTATTATCACCGTCTCTTTCCTCTGCAATTCATTAGCGACCTTTAGACCTTTGTAGTCCTTTCATCTTTAAGAACATAACTGTCATCTTGGAATGGGATACAGGTAGGAACTAGTCTAAGAGAGAAGTATATAAGCCTCTTTTAAAGTGACTCCTAAAACCAATTTAAAATTAAAGATGGTATTTTTTTCTAAGGAGAAACTAGGGTTTTTTGTTCTGAATTCGATGAAGCAGTTTCACTTAGAAGGGAATACTTCGAAATCTGTTTTGAAAGGGACCTAGATTACTCGATTTATGAAGCGAATCAATATGAAAAGAACTGCTTTGAATGTGACATAACTGTCCTACCTTCAACGGATATCTGAGATCAGTTAAAGGGGCATAAGTGATACTATTAAGTGCATTTTTGAGTGGCTAGAAAGAAGCTTGAAGACATTTTGAAGACAAAGAAGAACACTTGGCTAGAAGATAAGAAGTAAGATAATGAATATATGTATAGTTTGCATAACAATCAACTTCCTGTTTAATGATTAAATAATTAATTAATTATTTATTATTATTATTATTATTATTATTATCATTATTATTATTATTATTATTATTATTATTATTATTATTATTATTATTATTATTATTATTATTACCTCAGCCAACGAAGTTGGAAGGAGGTTATGGTTTATCCCGTTTATGTTTGTGTGTTTGTTTGTGAAGATCTTCCTGGCTGCAATTTCAATTGTAAAGTAATGGAACTTGCAAGGATTAACTGTTATGTAAAAATCTAGAAAGGATTAATTTTTGGAGGGTCAAGGTCAAGCAAAATATCCAATTCACGTAATCACCTACAAGTTTGGACATCGCTGTCTCCGACTTCAAACTTGGTTCATATTTGAGTGTATGAAATTCCATGCCAATTGATACATGTTAAGGTTAAAGGTAAAAAACGAGCAAAAGGTCGAGAAATAAGCTGCTGCGGTGGAGGTCTGCGTTCTACCGAGTGCCCCTCTAGTTATTATTATTATTAGCTAGGCTACACGGGCTCAAACAGGAAAAAATAGCACATTGGGGAAAGGCAGTAAGGAAATTAATAAACTATATGAGAAGCAATGATTCAAGAATTTAAAATATATTGAGATCAGTAACAACGTTAGAATACTTTAGAAGTAATTGTTTGCAAAAGAGTTGCAAGAAAACAGGTATATGCTTGGTTTTGAAATAATAAACTAGAGGGGCACTCAGTAGAGCGTAGACCTCCGCCGCGGCAGCGTATTTGTAGACCTTTTGCTCGACCTTGACCTTTCACCTTAATATGTATTAATTGGCATGGATTTTCATACACTCAAATATGAACCAAGTTTGAAGTCTCTGTGATAACGATGTCCATACGTATGGCTGATTACGTGAATTGGATATTTTGCTTGACCATGACCTTGATATTTGACCTTGAACTTCCGAAATTTAAT
>NC_090742.1:81102586-81171139 GCF_036898095.1 Palaemon carinicauda | reverse complement strand
GAAAAATTATTCTGGTCTTTTTACTATGGAGCTCCATAATATTTCACTATCTCTTTTCCTGATTTGATAGTCCTTAATCTTTATATTAATGTTGAATACTACTCTTTAAAGTGAGGATATTCTCAAATGTAAAAGTCATCTTTGATGTTTTATTTAATTCACAGAATGAAGCTTCAGAATGATGTGGCCACAGTTACTTCGAATATGGCATCTGCAATGGTCTGGTCGGGTTCAGTACATCAGCTATACATAATATACGATGATACAACGCCAGGTGATAATGAAATAAGAGGGATAGATGAAATACAATCTCCATGATTTTGAAACTGGAAATTTTAAGGTTAAAACTGACAATTGAAATCAAGAATTTTTCGAATAATGTCCTTCACAACTGGATATATTATTTTTGTCGGTATTTTCTATTCTAGATTATCATTATCACTATATTTGGAAGATTAAATTATTTACTTTTCAATCCCGTAGTACAGTTTAACAGAATAAAATAAATTTGTGATTGTGACGTTAGGGAAGCTACCTTTGTTTTGCCTAACAAAACGAATAGCTACCGAGTAGTGTAGTTTACTCACGAAGCTAGACAAGTTGTGTATAAGACTTATGCAATTTTTGGGGTTCCTAGAAGCACGGAAAATATATTGGGAAAACTAGGGATTGGCTGGGGGCAGGGGTTAGAGGGTTGGGGTAGAGATTTGGGAGTTGGATAGCAAAACTCCCGAAGGCTTGAAACAATGTGAGACATCGCTAATACTCAGTTTATCTGTTAGGGAAACCATCACCAACGCCATAAACGTTTTCACATCAGCTTTATCCTTTCTGCAGTTTGGACATGAAAGCAGTTTCTTTTTCTCTTCAACTCAGTCAAGTGCATGTACAGTTTTTTACTTTGCTCATGTCTAGGTCTAAATCCAAACGCCTTTTGCATTATTTCCCGGGTGTTCTTATTAGTATTTGTTTTGCTATTTTCGTATCTCCTGATTTTCTGTTCCTTGTACTTTCTTACCTAATGTTTAAAGTATCTCACCCAATCCTTGAGATCTCAGTTTATTTTGCAGGCAGCAGTTGTGGGATACCAGATTACTTCCCCATTTTATTCATAGCACCATCTCCTGACCACATACTGAGCATGACTCATGTTTCATGTTAACACTTTTTCACTATACCCCTCCAATTTTCCAGTGTCTTCTGCTGCACAGAATAGAGCAGCCCTTACATATGCATCATGAGTATTTGCTTTTTTCACTGATGAAATACTTTTAACTTTACTTTGGCCTTGTAAGTACCCCTATCACTGTTTAATGTGTCTAAAAGGCAGTAAAGTAACATACAGGTTCTCCTCCACTTCCTTCTCGCTATGAATTGTTCTTCTAATATCTAACACATTCATGCATCTAAAATCTCCTCTTTAATTTACTGTCGTGATAAGCTTTGCTTTGCTCAATGAAATTTCCAAATCTGTCCCATCAATTCTACTCTTCCATCTTTCAAACATTTCAACTTTATCTTCCTTAGATGCTGTTGCTCAAACAAGGTAATTTGCTCACAGTGGCTCTCAAGAGTCTCTTTTTTTTCCTGTAGCAAGGCTAATGACCCCATTATTCATCTCAAATTCTTCTAATACACCTTTCGCTGTCTGTAATCTCGATCTGGTTAATGAGATTTATCGGCGATTTATAGATATCTGGTATATTCCGACATGGGGGTAGTGCCATCGGTGCTACTCGTGCGGTGCTCTCAAGGATTTATTTGAGGGAATTTACTGCATCCATTCATTGCTTGGCTGTACTTGCACTCAAGGATTTATTTAAAGGAATTTACTGCATCCAATCTGTGCCTAGTTGTACCTGCACTCAAGGATCTATTTAAAGGAATTTACTGCATCCATCCAGTGCCTAAATATAATTGCACTCAGGGATTTATTTAAAGGAATTTACTGCATCCATTCAGTGCTTAGCTGTAACTGCACTCAGGGATTTATTTAAAGGAATTTACTGCATCCATTCAGTGCCTAGCTGTACCTGCACTCAAGGATTTTTTTTAAGGGAATTTACTGCATCCATCCAGTGCCTAAATATAATTGCACTCAAGGATTTATTGAAAGGAATTTACTGCATCCATCCAGTGCCTAAATATAATTGCACTCAAGGATTTATTTAAAGGAATTTACTGCATCCATTCAGTGCCTAGCTGTACTTGCACTCAAGGATTTATTTAAAGGAATTTAGTGCATCCATTCATGTCCTAGCTGTACCTGCACTCAAGGATTTATTTAAAGGAATTTACTGCATCTATTCAGTGCCTAGCTGTATCTGCACTCAAGGATTTACTTAAGGGATTTTGCTGCATCCATTCAGTACCTAAATATAATTACACTCAAGGATTTATTTAAAGGAATTTACTGCATCCATTCATTGCCTAGCTGTACTTGCACTCAAGGATTTATTTAAAGGAATTTACTGCATCCATTCAGTGCCTAGCTGTACCTGCACTCAATGATTTATTTGAGGGAATTTACTGCATCCATTCATTGCCTAGCTATACTTGCACTCAAGGATTTATCTAAAGGAATTCACTGCATCCATTCATTGCCTAGCTGTACTTGCACTCAAGGATTTATTTAAAGGAATTTACTGCATCCATTCAGTGCCTAGCTGTACCTGCACTCAAGGAATTTATTGAAGGGAATTTACTGCATCTATTCAGTGTCTAGCTGTACCTGCACTCAAGGATTTATTGAAGGGAATTTACTGCATCCATTCATTGCCTAGCTGTACTTGCACTCAAAGATTTATTCAAAGGAATTTACTGCATCCATTCATTGCCTAGCTGTACTTGCACTCAAGGATTTATTTAAAGGAATTCATTGCATCCATTCAGTGTCTAACTATACTTGCACTCAAGGATTTATGTAAAGGAATTTACTGCATCCATTCAGTGCCTAGCTGTACCTGCACTTGAGGATTTATTGAAGGGAATTTACTGCATCCATTCATTGTCTAGCTGTACTTGCACTCAAAGATTTATTTAAAGGAATTCACTGCATCCATTCAGTGCCTAGCTGCACTTGCACTCAAGGATTTATTTAAAGGAATTTACTGCATCTATTCAGTGCGTAGCTGTACCTGCACTCAAGGATTTATTTAAGGGAATTTGCTGCATCCATCCAGTGCCTAAATATAATTGCACTCAAGGATTTATTTAAAGGAATTTACTGCATCCATTCATTGCCTAGCTCTACTTGCACTCAAGGATTTATTTAAAGGAATTTACTGCATCCATTCAGTGCCTAGCTGTACCTGCACTCAAGGATTTATTTAAGGGAATTTACTGCATCCATTCAGTGCCTAGCTCTATCTGCACTCAAGGATTTATTTAAGGGAATTTACTGCATCCATTCAGTGCCTAGCTGTACTTGCACTCAAGAATTTATCTAAAGGAATTCACTGCATCCATTCATTGCCTAGCTGTACTTGCACTCAAGGATTTATTTAAAGGAATTTACTGCATCCATTCAGTGCCTAGCTGTACCTGCACTCAAGGATTTATTGAAGGGAATTTACTGCATCTATTCAGTGCCTAGCTGTAACTGCACTCAAGGATTTATTGAAGGGAATTTACTGCATCTATTCAGTGCCTAGCTGTACCTGCACTCAAGGATTTATTTAAGAGAATTTACTACATTCATTCAGTGCCTAGCTGTAATTGCACTCAAGGATTTATTTAAGGGAATTTACTGCATCCATTCAGTGCCTAGCTGTATCTGTACTCAACGATTTATTTAAGGGAATATACTACATCCATTCAGTGCCTAGCTGTACCTGTACTCAACGATTTATTTAAGGGAATTTACTGCATCCATTCAGTGCCTAGCTGTACTTGCACTCAAGAATCTATCTAAAGGAATTCACTGCATCCATTCATTGCCTAGCTGTACTTGCACTCAAGGATTTATTTAAAGGAATTTACTGCATCCATTCAGTGCCTAGCTGTACCTGCACTCTAGGATTTATTGAAGGGAATTTACTGCATCTATTCAGTGCCTAGCTGTACCTGCACTCAGGGATTTATTGAAGGGAATTTACTGCATCTATTCAGTGCCTAGCTGTACCTGTACTCAAGGATTTATTCAAGAGAATTTACTGCATTCATTCAGTGCCTAGCTGTATCTGCACTCAAGGATTTATTTAAGGGAATTTACTGCATCCATTCAGTGCCTAGCTGTATCTGCACTCAAGGATTTATTTAAGGGAATTTACTACATCCATTCAGTGCCTAGCTGTACCTGTACCCGAGGATTTATTTAAGGGAATTACTGCATCCATTCAGTGTCCAACTATACTTGCACTCAAGGATTTATTTAAAGGAATTTACTGCATTCATTCAGTGCCTAGCTGTACCTGCACTCAAGGATTTATTTAAAGGAATTTAATGCCTAAATTCAGTGCCTAACTGTACTTGCACTCAAGGATTTATTTAAGGGAATTTAGTGCATCCATTCATATCCTAGCTGTACTTGCGCTCTAGGATTTATTTAAGGGAATTTACTGCATCCATTCAGTGCCTAGCTGTAGTTGCAGTCATGGGTCTATTTAAGGGACATTCAGTGCCTAACTATTCTTATACTCAAGGATTTATTTAAGGGAAATTACTGCATCCATTCAGAGACCAGCTGCACTTGCACTCAAGGATTTATTTGATGTAATTTACTGCATCCATTCAGAGCCTAGCTGTACTTAAACTCAAGGATTTATTTAAGGGAATTTACTGCAGCCCTTCAGTGTCTAGCTGTACTTCCACTAAAAGATATATTCAAGAGAATTTAATGCATCCATTCAGTGTCTAACTATACTTGCACGCAAGGATTTATTGAAGGGAATTTACTGTAGCCCTTCAGTTTCTAGCTGTACCTCCACTGAAAGATTTATTCAAGGGAATCTAATGCATCCATTCAGTGCTTAACTATTCTTGCACTCAAGTATTTATTTAAGGGAATTTACTGCATCCAATGAGAGCCTAATAGTACTTGCTTTTACCTTCTACTAAACCTTTGTTCTTAGTTCCTTTGTTCCATGTTGCTCTCCATGTTTTTTAACTCTTACCTCAATGTAACTGCCGGGTTTTCCCTAAGTTGTAGGCTACTTAGATACCTATTGATCTCCCTAGCCCTAGCACTGGGCTCAAATTCATTAACCCATCCAAATAAGTGGTGTAATATTTTCCTTTATGCGAGGTACTTATTCTGTAGTTGACTTTTATAAAGACTGTTCATAGTTAGGGTGGTTAGATATAATGTTAACATGTCTTCGTAAAGTATGTAAAGGGTTTTGGGCTGTGTGCGAATGAATGAGCACAACCGTTATATACCCTCATTTTCTCCATTTAAACTTCATAGAAAAATATAGATTGGTTAGAAATAGAGTAAAATATTTGCAGATTATGTGTTTTTTGGACCATTCTATTTATCATATTCAGGATAAGTTTTGTATCATTCTGTAATATTCGAGTTCTTATTCAGCCTCAGTTGTTCTTACTGAAAATTGTTAGCACAAGCCAGTATCATCTATATGAGAATAGACGAGATGTCTCAAAGTTGCGTGAAGATATAATCAAGGTTTGTGAATTTATCATAAATCTCTACTATTCTTTTAAGTTAAGCAGCAATTTGCTGACAATTTACTTCGGCAACCTTCATTTTTGTTATGAAAATTTAGCATTCAAACCTCACACACTTATAACAAAGATATTGTTCAATAAGCTTTAAGCATATTTCTTTCACCGTGTTCCGTTCGATATATATATTCTTTTTTTCATAGTTTATGTAGATCTCTCGCCGACACACTTTCAACTTGTTTATTGCCTCTGCTTGACATTCATTCATCACCACCTGATTATAGGTTTTTTATTACTCGGCATACCATGCATCACAAATGATTAACAGAATGGATGCCAGTAATATTCTATATGATTTTCAGTTATGTTATATTCTTATACGACTTCCAGCCAAGGTCCATAAGATCTATTATGAAGGCTATTCAACTTAGCTGTTGTTCATTCTACATTGTTTCAAGTATTGATCTCCATTCTGGTCTACAGCTACTGCTCTCATACTATTTTTTTTTTTTTTTTTTGGATAGAAAATGTGTGGTCCATTAAAATCCATGTCCCTGATCGGGATAATAATCTCTGCCACCGTCGTTCAATTAGTTCTTTATGAATGTTGCATAAGATTGTTCATAATTCAGATTATCCGTTGCATTCAGATCTTCCTAGACTGTACCTTCCTGTACGGAGTACTAAGTATAGGGTTCATTCTAAGTCATGTCACCGTTTTATGAATGAGATTCTCATTCATAAACCCTTATGCTAAACAATATTCTATAAGCTTTTTTTTCCAGCTATGATCGGACTATAATGATCTTCCTAATCTGGTGGTTGAATCGGTGGGACTTCAGAATTTCAATCTTTTTGTAAATTCTTTTCTGTTGAACAGGTTGACACAAGCCTTGTTTTGTAATTTATATATGACCTTACGATGTTACAAATTTTGGAATATTTTATATGTCCATTTGCTTCTTATACATAGCATATTTTCTATTCCTTCCCTTAGGACTCTTTTACACTACTCGTTTTAATCCACTGCCGCAAGCGGTGTGGATCCGCCTTTTTCAGTCGACTGATAGATTATGTGAATCCTTTCACTCTAGAACAGAGCGGATTTTTCGCCGCAGCGGCACCCGCTTACATGAGCGGTGCCCCACTGGCTTTGCGCGGATCCGCTCCGGTGACGGTAACAGATGGGTATTATGTTCAATCTTATTCCATCTTGATACGAGTCTTCACACCACGCGATTTTTTTTTTTTTTTTTTTTCTTTTTCTTTTTTTGCGTCTTGTTTGGCGGGTGGTAGTAAGCCATGCATTGCTTCTCATGGAAGTGAATAATACACACACAGAAAAGGATCAAAATATTGATATGGGATTACTTATTGCTTTAGTACAGTGGTTCCCAACCTGTGGTACGCGTACCACTAGTGGTACGCGAGGGCCTTCCAGGTGGTACGCGAACACTTTCGGGGTCATGAACGATTTGTCCGGAAGCTGGATCTGTGGATGAAGAACGTGGAGAGCAAACGCTACGGAATGTTCGAACTCCTGACTACCCTTGAGAGGGAGCCCACTGATGAATTTGCCCAAGAAATCGTCCATCACCTCTCACTGCTCAAGACTGAATTGAACCATTACTAACCGGACGTGACATGTGCCTACGTCGCCAATCCGTTCTCCGTTGATCCAGCCGATCTGCCTGTTGGGACCGGGGAACAAGAGGAACTCATAGATATCCAGGCTGACGAGACAGCAAAGACGAAGCACAAAGAATGCTCTCCTTTAAACTTCTGGGTGAGCATGGCCTCCTCGTACCCGACGCTAGCCCGTCACGCTGTTCCCCAGCTACTGATTTTCCCCTCGACGTGGGAGTGCGAGCAGGGGTTCTCAGCCTTCATGGTCATCAGGTCCAAGAGCCCGGAACCGTCTTGCTGCGCCCGGGCATGATTTCCGATGTGCTGTGAGCAAAGTCATGGCCCGCATTGACCAGCTGGTGGAGAAGAAGCAGATACAGCCTTCGCATTTAGTTGTTGTTTTCTTAGTTAATTTGCGTGTTCTATTTTTACAATTATAGAAATAAAGTGGTATGTGATCGAATTTAGTTTCTCTAGAACCAGGTGGTACGCGACGACTGTACGGGGCCTCCAAGTGGTACTCGATCACAAAAAGGTTGGGAATCACTGCTTTAGTAGAAATGAAACCAGTATTATGGGACAAAAGTCTAAAAGAATACAAATGTCAGGGTTCTCTTGCATCGGTTCGAAAAGAAGTTTGCTCTGATTAAGGGATTATTTTGAGATTCTGGATGATAAAGAAAAGAATGAATTTGCGATGTGTACAACATTCACTTTTCCATATACAAACATTCATAGTATACTAATTGTGGCAAACTATATTTAGAAATTGTATAATTAATGCAATAATCTAGATATAAAGACTAGCTAATAAAATTCATAAATCCTGCATTCGTATTTTAGAATATTGCCAACTCAAAGCTCCCTCTTCACTCACGAAAAATCAACAAATGTGTTTCTGATATCATTTGCAAGTGGCGACCACAATATTGACGGTCTTCGTTCGCTATACCAGCGGTGCGGAGACCGCCCCGTGTGCGGAGAAATAGCGAGGGGGTGAAAGAAGCCTTGCTGGTCTACTCTCGCTTTAGAACCTTTGATATGTTTTATTCTGATTCTAAACCCAGGTTGTAGCTTCGCTAGTAATAATACATATATATATATATATATATATATATATATATATACATATATATATATATATGTATACATATACATATATATATACATATATATATATATATATATATATATATATATATATATATATATATATATATATATATATATATAGGCCTATATACTGTATATATACACACACATATATATACATGTATATACAGTAAAAAAATATATATAAATATACATATATATATATATATATATATATATATATGTATATATATACATACATATATATATATATATATATATATATATATATATATATATATATATATACTGTATATATATGTACATATATATATATATATATATATATATATATATATATATATATATGTGTGTGTGTGTGTGTGTGTGTGTTTATATACAAAATCAATATACACCCATCACACTCATATTAATATCCAATGACTGCTCTTCACTCAGGTACCGTGACCACGGCACACGTACTGAACAAGGCTTACAATGACATCATCCTGCAGAAGTTCTCAGAAAATTTTGACTTAGTAGAGAGAATTCTGAAACAGAAGAATCCACAAAGCGAGATGAGCAACATCGTGGTTATTTGCGAGAGGAACATCACTCTCCAAATCTTTGAACAGGTGAGACACAATTATGATGGCAGTTATTTCTTCTTTTTTGCGTATTTTGATATTATTCATCATTTGCTGATAGTGGAAGTGTAGAATAAACACCCGGTTTGTTATGTAATTCCCGATTCAAATTCTATATAATTACGATAGTTGAATCTTACTTCATAATTTTAATACGATACTTGTCTTGACTGACCCTTTCCATCATTCCATATTTCAAGTAAAAGTACCAATTTTAGATTTTGTTTTACATATATTTCTAGGTCAGAAAAAGAAACTTGGAGTCTCCAACTATTCACTGGTATATCGTTATGCAAAATGACTATTCACCAGATATACTGAATAATTTGAGGGAAGGAACCCAGGTGAGATAATTTTCAAAATTTACAGTTTTCATGAAAAGCAAATTTACATTGAAATGCATGGACATTACTTACAATAATAAAATAATAATACAATAATCTTTGTTATGTAGTACCAATGTCCTTTGGTATTAATACTTTATACATTGTTAGGGTAAGAAAAATATAACTGAAAAGGAAACCATGCAAATTAATATGGACTCTTTTCTAGTTATGGTAAAACAAAGAACAGTTTCTTGAGTTTCTACATGAGTCTAGAATCGAGCATTATTCCTTACAACTGCTCTGCTCATAATTATATGTACAGTCTATATATATATATATATATATATATATATATATATATATATATATATATATATGTGTGTGTGTGTGTGTGTGTGTTTGTGTATGCGTGTGTTTGTGTGTATGTGTGTGTTTATTTCTTAAAAGACCTCTAAAATAAGTAAAGGAAATAAAATTTATTACTAGCTTTTAACCAATGCAAAGTGGTAGATTAGCTCTTATCATACACCCATTTTAGATATGTCTGGAAAAGTTAGTTTTACGTTAATCTTAAAAGAGTGTGGTTGATTCAGAGAAATATTATCCAGAATTTAATTAATAACAAGAATACATTTAGAAGAAATTGATGCTTGATCTTCTTCCCCACAACTAAACACGCTATATTTGATCAATGTAAAATTATGTATAAGATAGCCTATATATGAAATGTATGAACTTCCTCTTATGGTAATGCTGCGTCCTCCTTCAACCTTGCCATAGACCTATATTTTTGTGCATAGCTGACATGATATATCATGGTATTTTACTGAGTGTCATCTTTGAATATTAGGCCTTGCATATTCTTCTTGGTAATTGTTTTAGATCTGCAATCTTTGAATGGTGGTAATTTTGGTCTTCTTTTCTGCTCGAATAGGTGATTACATATTTACCGGGAAAAGTGAATGCACTTTGGATATTTTCAAACTACATTAATATTATTTAGAAAGTATTCCAAAGTGAGCATAAACAGGTGAGGAAAACATGGGTCATGTCCCCCTTAGTTAGATATGAACTATGAAATTACTTCCCTTTAAAAAAAAATTAAAGAAAACATGTTTAAACTTGTTATTTTTAAATCTAAGGAAAGTCGCTTTCTTTGAATTAGATATCTACTTCTACCGTATACGAATATTTACTCTCATAGACATACATTGAAATTTGTAATTATATAATAAGGTCTTGGGCTGAAGTAAATGAAAAACTTCCTTACTGGAAATGTAGTTATGTTGCGGAAACCTTCGGGTTTTTTTTATATACCCATAAATATTCATACTGGTGCACATATTAATGTAGTAATCTAATAATGAGCGCATTTCTCTGTTTTTTCTTTTTTTTTTTTGTATTTGTATCCGTATAAGACGAAGAATCGATAATTAATGAATAATGGTGTGATATTAAGAATATATATCAGGCAGTTGGTAGTGAGGTCTTGGGACACGCAGTTATAAGGAGAAAGTCATGGATATCAAATGATACTTGGGATACTATAAAAAGGAGACAGAGACAGAAATTGATTGTTGAAAGTTTTCAAGGAAGTAATGAAAATTACAAGGTAGAGTATGCTAAGTATCCCAGTATTGATAGTGAGGTCAAAAGAAAAGCCAGGAATGGCTGGAGAGAATATTTAGACAATAAAGCAGACGAGGGTGACTATGCTATGAATTCAGGGAGGGGCTATGGTGTAACATTTGCTCATAGAATTATTAATAAGATCTCGCCTGGGGCAAAGAAAATGAAGCATACACCCATCGAAAAGAGAGATGGCTCTGTTATAACAACAGAAGATGAAGAAAGACAACGTTGGAGGGAACACTTTAGTAAAGTTATGAGTAGGAGATATGAGTGGAATAATTTGATTGATATACCTGAAGCTGATGAAGACCTTGATGTGCCATGAATGAATTCAGTGTGTTTGAAGTAGAAGCTATCCTAAAAACTAAAGAGCTGGAAAACCCCTGGATACGATGGAATATTTAACGATATGATACTGGCCGAATATGAAGGGACTTTCAGAGTACTTATAAGATTATTTTGTAGAATTTGCCATGAAGAGGCAAAACCTGATGAATGGAAGTCAGGAGTGTTGGCAAAAAAAAAGAAAAAAGAAAAAAAAGAAAACAAAAAGAAAAAAAATGGAACCAGACTGATTGCAACAATTACAGAAGCATAACAATTACGTCAGTTGTTATGAAAACTATGTAGTATGCTTATTTTAAAGAGACTAGAGAGTAAGATTGATGAAAAGATGAGAGATGAACAAGCAGGAATTAGAAAAGGTAGAAGTTGTATTGACTAAATTTTCATTTTGAGACATGTTGTGCAGCAATGCGTAGAATATAGAAATCCCCTTTTAATGGCATTTGAGGATTATGAAAAAGCCTTTGATAGTGTGCAACGGATAATTTTGTGGAGAGTCCTGCGTTATTATGGAATTTCTCTTAAATATGTAACTTTTATTAGGTCTGTTCATGAGCAGAGCAAGTGCAAAGTTAATGTTAATGGAGTCTCATCAAAAGAATTTCAGTGAACAGCGGAGTACTTCAAGGGAATGTGTTGTCACCTACGTTGACTATCCACCTCATGGATTTGGTAATGCATAGAACAGTCAGAGATGGTGGAAAAGGATTGGACTGGATTGGTGATAGGAGTTTAGCAGACCTAGAGTATGCTGATGATGCTGTCCTAGTTAGCAGAACACCACAGAATTTGCAATGCTTGCTTACCTGAATGCATGAAATATCAAACGAGGTTAGGCTGAAGATAAATAGAAGACAGACTGAGATGAGGAGAACGGAGTATGCAGTGGAAGATGAGATATCATTGGAAAGAGAAAGGATTAAGTTAGCATCCTTTAAGTATTTAGGAACTATGATCTCCAATACAGGGTCTTTAGAATTAGAGTTTAGTGAAAGCTTGAAAAAAGCAAATCAGACAACGGCTAGATTAAGTAAAATTCAGAAATCAAATTGCCTGAAATTTCATATAAAAATAAGACTATATATTAGTTAAGTGAGATCGGTGTTACTGTATGGACATGAGTCACGGTATGACAATGAAACAATCTCCAATAGATTTAGAAAATTTGAGAACAAATCCCTCAGAAGGATATTGGGATTTAAATGGTAGGACAGGATTAGAAATGAAATTATCAGAGAGATTACTTGAGTGTCATATGTGGATGAGATAATGATGAAGGGTTGATGGAGATGGTTTGGGCATGCTCTTTGCACTCCCCAAGAGAGATTAGTTCACCAAACGTTCAACTGGGCTCCACAAGGCACTAGAAGAGTTGGAAGACCCAGGCCTACGTGGCTGAGGACTATGCAGCGCGAAGTAGGAGATGATGAATGAAGTAGTGAATTAAAAGCTCAAGATAGAGACGTCTAGCGAAATCCAACCGAGGCACTTTGCGTCAATAGGCGTGTGAGGAGATGATGATAAGTACGATTACATAAGTATTTGTAAGTCTACCCACCAATGTAAATCTTGTTTTCTTTCCATCACAGGTTACTATGGCCATTAAAACATCAGATTTATCTTATAACTTTTTCACGACGTTCATAGATACCGACAATGCTGTCAGGTAAGGTTATAATGGAATCTTTTGTTTATCCATTAGTTTTTCATTGTTAAGATGAATGGCAAGTAGTTCAACAGTTTATCTGAATTTTCCAGTCTTTTTTTTTTTTTTTTGCATTTATTTTATTTTATTTTTTCATTACACCACTCTCATCTGTTTTTCGTCTATGGCAAGACTTATTCTTTGAGTAGGCTATGCAAGACCCTAGTGCTATTTTAATCCTTTATGTTTATGAAATTCAGGTAACTATTTCGTGCAGTAGAGTCTATAGTTGAGAAATTTTATACGCACACAAGCACACGTTCACACACTGTCACACCCACAAATACACACACACACACAAATATATCTATCTATCTATCTATCTATCTATATATCTATTTATATATATATATACATATATATATATATATATATATATATATATATATATATATATATGTTTATATATAAATATATGCATATAAATGATTAAAGGTTTAAAGGTTTAAAGGCCACTCTTAGATAGCAGAGGTAAGGGACAGTAACAACGCCCTAGCGGGACAGTGCCCTAAGGACTGAACATATATAGCCTACATATGATCATTGCCAAAAGCACCATCTCCACCGAAGCTAGGACCAGAGAAGTCCAAGCAATGGCTGTTGTTGACTCAGAAGGTAGACCTATAAGCTCTCCCAAAACTCCCATCCTTTGCTCACAAGGATGGTGAGGTTCCAGACACTACAAGGAACTATCGATCTTGATGGGATCTTAAATCCGAGTCCGACAGAATGCCAGCCAAGGACGTTTCAAAAAGGCCGCTTGTTAGATAACTATTAGCACGACGTTAACTGTTCTAAGACAAATCTCTTTAATTGTCAATATTTTGATTCATTTCATTCAAGAATGCCAGCATAGATTTACTTTTGTATATATGTGTACAGTGATTTTCATTATCCCTATTAACTTCCCGCCTCATCCAAGTGAAATGATGTCTAGATGCCACAATGAAGCAAAGTACAAAGTCCCAACCAATAACGAAATAAGCCATTTCATTATTTAAAAAGATATCTATCCACGGTGGTGCTAAAACATCGACAGAGTCCACAGGAAGATATGTAGCAATATTTATCAAGAAAAAAGAGAGCCTAGGTTTCGTATAAAATCTATATTTTGCCACGTGACACCATTTACTATACTCGAGTCGTTCTACTAGTCCAGTTGAAGGTGTGTTGCCATAAAATATTACGGTAATCACCCTTTTTTCTTTTTTTACCAATGAGGCAAATGTCAAGTGATGGTAAATATGCCGCAGTATCGCATAATTGAACCGGCGAAGAAATCCATGAAATTCACTAGAACACTTCGGTGGTGTAATATACATAGGACTGTGGAAGTTTAACTCAAACACTCATGTGTGACGTACGATAATGGATATGGAACTGTTCACTACGGATTTATTAAATGAGTGAGGCTATTTCCAATGTTCATAAATTTGTGTAAATATTTATGTATGTATGCATTCACACACGCATATATATATATATATATATATATATATATATATATATATATATATATATATACACACACACACACACACATATATATATATATATATATATATATATATATATATATATACATACATATATATGTATATATATATGTATATGTATATATATATATATAGGCATATATATATATATATATATATATATATATATATATATATATATATATATATCTTATCACTACAGAAGATAGGTTAAAATGAAATAAAATGACAGTCACTGTCATGATCCTGTTTTAATTACTAAATCAAAGGTGAACGCCTTTGGAAAAAACTTCCACAATATCTGTTGCTTCATAAATCTACAGAGAAGGGTTACCAACACAACATCTAACTATCCACTGCACCACTCAACTCGATCTTGCTCCTACTCTTGTACTAGTTTGATTTGGCTCTTCCATTTCAATGCCTCTTCTACACCAGCTAGCCATAAATTGGCCTTTATTTATTTTCGTACCAAGAGTTTCGAATTAAACAGTATTAAAATATCCTATGATTCTTCGTTCTCCACTCTTTACCAAACTATATCAATGGTTGTTATTCATTCTATCTTCTCTGCTGACCTTTTTAAAAATTGTTTTTTTTTTTTTTTTTTTTTTTTTTAGTTTCTAACCTTTTTAAGGCCACGTATGTCATGATAATATTCATTCATACATCTTTCTATTTTTGACTTCTTTCATTTACATGCAAGAGCTTTCTTCCAAAACCATTTGCCTGTAATCATCTATTCTATGTTTATTTTATCTTTATTTTTTAAGGAAAAGTGTCTCTTAAAAAGCTTAAGATAAGTTCATAGAAGAAACTTGGAAATCTTATACAGTTTCAGACCTAGAATTAATCATATCTGTACAGTATGAGGTCGGCTGGAAGTTATCGCTGGCACGATGTAAACAAGGCAGATTCCTTGTCTCTCAAACGCCCCCTAACTCCTGATCTGCTGGAGGTCTACAGCGACTTCCGAGGAAGGGAGCTCAAATCAGCTGTCGTAGACAACTGGCCCTACTTCAAAATCACCCCCCTGGACGAGAATAACGCTCTGCCCCATTCGGGCATTGATTGCAATATTCTCAACAGCATGGCAGTCAAACTCAATTTCACGTAAGAAAATTATCCAGCATATTTATTTATATTGTTTTTAACAAGCATATTTTCTCTATTTCATACATTTGATTTGGCATTTTCGTTTTCTTTTTGTACCTGGACTAAAAAAACTTGTTTCAGCAAAAAGAAGGCGTTCTTCTAATAGATAATCAAGCATGTTTTCCAGGTAACTTTTTTTTCGTAATTTTTTTTTTTTCAGTTATGTATCGAAAAATTTCTGGTATCAACTTGGTATATTTATTAATCATAGATTCTGTCAATGATACGCTTTAATATTGTTGGTAACAAATGAATTTTCAGAATAATACGAATAACCATCATAATCTCGTCAGAGCATTTAGCAACTCGATGGAAAATTTAACTTTGAATATTAATAAGAGGCCATTTTCCTATTTCAATTATAATTGATATAAGCTTTTCATCACCATTATTTCTTCTACTCCTTATCTCGTCTCACATTTCATTTTACTATAGCCTTAAGTTGCTTTAAATATTATCCTAATAAACCTAACTTTACCAAGAAGATTTTTAATGTGCAAATATGGGTAACAATGGAAAAATAGCAACTGTAATTTTACAGACTTTTTTTTTCAATGAAGGTGATTCAGTTTCAAGAGAAAGTAGTGTACTGCACGTATTTCACATACGCTCGTAAACTGTAACGGTATTTCTTTATATATATATATATATATATATATATATATATATATATATATATACATATATATATATATATATATATATATATATATATATATATATATATATATATATATATATATATATACATATATATATATATATATATATATATATATATATATATATATATATATATATCTATATATATCTATATATATAGATAGATAGAAATATATTTATATATATATATATATATATACATATATACATATATATATATATATATATATATATATATATATATATATATATATATATATATATATATCGGTCTCCCCTCGCACTGATAACAACTTGTTAAAGACTGAATGTTCATGAATTATTATGTTAGATTTTTTTTGTGACGTTTATCTCAGAAATAAAGTTAGTTGCAAGCACGTCTCCCCTCAGTTATCACCTAACGGCACCCCCTCAAAGTAGTCAGAAAAGGGTAAACATTCGGTGGATAGTTAAGAATTTAGTTTTACCAAGGGAAAACAGGTTGAAAGGCAAATCAATCAATCAATTAATGTCTGTATATGGTCAGCTCCACATCTTACATCTACATTTTTAGTTATAAGCTGAAACCGGATCCAGAAAATAGATGGGGAGGACCACAACCGGACGGGACTGTCGATGGCATGATTGGAATGGTTGCCCGAAGAGAAGTCGACTTTGCCATTAATGAAATCACAATAACTGGTGAGTGTAATTGACGTTTTGTAAGTGTCCTACTACCAATAATTATGATGGCTTGAATACATTGTTCTATCAATGATTATGGTGGATTGGCAACATTCTGGTATCAATAATTATGATAGATTGACAACATTCTGTTATCAATAATTATGAGAGATTGAGAGCATTCTTATATCAATAATTATGATAGATTGACTGCATTTTGCTATTGATAATTATGATGGATTGACAGTATTCTCCTTTCAATAATTATGATAGATTAACAGTATTCTGATATCGATAATTATGAGAGATTAACAGCATTCTGTTATCAATAATTATAATAGATTGAAAACATTCTTCTATCAATAATTATGATGGATTGACAGCATTCTGCTATCAATAATTATGATAGATTGACAGCACTGTTCTATTGATAATTATGATGTATTGACAGTATTCTGCTATTGATAATCATGATAGATAGACAAAATTCTGTTATCAATAATTGTGACAGATTAAAAGCATTCTTCTATCGATAAATATGATGGATTGACCGCATTCTGCTATCAATAATTATGACAGATTGGCAGCATTCTGCTATCCATAATTATGATAGAATGACAACATTCTGCTATCGATAATTATGATAGATTGACAGCATTTTGTTATCAATAATCATGATAGATTGACAGTATTCTGCTATTGATAATTTTGAGAGATTGACAGCATTCTGCTATCGATAATTATGATAGATTGACAGCATTTTGCTATTGATAATTATGATAGATTGACTGCATTCTGCTATTGATAAATATGATGGAGTGACAGCATTCTGCTATTGATAATTATGATAAATTGACTGCATTCCGCTATTGATAATTATGATGGAGTGACAGCATTCTGCTATTGATGATTATGATAGATTGACAGCAATATGCTATGGATAATTATGACATATTAACAGCATTGTGCTATCGATAATTATGATGGTTTGACAGCTTTTTTATATCGATAATTATGATAGATTGACAGCATTATGCTATCGATTATTATAATGGATTGTCAACATTCTGCTATCAATAATTATGATAGATTTACATAATTTTGCTATTGATAATTATGATAGATTGACAGCATTTTGTAATCAGTAATCATGATAGATTGTCAGTATTCTGCTATCAATGATTACGATAGATTGATTATATGCTCCTAGCGATAATTAGGATTGGTTGACAGCATTCTGCTATCGATGATGATAATGGAGTGACAGTGTTGAACTACTGATAATCATGATAGATTGACAGTATTCTGCTATCAATAATTATGATAGATTGAGAGTAATATGGTATTGATAATTATGACAGATTAACAGCATTCTGCTATCAAGGATTTTGATATTTTACAGCACTCTGCTATTGATAATTATGATAGATTGACAGCATTCTGCTATCGATTATTAAGAGAGATTGACTGCATTCTGCTATCAATAATTATGATCGATTGACAGCATTCTTTTATCGATAATTATGATGGATTGACACAATTTTCCTATCAATAATTATGATAAATTGACAGCATTCTGCTATTGACAATTATAATTGATTGACTGCATTGTACTATCGAAAATGATGATAGGTTAACAGTATTCGTCTATCAATGATCATGATCGATTAAACGCGTTCAATCGATAATCATGATAAATTGACACTATTCTGCTATCGATAATTATGATAGATTAACAGCATTCTGCCATCGATAATTAAAATCAATTTACTGTATTTTGCCATTGATAATTATGATAGGTTAAAAGGATTCGTCCATCGATGATTATGATTAATTAACCACGTTCTATCGATAATTATGATAAATTGACTGCATTCTGCTAACGATAATTATGACGGATTGACAGCATTCTGCTATCGATAATCATGATAGATTGACAGCATTCTGCTACCGATAATCATGATAGATTGACAGCATTCTGCTAGCAAAATCAAGATAGATTGACAGCATTCTGCTATCGATAATTATAATCGATTTACTGTATTCTGCTATTGATAATTATTGTAGGTTAACAGTATTTGTCTATCGATGATTATAATTGATTGACCGTGTTCTATTGATAATTATGATAAATTGACTGCATTCTACTAACGATAATTATGACAGATTGACCACAATCAGCTATCGATAATTATGAGAATTGACAGCATTCTGCTATCAATAATTATGATATATTACCAGCATACGGCTATCGATAATTATGATTGATTGACAGAATTCTATTATTAGTAATTATGATAGATTGACAGAATTCTGCTATTGATGATTATGATAGATTTACAGCATTCTGCTATTGATAATTTTGATATTTGGACAGCATTTTGTTATCAATAATTATGATAGACTGACAACATTCTGTTATTGATAACTATGATAGATTGGCAGCATTCTGTGATCAATAATTATGATAGATTGACTACATTCTGCAATCTACAATTATGATAGATTGACAGCATTCTGCTATCGATAATGATGATAGATTAACAGCAATCTGCTATTGATAATTATGAGAGATTGACTGCATTTTACTATCGATAATTGTGATAGATTTACCATATTTTGTTATCAATAATTATAATAGAATGTCAGCATTATGCTATTGATAATTAAGATAGATTGGCCACATTTTTCTATTGATAATTATGATAGAATGGCAGCATTCTGCTATTGATAATTATGATAGGTTGGCAGCATTCTGCTATCGATAATTTTGATAGATTGACAGTATTCTGCTATCGATAATTATGATATATTGACCCTATTCTGCTAATGATAATTATGATAGATTGACTGTATTCTGCTATTGATAATCATGATAGATTGACCGCATTCTGCTCTTGATATTTATGATTGATTAACATCATTCTGCTATTGATAATTATGATAGATTGACAGCATTCTGCTATCGATAATTTTGATAGATTGACAACATTTTGCTATTGATAATCATTATAAATTGACAGCATTCTAATATTGATAATTATGATAGATTGACCGCAATATGCTATAGATATTTATGATATATTAACAGCATTGTGCTATCGATAATTATGATGGTTTGACAGCTTTTTTATATCGATAATTATGATAGATTGATAGCATTCTGCTATCGATAATTATAATGGATTATCAGCATTCTGCTATCGATAATTATAATGGATTATAAGCATTCAGCAATTGATAATTATGATAGATTGACAGCGTTTTGCTATTGATAATTATGATAGATTGACAGCATTCTGCAATAATTAATTATAATAGATTGGCAATATTCTGCTATCGATAATCATTATAGATTAAGAGCATTCTGCTATCAATAATTTGGATTGACTGCATTCTGCAATCAATAATTATGATGGGGTGACAGCATTATTTTATCGATAATTATGACGGATTGACAAAATTCGGCTATCGATAATTATGATGGATTAACAGCGTTCTCCTATTGATGATTATGATAGATTGACAGCATTCTGCTACCGATAATTATGATGGAGTGACTGCATTTTGCAACTGATAATCATGATAAATTGACAGAATTCTGCTATCAATAATTACGATAGATTGACTGCATTTTGCTAACGATAATTATGATAGATTGACAGTAATATGCTATTGATAATTATGACAGATTAACAGAATTCTGCTATCAATGATTTGATAGATTGACAGCATTCTGCTATTGATAATTATGATATTTTAACAGTATTCTGCTATCAATAATTATGATGGATTAGGCATTCTTCTATCGATAATTATGATAGATTGACAACATTCTGCTATCGATAATTATGATAGATTGACAACATTCTACTATCGATACTATGATAGATTGAGAGCATTCTGCTATCGATAATCATGATAGATTGAGAGCATTCTGATATTGATAATTATGATAGATTGAGAGCATTCTGCTGTTGATAATTATGATAGATAGACAGAATTTTTTAATCAATAATTATGATAGATTAACAGCATTCTTTTATTGATAATTATGATAGATTGACAGAATTCTACTATCGATAATTATGATAGATTGACAGGATTCTGCTATTGATAATTATGATAAAGTGACCACATTTTACTATCGATAATTATGACAGATTGACCGTAATCGGCTATAGATAACTATGAGAACTGACATCAATCTGTTATCAATAATTATGACATATTGCCAACATTCTGCTATCGATAGTTATGATTAATTTACAGAATTCTGTAATCAATAATTATGATTGATTAACATCATTCTGCTATTGATAATTATGATATATTAACAGTATTCTGCTATCGATAATTATGATAGATTGACAACATTCTGCCATCGATACTTTTGTTAGATTGATTGCATTCTGCTACCGATAATCATGATATATTGACAGCATTCAGCAATTGATAATTATGATAGATTGGGAGCATTCTGCTATTGATAATTATATAGACTGAAAGCATTTTGTTATCAATGATTATGATAGTTTGACACCATTCTGTTATTGATAATTATGATAGATTGACAGCATTCTGCTATCAATAATTATGATAGATTGACAGCATTATGCTATAAATAATGATGATATATTGACAGCATTCTGCTATCGCTAATTATGATAGATTGACAGTATTCCGCTATCGATAATTATGATAGATTGACAGCATTTTGTTATCAATAATCATGATAGATTGACAGCATTCGGCTATTGATGATTATGATAGATTGACAGCATTAGGCTATAAATATTTATGGTAGATTGACAGTATTTTGCTATTGATAATTAAGATAGATTGACCACATTTTGCTATTGATAATCATAATAGATTGACAGCATTCTGCCATTGATAATTTTGAAAGATTGGTAGGAGGCTGCGACCGATAATTATGATATATTGACCGTATTCTGCTATTAATAATTATGATAGATTGACTGCATTCTACTATTGAAAATAATGATAGATTGAATGCGTTCTGCTCTTGATAGTTATGATTGATTGACATCATTCTGCTATTGATAATTTTGATAAATTGACAATATTCTGATATCGATAATTATCATAGATTGACTGTATTCTTTTATTAATAATTGTAATAGATTAACTTAAATATGCTGTTAATAATCCTGATAGATCAACAGCATTCTACTATTGATAATTATGATAGATTGACAGCATTCTGCTATAGATAATTATGATAGATTGACAGCATACTGCTATCGATAATTATGATAGATTAACCGCATTCTGCTATTAATAATTATGATACATTGACTGCATTCTACTATTGATAAATTTGATAGATTGACAGCATTCTGCTATTGATGATTATGATAGAGTAACGGAATTCTGCTATTGATAATTATGATCGATTGACAGCATTCTGCTATTGATAATTTTGATAGATTGACAACATTCTGATATCGATAATTATGATAGATTAACTGCATCCTGCTCTTGACATTTATGATATATTGACAGCATTCCTCTCTCGATAATTATGATATATTGACAGCCTTCTGCTTTTGATAATTATGATAGATTGACAGCATTTTGCTGTAGATATTTTTGATATGTTGACAGCATTCTGCTATTGATACTTATAACGGATTGACAGCATTCAGCTATTGATAATTATGATAGATTGACATAATTCTGCTATTGATAATTATGAGAGATTGACAGCATTCGGCTATCGAGAATTATGACCGATTGACCACATTTTACTATCGATAATTATAACAGATTGATCTTAATCGGCTATCGATAATTATGATTGATTAACAGAATTCTGTTATCAATAATTATGATAGATTGACAGTATTCTGCTATTCAAAATTATGATAGATTTACAGCATTCTGCTATTGATAATTATAATATAATAACAGTATTCTGCTATCGATAATTATGATGGATTGAGCATTCTTCTATCGATAATTATGATAGATTGACGACATTCTGCTATCGATACTTATGATAGATTGATTGCCTTCTGCTATCGATAATCATGATGGATTGGGAGCATTTCTGATATTTAATAATTATAATAGACCGATTATATTCTGCTATTGATAATCATGATAGATTGACAGCATTCTGCAATTGATAATTATGATAGATTGAGAGCATTCTGCTATTGATAATTATGATAGATTGACAGCATTTTGTTATCGATATTTATGATAGATTGACAGCATTTTGTTATTAATAATTATGATAGATTGACTGCATTCTGCTATTGATAATCATGATAGATTGACCGCATTCTGATATTGATAATTATGATAGATTGACAGCATTTTGCTATAGATAATTTTGATAGATTAAAAACATTCTGACATCGATAATTATGATAGATTGATTGTATTAGGCTATTGATAATTATGATACATTGACAACATTCTGCTATTGATAATTTTGATAGATTGACCGCATTCTGCTGTTGACATTTATGATGGATTGACAGCATTCAACTATTGATAGTTATGATAGATTAACAGCATTCTGCTATTGATAAATATGATAAATTGACAGCATTCTGCTATCAATAATGATGATAGATTGACAGTATTCTTCTATTGATAATCATGATAGATTGACAGTATTCTGCTATTGAGGATTATGACAGATTGACCGAATTTTGCTATTGAAAAATATGACGGATTGAAAGCATTCTGCTATTGTTAATTATGATATATTGACAGCCTTTCGCTATCGATAATTATGATCGATTGACAGCCTTTTGCTATAGATAATTTTGATAGGTTGACAGCCTTCTGCTGTCGATACTTATAATGGATTGATAGCATTCCGCTATTAATAATTATGATAGATTGACGGTATTCTGCTATTGATAATTATGATAGATTGTCAATATTTTGATATCGATAATTATGATAGATTAACAGTAATCTGCTATTGATGATTATGATAGATTGACCGCATTCTGCTGTTGACAATTATGATGGATTCACATCCTTCTGCTATTGATAATTATGATAGACATACAGCATTCTGCTATTGATAAATTTGATAGATTGACAGCTTTCTGCTATTGATATTTATGATAGATTGACAGCATTCTGCTATCTATAAATATGACAGATTGACAGCATTCTTTTATTGATGATTATCATAGATTAACTGCATTCTGCTATTGAGAATTATGATGGATTGACATCATTCGGCTACTGATAATTATGATAGATTGACTGCATTCTGCTATTGATAATTATGATGGATTGGCAGCATTCTGTTATTGATAATTATGATAGATTTTCCGCATTCTACTTTTGATAATTATGATAGATTGTCAGCAGTCTGCTATTGATAATCATGATTGATTGACCGTATTCTGCCCTTGATAATTATGATGGATTGACCGCATTTTGCCATCGATAATTATGATAGATTGATGGCATTCTATTATCGATAATTATAATGAGTTGACAGCATTCTGCTATCAATAATTAGGATAGATTGTCACCATTAGCTATAGATATTTTTGATACGTTAACAGCATTCTGCGATCGATAATTAGTTTATAATGGATTGACAGCATTCCGCTATTGATAATTATGATAGATTGACAGCATTTTGCTATTGATAATTATGATGGATAGACTACATTCTGATATTGATGATTATGGTAAAATGACAGCATTTTTCTTTCGATAATTATGACAGATTAACAGCATTTTGCTATCGATAAATATGATAGATTGACAGCATTCTGCTATCAATAATTATGATCGAATAACAGCATTTTGCTTTTGGTAAGTATGATAGATTGGAAACATTTTGCTATCGACAATTATGATGGAATGACAACATTCTGCTATCGACAAACATGATAGATTGACCGCATTTTGCTATCGACAATTATGATGGAATGATAACATTCTGCTATCGACAAACATGATGGATTGACCGCATTTTGCTATCGATAATTCATGATAGGTTGAGAGCATTCTGCTATTGATTATTATGATGGATTTACAGCATTCTGCTATGATTATGGAGGAGTAACAGCATTCCGTTACTGATATTTACAGTAGATAGACAACATTTTGCCATCCATAATCATGATAGGTTGACATCATTCTGCTATTAATAATTATGATAGATTAACAGCATTCTACTATCGGTAATTTTGATAGATTGACAGCATTTTCCTATTAATAATTATAATAGATTGACAGCATTCTGCTATGGATAATTATGACAGAATAACAGCATTCCTGTATAAATGATTATGATAGATTAATAGCATTCTCCTATCGACTATTTTCCTTTTGCTATCAATAATTATGATGGATTGACAGCATTCTGCTATCGCTGATTATGATTGATTGACCACAGTTTGCTATCGATAAGTATGATAGATTGACAGCATTCTGCTATCGATAATTATGATCGATTGACTAACTTCTGTTATTGATAATTATGATTGATTGACAGAATTTTGCTATCAATAATAATGATAGATTGACAGCATTCTGCTATTGATAATTATGATCGATTGAGTACATTCTGTATTTGATAATTATGATTGATTGACTGCATTCTGCTATCGATAATTATGATAGATTAACAGTAATCTGCTATAGATAATTATGATCGATTGAATACCTTCTGTTATTGATAATTATGATAGATCGATAGAATTTTGCTAACGATAATTATGATAGATTAACAGCATTCTGATATTGATAATTATGATAGATTTACTGTATTCAGCTATTGATAATTATGATACATTGACAACATTCTGCTATCGATAATTATAATAGATTGACCGTATTCTGTTATTAATAATTATGATAGATTGACACCATTCTACTATTAATAGTTATGATAGATTGACAGCATTCTTCTATTGATAATTTTGATAGATTAACAGCATTCTCATTTGATAATTATGATAGATTGACTGTATTCTGCTATCAATAATTATGATAGATTGACAGTATTCTGCTATTGATAATTATGACAGATTGACCGAATTTTGCTATTGAAAATTATAATGGATTGAAAGCATTCTGCTATTGTTAATTATAATATATTCACAGCCTTCTTCTGTCGATAATTATGATCGATTGACAGCATTATGCTATAGATAATTTTTATAAGTTGACAGCCTTCTGCTATGAACACTTATAATGGATTACCACCATTCCGCTATTAATAATTATGATAGATTGATGGCACTCTGCTATTGATAATTATGACAGATTGACAACATTGCTATATCGATAATTATGATAGATTGACAGCATTCTGCTGTTGACAATTATGATGGATTCACATCATTCTGCTATTCATAATGGATTGACAGCATTCCGCTATTAATAATTATGATAGATTGATGGCACTCTGCTATTGATTATTATGATAGATTGACAACATTGTGATATCGATAATTATGATAGATTGACAGCACTCTGCTATTGATGATTATGATAGATTGACAGCATTCTGCTGTTGACAATTATGATGGATTCACATCATTCTGCTATTTATAATTATGATAGACATACAGCATTCCGCTATTGATAAATTAGATATATTGACAGTATTCTGCTATTGATAATTATGATAGATTGACAGCATTCTGCTTTCGATAATTATGATAGATTAACAGCATTCTTCCATTGATAATTATCATAGATTAACTGCATTCTGCTATTGATAATTATGATGGATTTACAGCATTCTGCTATAGATTATTATGATAGATTTACCGTATTCTATTATTGATAATTATGATAGATTGACAGCAGTCTTCTATTGATAATCATGATTGATTGTCAGTATTCTGCTATTGATAATTATGATGTATTGACTGCATTCTGCCCTTTATAATTATGATGGATTGACAGCATTCTGTTATCGATAATTATGATTGATTGACCACAGTTTGCTATTGATAAGTATGATAGATTGACCGCATTCTGCTATCGATAATTATGATCGATTGAGTACATTCTGTTATTGATAATTATGATGGATTAGCAACATTCTGCTATCGACAATTATGATGGATTGACAACACTCTAATATCGACAATTATGATGGATTGACAACATTCTACTATCGACAATTATGATGGATTGACAACATTATACTATCGACAATTATGATGGATTAACAGCATTTTACTATCGGTAATTATGATAGATTGATAGTATTTTCCTATTAATAATTATAATAGATTGACAACATTCTGCGATGTATGAGTATGACAGATGAAATGCATTCCTGTATCAATGATTATGATAGATTGATAGCATTCTGCTATCGATAATTATGATCGATTGACTATATTCTGTTATTAATAATTATGATTGATTGACAGAATTCTGCTATCAATAATTATGATAGATTGACAGCATTCTGCTATCAATTATTATGATCGATTGACTTCACTCTGCTATCGATAATTATGATCAATTGACTACACTCTGTTATTGATAATTATGATAGATTGACCGCATTCTGCTATCGATAATTATGATAGATTGACAGCATTCTGCTATCGCTACTTATGATCGATTGAGTACATTCTGTTATTGATAATTACGATTGATTGACTGTAGTCTGCTATCGATAATTATGATAGATTGACAGCAATCTGTTATCGATGATTATTATCGATTGAATACATTCTGTTATTGATGATTATGATAGATGGACAGAATTCTGCTATCGATAATTATGACAGATTGGCAGCATTCTGCTATCGATAATTATGATTGATGGACTATGTTCTATTAGCGATAATTACGATAGATTGACAGTATTCTGTTATCGATAATTATGATCGATTGACTATGTTCTATTAGCGATAATTACGACAGATTGGCAGCACTCTGCTATCAATAATTATGATCGATTGAATACATTCTGTTACTGATAATTATGATAGATTGATTGCATTCTGCTATCGATAATTATAATAGATGGACAGCACTCTGCTATCGATAATTATGATCGATTGATTATATTCTGTTATTGATAATCATGATTGATTGACAGCATTCTGCTGTCGATAATTATGATAAAGTGACCGCATTTTGCTATCAATAATTATGATGGATTGACAGCATTCTGCTATCGGTAATTATGATCAATTGACTACACTCTTTTATTGATAATATTGGTTAATTGATAGCATTCTGCTATCGATTATTATGATAGATTGACCGCATTTTGCTATCAATAATTATGATGGATTGAAAGCATTCTGCTATCGATAATTATGATAGATTAACCCCATTCTGCTATCGATAATTATGATAGATTGACAGGATTCTGCTATCGATAATTATGATCAAAAGACTACATTCTGTTAATGATAATTATGATTGATTGATAGCATTCTGCTATCGATTACTATGATAGATTGACCGCATTTTGCTATAATTAATCATGATTGATTGACCGCATTCTGCCCTTGATAATTATGATGGATTGACCGCATTTTGCCATCGATAATTATGATAGATTGATGGCATTCTATCATCGATAATTATAATGATTTGACAGCATTCTGCTATCAATAATTAGGATAGATTGTCACCATTAGCTATAGATATTTTTGATACGTTAACAGCATTCTGCGATCGATAATTAGTTTATAATGGATTGACAGCATTCCGCTATTGATAATTATGATAGATTGACAGCATTTTGCTATTGATAATCATGATGGATAGACTACATTCTGATATTGATGATTATGGTATAATGACAGCATTTTTCTTTCGATAATTATGACAGATTAACAGCATTTTGTTATCGATAAATATGATAGATTGACAGCATTCTGCTATCAATAATTATGATCGAATAACAGCATTTTGCTTTTGGTAATTATGATAGATTGGAAACATTTTGCTATCGACAATTATGATGGAATGACAACATTCTGCTATCGACAAACATGATAGATTGAC
Source organism: Palaemon carinicauda (assembly GCF_036898095.1). Classification (NCBI taxonomy): domain Eukaryota; kingdom Metazoa; phylum Arthropoda; class Malacostraca; order Decapoda; family Palaemonidae; genus Palaemon; species Palaemon carinicauda. The sequence continues at coordinate 81,142,158 of NC_090742.1, read as the reverse complement.
CGCATTTTGTTATCGACAATTATGATGGAATGACAACATTCTGCTATCGACAAACATGATGGATTGACCGCATTTTGCTATCGATAATTCATGATAGGTTGAGAGCATTCTGCTATTGATTATTATGATGGATTGACAGCATTCTGCTATGATTATGGAGGAGTAACAGCATTCCGTTACTGATATTTACAGTAGATAGACAACATTTTGCCATCCATAATCATGATAGGTTGACATCATTCTGCTATTAATAATTATGATAGATTAACAGCATTCTACTATCGGTAATTTTGATAGATTGACAGCATTTTCCTATTAATAATTATAATAGATTGACAGCATTCTGCTATGGATAATTATGACAGAATAACAGCATTCCTGTATAAATGATTATGATAGATTAATAGCATTCTCCTATCGACTATTTTCCTTTTTCTATCAATAATTATGATGGATTGACAGCGTTCTGCTATCGCTGATTATGATTGATTGACCACAGTTTGCTATCGATAAGTATGATAGATTGACAGCATTCTGCTATCGATAATTATGATCGATTGACTAACTTCTGTTATTGATAATTATGATTGATTGACAGAATTTTGCTATCAATAATAATGATAGATTGACAGCATTCTGCTATTGATAATTATGATCGATTGAGTACATTCTGTATATGATAATTATGTTTGATTGACTGCATTCTGCTATCAATAATTATGATAGATTAACAGCAATCTGCTATAGATAATTATGATCGATTGAATACCTTCTGTTATTGATAATTATGATAGATCGATAGAATTTTGCTATCGATAATTATGATAGATTGACAGCATTCTGATATTGATAATTATGATAGATTTACTGTATTCAGCTATTGATAATCATGATACATTGACAACATTCTGCTATCGATAATTATAATAGATTGACCGTATTCTGTTATTAATAATCATGATAGATTGACACCATTCTACTATTAATAGTTATGATAGATTGACAGCATTCTTCTATTGATAATTTTGATAGATTAACAGCAATCTCATTTGATAATTATGATAGATTGACGGTATTCTGCTATCAATAATTATGATAGATTGACAGTATTCTGCTATTGATAATTATGACAGATTGACCGAATTTTGCTATTGAAAATTATAATGGATTGAAAGCATTCTGCTATTGTTAATTATGATATATTGACAGCCTTCTTCTGTCGATAATTATGATCGATTGACAGCATTATGCTATAGATAATTTTTATAGGTTGACAGCCTTCTGCTATGAACACTTATAATGGATTGCCACCATTCCGCTATTAATAATTATGATAGATTGATGGCATCTGCTATTGATAATTATGACAGATTGATAACATTGTTATATCGATAATTATGATAGATTGACAGCATTCTGCTGTTGACAATTATGATGGATTCACATCATTCTGCTATTCATAATGGATTGACAGCATTCCGTTATTAATAATTATGATAGATTGATGGCACTCTGCTATTGATTATTATGATAGATTGACAACATTGTGATATCGATAATTATGATAGATTGACAGCACTCTGCTATTGATGATTATGATAGATTGACAGCATTCTGCTGTTGACAATTATGATGGATTCACACCATTCTGCTATTTATAATTATGATAGACATACAGCATTCCGCTATTGATAAATTAGATATATTGACAGTATTCTGCTATTGATAATTATGATAGATTGACAGCATTCTGCTTTCGATAATTATGATAGATTGATTGCATTCTATATTGATAATTTTAATGAGTTAACAGCATTCTGCTATCGATAATTAGGATAGATTGACAGCATTAGCTATAGATATTTTTGATACATTTACAGCATTCTGCGATCGATAATTATAATGGATTGACTGCATTCCGCTATTGATAATTATGATGGATAGGCTGCATTCTGATATTGATGATTATGATATATTGATAGCATTTTTCTTTCGATAATTATGACAGATTGACAGCATTTTGCTATCGATAAATATGACAGATTAACAGCATTCTTGTATAAATGATTATGATAGATTGATAGCATTCTGCTATCGACTATTTTCATTTTGCTATCAATAATTATGATGGATTGACAGCATTCTGTTATCGATAATTATGATTGATTGACCACAGTTTGCTATCGATAATTATGATCGATTGAGTACATTCTGTTATTGATAATTATGATATATTAGCAACATTCTGCTATCGACAATTATGATGGATTGACAACACTCTACTATCGACAATTATGATGGATTGACAACATTCTACTATCGACAATTATGATGGATTGACAACATTCTACTATCGACAATTATGATGGATTGACAACATTCTACTATCGACAATTATGATGGATTGACAACATTCTACTATCGACAATTATGATGTATTAACAGCATTTTACTATCGGTAATTATGATAGATTGATAGTATTTTCCTATTAATAATTATAATAGATTGACAACTTTCTGCAATGTATGAGTATGACAGATGAACAGCATTCCTGTATCAATGATTATGATAGATTGATAGCATTCTGCTATCGGCTATTTTCATAGATTGACCGCATTTTTCTATCAATAATTATAAAGGATTGACAGCATTCTGCTATCGATAATTATGATTGATTGACCACAGTTTGCTATCGATAAATATGATAGATTGACAGCATTCTGCTATCGATAATTATGATCGATTGACTATATTCTGTTATTAATAATTATGATTGATTGACAGAATTCTGCTATCAATAATTATGATAGATTGACAGCATTCTGCTATCAATTATTATGATCGATTGACTTCACTCTGCTATCGATAATTATGATCGATTGACTACACTCTGTTATTGATAATTATGATAGATTGACCGCATTCTGCTATCGATAAATATGATAGATTGACAGCATTTTGCTATCACTAATTATGATCGATTGAGTAAATTCTGTTATTGATAATTACGATTGATTGACTGTAGTCTGCTATCGATAATTATGATAGATTGACAGCAATCTGTTATCGATGATTATTATCGATTGAATACATTCTGTTATTGATGATTATGATAGATAACCAGAATTCTGCTATCGATAATTATGACAGATTGGCAGCATTCTGCTATCGATAATTATGATTGATGGACTATGTTCTATTAGCGATAATTACGATAGATTGACAGTATTCTGTTATCGATAATTATGATCGATTGACCATGTTCTATTAGCGATAATTATGACAGATTGGCAGCACTTTGCTATCAATAATTATGATCGATTGAATACATTCTGTTATTGATAATTATGATAGATTGATTGCATTCTGCTATCGATAATTATAATAGATGGACAGCACTCTGCTATCGATAATTATGATCGATTGATTATATTCTGTTATTGATAATCATGATTGATTGACAGCATTCTGCTATCGATAATTATGATAAAGTGACCGCATTTTGCTATCAATAATTATGATTGATTGACAGCATTCTGCTATCGGTAATTATGATCAATTGACTACATTCTTTTATTGAAAATATTGGTTAATTGATAGCATTTTGCTATCGATTATTATGATAGATTGACCGCATTTTGCTATCAATAATTATGATGGATTGACAGCATTCTGCTATCGATAATTATGATAGATTGACCCCATTCTGCTATGGATAATTATGATAGATTGACAGGATTCTGCTATCGATAATTATGATCAATAGACTACATTCTGTTATTGATAATTATGATTGATTGATAGCATTCTGATATCGATTACTATGATAGATAGACAGCATTTTACTATAATTAATCATGATTGATTGACCGCATTCTGCCCTTGATAATTATGATGGATTGACCGCATTTTGCCATCGATAATTATGATAGATTGATGGCATTCTATCATCGATAATTATAATGATTTGACAGCATTCTGCTATCAATAATTAGGATAGATTATCACCATTAGCTATAGATATTTTGGATACGTTAACAGCATTCTGCGATCGATAATTAGTTTATAATGGATTGACAGCATTCCGCTATTGATAATTATGATAGTTTGACAGCATTTTGCTATTGATAATTATGATTGATAGACTACATTCTGATATTGATGATTATGGTATAATGACAGCATTTTTCTTTCGATAATTATGACAGATTAACAGCATTTAGTTATCGATAAATATGATAGATTGACAGCATTCTGCTATCAATAATTATGATCGAATAACAGCATTTTGCTTTTGGTAATTATGATAGATTGGAAACATTTTGCTATCGACAATTATGATGGAATGACAACATTCTGCTATCGACAAACATGATAGATTGACCGCATTTTGTTATCGACAATTATGATGGAATGACAACATTCTGCTATCGACAAACATGATGGATTGACCGCATTTTGCTATCGATAATTCATGATAGGTTGAGAGCATTCTGCTATTGATTATTATGATGGATTGACAGCATTCTGCTATGATTATGGAGGAGTAACAGCATTCCGTTACTGATATTTACAGTAGATAGACAACATTTTGCCATCCATAATCATGATAGGTTGACATCATTCTGCTATTAATAATTATGATAGATTAACAGCATTCTACTATCGGTAATTTTGATAGATTGACAGCATTTTCCTATTAATAATTATAATAGATTGACAGCATTCTGCTATGGATAATTATGACAGAATAACAGCATTCCTGTATAAATGATTATGATAGATTAATAGCATTCTCCTATCGACTATTTTCCTTTTGCTATCAATAATTAAGATGGATTGACAGCGTTCTGCTATCGCTGATTATGATTGATTGACCACAGTTTGCTATCGATAAGTATGATAGATTGACAGCATTCTGCTATCGATAATTATGATCGATTGACTAACTTCTGTTATTGATAATTATGATTGATTGACAGAATTTTGCTATCAATAATAATGATAGATTGACAGCATTCTGCTATTGATAATTATGACAGATTGACCGAATTTTGCTATTGAAAATTATAATGGATTGAAAGCATTCTGCTATTGTTAATTATGATATATTGACAGCCTTCTGCTGTCGATAATTATGATCGATTGACAGCATTATGCTATAGATAATTTTTATAGGTTGACAGCCTTCTGCTATGAACACTTATAATGGATTGCCAGCATTCCGCTATTGATAATTATGATGGATAGGCTGCATTCTGCTATTGATGATTATGATATATTGATAGCATTTTTCTTTCGATAATTATGACAGATTGACAGCATTTTGCTATCGATAAATATGACAGATTAACAGCATTCTTGTATAAATGATTATGATAGATTGATAGCATTCTGCTATCGACTATTTTCATTTTGCTATCAATAATTATGATGGATTGACAGCATTCTGTTATCGATAATTATGATTGATTGACCACAGTTTGCTATTGATAAGTATGATAGATTGACCGCATTCTGCTATCGATAATTATGATCGATTGAGTACATTCTGTTATTGATAATTATGATGGATTAGCAACATTCTGCTATCGACAATTATGATGGATTGACAACACTCTACTATCGACAATTATGATGGATTGACAACATTCTACTATCGACAATTATGATGGATTGACAACATTCTACTATCGACAATTATGATGTATTAACAGCATTTTACTATCGGTAATTATGATAGAATGATAGTATTTTCCTATTAATAATTATAATAGATTAACAACATTCTGCGATGTATGAGTATGACAGATGAACAGCATTCCTGTGTCAATGATTATGATAGATTGATAGCATTCTGCTATCGGCTATTTTCATAGATTGACCACATTTTTCTATCAATAATTATAAAGGATTGACAGCATTCTGCTATCGATAATTATGATTGATTGACCACAGTTTGCTATCGATAAATATGATAGATTGACAGCATTCTGCTATCGATAATTATGATCGATTGACTATATTCTGTTATTAATAATTATGATTGATTGACAGAATTCTGCTATCAATAATTATGATAGATTGACAGCATTCTGCTATCAATTATTATGATCGATTGACTTCACTCTGCTATCGATAATTATGATCGATTGACTACACTCTGTTATTGATAATTATGATAGATTGACCGCATTCTGTTATCGATAATTATGATAGATTGACAGCATTCTGCTATCGCTAATTATGATCGATTGAGTACATTCTGTTATTGATAATTACGATTGATTGACTGTAGTCTGCTATCGATAATTATGATAGATTGACAGCAATCTGTTATCGATGATTATTATCGATTGAATACATTCTGTTATTGATGATTATGATAGATGGACAGAATTCTGCTATCGATAATTATGACAGATTGGCAGCATTCTGCTATCGATAATTATGATTGATGGACTATGTTCTATTAGCGATAATTACGATAGATTGACAGCATTCTGTTATCGATAATTATGATCGATTGACTATGTTCTATTAGCGATAATTACGACAGATTAGCAGCACTCCGCTATCAATAATTGTGATCGATTGAATACATTCTGTTATTGATAATTATGATAGATTGATTGCATTCTCTTATCGATAATTATAATAGATGGACAGCACTCTGCTATCGATAATTATGATCGATTGATTATATTCTGTTATTGATAATCATGATTGATTGACAGCATTCTGCTATCGATAATTATGATAAAGTGACCGCATTTTGCTATCAATAATTATGATGGATTGACAGCATTCTGCTATCGGTAATTATGATCAATTGACTACATTCTTTTATTGATAATATTGGTTAATTGATAGCATTCTGCTATAGATTATTATGATAGATTGACCGCATTTTGCTATCAATAATTATGATTGATTGAGAGCATTTTGCTATCGATAATTATGATAGATTGACCCCATTCTGCTATGGATAATTATGATAGATTGACAGGATTCTGCTATCGATAATTATGATCAATAGACTACATTCTGTTATTGATAATTATGATTGATTGATAGCATTCTGCTATCGATTACTATGATAGATTGACCGCATTTTGCTATAATTAATCATGATGGATTGACCGCATTCTGCTATCGATAATTATGACGACTGACCGCATTCTACTATCGGTAATTATGACAGATCGACCGCATTTTGCTATCGATAATTTGGAGAATTGACAGCATTCTGCTATCAATAATTATGATAGATTGAAAGCATTCTGTAATCGATAATTTTGACAGACTGACCGCATTCTGCTATCGATAATTATGTTAGATTAGCAGCATTCTGCTATCAATAATTATGATAGATTGAAAGCATTCTGTAATCGATAATTTTGACAGACTAACCGCATTCTGCTATCGATAATTATGTTAGATTAGCAGCATTCTGCTATCAATAATTATGAAGAATTAACCTCTTCCTGCTATTGATATATATGATAGATTGACAGCATTCTGCTATAGATAATCATGACAAATTGACAGCACTCTGCTATCGATGATTATGACAGACTGACTGCATTTTGCTGTCAATAATTTTGACAGATGTACAGCATTTTGCTATCGATAATTACGTCAAATTAAGACCATTCTGGTATCAATAATTATGACAGATTGACAGCATTTTGCTATCGATAATTATGACAGATTGACAGCATTCTGGTATCAATAATTATGAGAGATGTACAACAGTCTGCTATCAATAATTATGACAAATTGACAGCATTCTGGTATTGTTAATTATGACAGATTGACCGTATTTTGCCATCGATAATTTTGACAGATTGACAGCATTGTGGTATCAATAACTATGACAGATTGACCACAGTTTGCTATCAATAACCATGACACATTGACAGAATTTAGGTATCAGTAACTATGACTGATGGATAGCAATCCTCTTTTAATAATCATGTCAGATTGATAGCATTCTGCTATCTGTAATTATCATAAATTGACAGTATTCTTCTATCAATAATTATGACAGATTAACAGCATTCTGCTGTTAGTAACTATGCAGTTTTAAAGCATTCAGCAATCAGTAATTATGTCAGATATACAGCATTGTGCTATTGATAATTATGACAGATTGGCAGCATTCTGCTATCAGTAATTATGACAGATTGACAACATTCTGCTGTCAGTAACTATAGAAGATTTAAAGCATTTTGCTATCAATAATTATGGCATATTTAAAGCAATCTGCTATCAATAATTATGACAGATATACAGCTTTCTGTTATCAATAATTATAACAGATTGATAGCATTCTGCTATTAATAATTATGATATATTGACAGCGTTCTGCTGTCGATAAATATAAAAGATTTACAGTATTCTACTATCAATAATTATTATGACATATTCCAAGTATTCTACTATAGACAATTATGAAAGCTTGACAGCATTCTGCTATCGATAGTTAAGAGCGGAACCATATACCTTACTACGTCTCAAAACAATCTTATCGATTTACTGTTTGTTCCAGACGCCAGGGAAACTGTCGTAGATTTCACCACACCTTATTTTCTGGAGTCATCGGCTATTACTACTCGTGCGCCTGTGCAACTTAGTAAAGCGGGAGCAGTTTTCTTCCCCTTTTCTTCGCTGGTAGGGATACCAATAATTTTATCTTATCTATTTATCTGTTTATCTGTATACTTGCATCGTAAAATTTTACAGCATTGTATTTTTTTGTTTTCAATTATTGAAATTAAAGCTTGAAAACACTATACAAGCACATTTCTTATAACTGATCTAGATTGCAATTTCTGGCACAGTCGTTCAATTAGTTTTTCATGCACGTTGTATAAGATTTTTCTTAATTCTGATCACCCTTTACATTCAGATCTACCGGACAGTTCCATCCTGTTCGTAATACTAGGCATGCAGTTAATTCTAATAGCCATACCTTTTCCATCATGAGGATCAATACTACACAGTACTCTAGAAGTTTAATTCCAGCTGTGATCAAGTTGCGGAATGATCTTCCTAATCGTGTAGTTGAATCGGTAGAACTTCAAAAGTTCAAACTTGCAGCAGACTGACATAAGTTTTTTTTTTTATAGTTCATATATGAAATATCTGATTTAATGTTGTTACTGTTTTTAAACGATTTCATTTTTATTGTTCCATACTTTTATAGTTTATTTATTTCCTTATTTCCTTTCCTCATTTGGCTATTTTTCCTTGTTGGGGCCCTTGGGCTTATAGCATCTTACTTTCCAACTAGGGTTGTTGCTTAGCTTGTAATAATAATAATAATAATAATAATAATAATAATAATAAAGATGTGAGTGATTGCCCTTACAAAATCAATGCACTAAGCTGAATTATTCGAGATAAAAACTGCAAGTTATTTATCATAAATGGAATAAGCTATAACCAACAAAGCATTACAAATCTATCAAAACGAAAAAAAAATAGTTGACTTGCTTTATCTGAATCGGTTCATGTCATAACTTGAAAATGTCTTAAAAGTAATGATAGTAGTCTACTGGACTCCAAAACATTCGTCTATTTCCCGCAGACTTTAGCTGAGCGATTACAGCGGCTCTAATACTGCGGATACTTAACAAGATATCTATATAGTATTCTAATCGTTCCAGGTGTGGATGCTGCTAATGACAGCCGTGGCTCTCATAGGACCTCTTCTAAGCTGCGTTGATTGGGTGATGAGCAAATATCTCTCTGCTGTGCCGCGCGGTTCTCTTCAGATGTTCTCCTTCAACATGTATAGAAATGTGGTGCTGCAAGGCAACCTTATTAATAGCACACATTGGCCCCATAGATTCATATTCTTCTTCTGGTATCTGTTCTGCTTATACATCTATGGTAAGGAAAATATCATCTCCAAAGTCCGTAATCTGGTGGTTCTTTTTTTTTTTTTTTTTTTTTTTTTTAACAATACCGGAGCGTCTGCTGGAATCAATTTCGCCTTAATCATACGAACATATGACGATTATTTGACGATTGATTTCGTTAATTTTTTTCTGTTAATCTTAGAGTATAAAAAAGTTTTATTATTCATCCTAAAATACTTAATAAGAGCCAGGTTAGCTAAGGTTGTGATGTGAATATGATAAAACTTGCGTAAGTATATCATAAAGCATATGTTGATGACGTGTACTAAAATGACACCAATAGATTTCATAGTTATATTCTAATTAATAGAAATCTATAGAACCAATTCCATGTACATACTACATACCATTTCTAACTCTTTCCTGAATCCGCGAATGGAATCGGATGCTATTACAGATAAGGGAACTGGCACTATTTTTTCAATGAATTCTTGACCAAATAAATTTAGCAAATAGTTTTGATACTTAAATTACTTATAAAAGATTCCGAGAAGGAATGAAAAAGTTGCAATAGACTCCCAAAAGCAATAGAGATATTGATTTAGTCTCAATCAAAGAAAGAAGAGCATGTTCTATTGGTGACTTGGGAGATATAAGAGGATTTAAAGTAAAAATGAATAGAAATAAAAAATGAAACACGTTTAATCATAGATAATCGAAAAGTTTTCTATGATAATCTTTAATATAGGAACCGTCCTTTTATTTTAAGTCAATAAATCCACAGATAAATTTCCAAATACCCAATCTTCACGAATAAATTTATCTAATTTCATTGCAGCTTTCTACCAAGGGACTTTAACTGCCGTTTTAGCAGTGCCATTGTTCGATAAACACATTGACTCTTTGAACGACCTTCTGGCTTCTATGCAGAAGGGTGAATTTGCAATGTTGATTCTTCAGGCTTCTCAAAGTGAATACCTTTTTAGGGTAAGGAATTTTCTGTGCAATATTTCGGATATCCTTCAAGATGAGTAGGCCTATGCCAAGATTTCATGTCTCTAGTCGAATCATAGTTTATGAAGAGATTAATTTCATTCGATTGAATATCTGTGTTATTTGCTTAGAGTTATCTTGCTTGAGGGTACACTCGGGCACATTATTCTATCTTATTACTTTTCCTCTTTTTTTTATTTTTTATTATTTATTGTTTATATATGAAAGACCTATTTTAATTTTGTTACTATTCTTAAAATAGTTCATATCAATTGTTCACTACTTCTCTTATAGCTTGTTTATTTCCTTTCCTCACTGGGCTATTTTTCCCTGTTGGAGCCCTTGGGTATATAGCTTCCTACTTTTCCAACTAGGGTTGTAACTTAGCTAATAATAATAATAATAATAATAATAATAATAATAATAATGATAATAATAATAATAATAATAATAATAATAATAATAATAATAAAAGTAGAATTAATTTGATAGAGTATTTTACTGCATTACAGTCATTGTCCTTGGCTTGAGGGGAAAACTAGATGTGATTTTCTGCATGAAAATTCATCTCTATTTATTGTATTAGGAAAAGGAATAAACACAGTAAGGCAGTTAACAATGACCTCATCTCACATCAAACAGGATGCAACCTCTGGAATTTACAAGGAAATCTGGGACTTATTTAACAAGGATCACTATGTAACATCCACGGACGAGGGAGTGGCAGAGGTGAGAATTTTCATTTTGTAATCATATATTCCTATCTTAGCAAACGATATGATGGAATAGATTGTTATTCTGTTTTAATGAAAATGTAAAAATAATTACATCATCCAGATAATTATACATGTAATATAAAGAAGTCAAACCAATTTTAGTATTAAATCATTATTCTTTAGGGTTGACAGATACTGCTCAATAGTTTAAGATAGAGTACCTATAGCTTAAAAGAGTGCTCTACGATATACAGACCAGGAAGTTATACCCGTCACCCCAAAAATCATATATTGTATAGCATCAATTGTCCTAACAACATGCAATACAGTTGAAGGGGAAGAAAAAAGATGATAATAATTTATTAAGCATAAAATGAATAAGAAAAGACAAGGCATATACTGTATTTATAAGCAGATGGAAAGGAATAAAAGTTATTATTGAACCCTTAATCTATTTGTTTAAATTTCATGTCTTTCTTTAGCGACATGAAGCCCAGTCGAAATCATAATCTCCATATTCGAATTAGGACCATTCAGCAACGGCTTCTTGTCCTCTACTTTCTACCTATGGATAATTTCATGTTTGTTTTTCCTGTTTTACTTATATAAATGCTAAAGAAACTCACTTGTCTTGATTATGTGTATAGTCACATTTTAGCCCTTTTTATAACTGCCTTTTTGGGCTCAGGCCATGTCGTCCTGATGGAAGGTTCCTTTAATAGCTTCCTAAGGGTATATATGACTACAGTGGATATTCCCAGAGAATTAAACTAAAGGTTTCCAGAATTCTGACTTCTGGCGCGAGTACCCTTAAGGTTGTCCTTCAGGATATCGCACAATAACAGGGGACGTATTCTTGACACGCCACATAGCTATATGCACCCCACATAACGTTTACGCATCGAGGGGGAAATTGGTGGAAAGATATGGGAGGAGCCATTACAAAGTTCTCCTCCTCCGTTACTGTTATGGATACTCGGATGACGTCATATGCGTCGTCCATCTTGCTGAGGTCATCACCGCCAGCCAACTCCATTCCTTCCGTAGTAGCATGTTTGACCAGGTGTTTTTCCCAGTTTTTTCTCAATTTACTGTAGCCATGTCGTGACCTTCAGCTTCTTCTGTCTCTGGAAAGTTGAGTATTTAATTCTTATACTGTATAAATTAACTCTGGCCGTAAAGTAACGTTTTTCTATCGAAATATACTGTGTTTTGTGGTGGAGCTATTGCCTAACCGGAGTCGTCGCCGACGCTGTCGCTTGCATCGCATGCTTTATTTAGTTAGCCAGAACAGCTACCCCGGTTTCTTAACTAATTGTCAGTATTAGTTATTTAGTCTTCATTGCTTAGAATTAGTTATAATATGCTGATAGTATTCTTTAATTTCAGCGAATGTAGGTAGCCGATTTTATGATACTAGACATGCTAGCCTAGGCGCCTTAGGCATGCTAGCCTAGGCGCTTCAGTTTACTTTCATGCATGATATAGTATGTGTTCCTAGTGTTATCTTAATTAAATGAAGATATTAGGCAATTATACATATAAGATTCAGTGATTGCACAAAGGTTTTTCCTCCTTCTAGAGAGTATACAAGGGGTTTTTGGGCTCAAGCCATGGCGTCCTGATGGAAGGTTCCTTTTTGGTAGCTTCCTTGGGTATATAACTACGAAGATATTCCCAGAGAATTTAACCACAGGTTATCACAGAATTCTAACTTCTGGAGCGAGTATCCTAAAGGTTTCCCCTTAAGACATCGTATATCAACAGGGGACGCATGTATTAACGCGCCACATAGCTATCTGCACCTCATACAGAGTTAACACTTCGATATGGAGGGACAGAGAATAGCTGGGGAGCTGTTCCACAGCTAATCCCTTCCGTGGCTACTTTTGGTACTCGAGACGTAAACAAACGGGCGCCACCGCTAGATGACGCCACGTCCGTCCTCATCCTTTGTACAGTAGCTTGCCCTACTTAGACGGATTTTCCCTGTGCTATACTTATCGCTTTGCATCTTTATTATGTCGCTACCTTCGGCCTCGCCTTCTTCTGGAAAGTTGAGTACAAGGTTCCAGTATTGTTTAGTTAAGCTCTGACCGTAAAGTAAATATTACTTTCCGAGATAATTGTTGTTTTGTGGCAGAGCTGTGCCTCTACCGGACCCGCCATTTTATGGCGTCGTTGTTGTTCTGCATGCCTTATTTAGTTAGCCACAACAACGCTTCCGGCCTCATTTACTAATTGATAACATTAGTTTATTTAGTCTTCATAGCTAGGAACTTTTATATCGTGTTTTGACGCTTTTATCGGTCATCGATTGACCTCATACCAGTTGGCTACTATAGCCCCCAGGCCAGAGTGCCTATATATCAGTGTTCATGCATGATTTTATTAGTGATCCTAGGCTAACTTATGAAGATAGTGGCATTATTTTACAATACTATTGACTGTGATGCAAGTGTTTTCGCCTTCAGGGACCATATAGGGGATAGGTTAGTTAGTGTACCTTCCTAACCTAACCTACAGGTAGGACCCCTATATGCTTCCTTCATCCCCCTGCCCTTGGCATTCCCTCTGCGTAGCCTTGCTTCCCTTACCATGTAAAGGGATCAAGCTCCTACCAGAGTATATTATCGCCTCTCAGTCCTCCCTAAGGGAATGAACCCCCCTTAGGGTTGCGCCTGAGAGTGAGGAACGGCTAGCCCTTCCTCTATGGCTAGGACTAAGTCTACGACTGTCCTGCGATAGCGATATGTCTTCTATCCTTCCTAGTTCAGGGCGTTCAGCCCTGCTCTAGGTAGGTTTTGGAAGGGTAATTCTGTTCCTTGCTGAAACTGTACCCATGCACCGTTTCAGTCAGGCTGCCTTACCTTAGGTTAGGGAGTGTCCTCCCTTCCTTAGTGGCCGCCCTGGTACAGAACCCCTTTCATGGAAGACTCTTCTCTTCTCCCCTCCCCACCTATCGCTTGTATAGCCTAAGCAATACTTAGGCTTGTCTATACCCATCTGTCCCCTGTCCTACAACTCCTCCTTAGGGTGGAGTGATAGGGCTACCTTGAGCTTCTGTGTGCAGTCCGCTCTGGTACATATACCCTTCATAGTGTCCTATGGGGTTAGCCACTGGATGTGTTCTGTATACAGGGGTCTCCCCCTCTTTGGGTGTCCCCTAGCCCTCCCTTGGGCTACCCTAGCTCCCGGTCCTCTGCGGCCCCTGCTTCTGGGTGATAGAGCCAGCCTCTATCATGGGTACACCCTCTCAGGGGGGGGATGTCTGGGAGTCCATGGCTGGACTTCTTACATCCCTCCCTCTGTCTCTTTCACTATCCGGGTGCCGGTCCCTTGCCGCCTCCACTGTCGGCGATACCCACCTCCTACCTTGGTGACTCTCCCCATCCCCCCATGGCCCCCAGTCCTCCGTGTGCCGGGGGACTGCCGCCTGCCGCCGGCTTCCAGCCGATGGCTCTTCCCCTCCCTCATAGCTTGGCCGTCCGCCCGCCGGCCGGCCCCCGGAGTGCCGGCATCCGCTGCCGGCAGTCCGGTTCTGCTATAACCATCCTTGTTCCTGTCACCAATCCGGCAACCTCCGGCTGCCGGAGCCGCCGCTCCCCGCCGGCGTGCCGCCGCTGTGCCGGCGGCCGCCACCCTGGTATTACTCTTGACTTCTATATTGTCTTCCTTAATGCCAGAAACTCTGCTGGAGCGGCCTCCGGCGTGCCGGAGGTCTGCCGGAGCCTTCCGGAGGCGTCAAGGCGACTTGCGCCCCCTTCTACTAGCTATCATCTGATGTTGATAACCCTACATCGCAACCAGATGGTTTGATTACATAATGGATAGGTATTGCCTTACCGTTCCATTAGTAACCATGCTGTCTTCTTGCATATCACAGATTTCCAGCATGTTGCGTGTATCTTAGCACGGCCGGTTGCCGGAAACCGTTACCCTATGGAATCTTCTACGTTCCATATCCCTGGGTCTGAGTGGCCTCAGTCCCAGTTCTATATCCTTGGCAATCCCTCTAGAAATTCCCACTGCCTACACGGCATGCTATGTGGAATTCTGCCCTGTGTCCTCGGTCACAACAAATTGCCTACGGATAAGGTTACGGTAACCGGCCGGGCGGGTTACACGGAGGATGTGTCTATCTCCTTCTTTTCCGCCCACTCTCTGAACGTCACAGTATTTCTACCACTGAATATTAGGTTAAAGATTAATCACTTAATACTTAACCTTAAAATAGAAGTCATCCTTATGACTCCCCCGTACTCATGTCCTCTTTCTCTTACAGGAGGAGTACGTGAAGTACGACCATGGCTTCTGTGGAGTGAAGCGCCCGCACTTTTATGGGCACACGGCGTGTAGGACTCACGCCCCTTGTGCAAACAAAAAAGGTGATCTGAAGTCTGGGACCCACTGAACTGTACGGTCTACCAGGAACGCCTGGTTGAGGCGTTCAATAACCCTCCCTCAGCGGAGGTCAGGGACGCTTCTCGAGAGAAGCTACGCAAATGGGTGCGTGGCTTCCAGAAGAACGCCACTGGACCGTACCTTGCTACCGAAGACTTGAGGGCCTTACTGTTCCCAAAGGCATCCCCAGACTCTGTGGTCCCCAAGGATCAGATCCCCACCGTCCAGATCACGGTGGAACCCGATGTTGTCATGGCTCAGTCCATGCACGAGTGTCGCCTGGATACCGACAACGCGGAATGTATGTCGGAAGTGTCGGAGACAACGGAGAGGAACCTCATGGCCGAAGAATTGGACTATGAGTAGGACCAAGTGGATTACGCTGGGTCGGAGCAAGAGGTCGCTCCGCCTTCCACCACCACCCCAACTCCTACACCGACGGAAGTATCACTCCCGTCTACCTCCGCCACCCCGGACCCCATCCCAACCAACGCCCAGGAGATGTTTCGGACGCTCGAAGCCATCATGGACAAGTAACTCCGTGAGACACACGAATACATCAGGACCATGGGAAGTTCCAAGGAGCCGAAAAGGAATTCGGTTAAGGACCTCCCTGCATGCTCGCACGCCAACCCCTGGAGGTATGCCGAGCATATGCCGATCGCAACGGGCAGGATCTTCATCAGTGAGAAGGTCGGCTCGGTTGTCCTGGAAGAAGTGGAATTCTTCCCAAGTTTTGAGGCCTACCCGGACTGTTATGTCCGGCTTCGATCCAAACCTGCCTCTAAAGAAGAGACCGAACCTAAGGAGGTGATAGTGTTCGATCTTCCGAAAGCCAAGGCTATAATGGCCAACACCCTTATAAGTAGGGGTTTTACCTGCTCAAGGCTTCCGGCATTGAGCAAGAAACACCCTACTTACGTCGCACCTGATGATGCGATCCTCCCCTTCATGGAAAAGGCCTTCGCAGCGGTACACAGGGCAGTGGAAGAAGGGAAACCTTTCCCTGCACTGGAGGAGTGCAGACCCTTCTCCCTGGTCACTCCCCCCGATGCTCGACACTGGAAGGAGGTCCACCATACCTTCGTGGTGGGAAAACTAGATCCTGACGTTGCTGGACGTTAGTTTAACGGAGACCTCCCGAAACTTAATAACCACCTCCTTCGTCGGGAACAAGATACGAAAGAAAGACTTGCCGCATCCATGTCCCTCCAGGTCCAGCTTGACGTCATGGCCGGTGACACTAGAGTCCCCGACCACTACATGGTGCTCGCCAAGACGCATCTGGCGACTGTAGTCAAGGACTTACACAGCTTCATGAAGGCTCGGAGAGCTTGTCGTGAATTCGTGTTCTCAAGTGCCACAGTGAGACACGAACCCCGGAGGCTGATTTCCTCCAACATCTGGGGTAAGCACCTCTTTCCCTCTGGTCTAGTGAAAGAGATTATCGACAAGGCCGCCACGGAGAACAGGAACCTTCTTCACAAGTGGGGCATGTCGAAGAAAAGGAAATCCTCTCAGGACGACGGCCCTCAACCTAAGAGGAGATCCTCCAAGCCGAAACCCCAACAACGTCAACAGAGACGGCAGTTTCCGGGACCCGCTACTCCCCAAATGGCTGCTCAGCCACAACAGACCTTTCAGCTGGTCACCCAACCGGTCTTGCCCCAATCACCGGTTTTCACCCCTGCCTTTGAGCAACAGACGACTACCTTTCGTCCCAAAGGTTGAGGCTCAAGCAGAGGTGCAGGCAAGAGACGCATCTCGCCGTCCCTCCAGAGGCAGAGGAGGAAAGGGAGCTAGCGGCCGAGGTACACCCTCGGGACACCAGAAGCAATGAAGTGCTTCCGGTGGGAGGAAGACTCCGCCAATTCCAGGATCGTCGGACCTTCGATCCCTGGGCACACAGCATCGTCGACAAGGGTCTAGGCTGGAGTTGGACTCAACCACCCCCAACCTTCCAGCTATTCTTCCAACAATCTCCCCCCCCCTTCTGGAAGAATATGTCCTGGATCTCTTGAACAAGAAGGTGATTAGGAGGGTAAAGTCAACCAGGTTCCAAGGGAGACTGTTTTATGTCCCCAAGAAGGACTCAGACAAGCTCAGTCATTCTAGACTTATCCCCCCTCAACAAGTTCATAGCGAACAACAAGTTCAAGATGCTGACTCTTCATCAGATAAGGACCCCTCTGCCTCAGGGTTCCTACACGGTCTCCATAGACCTGGCGGATGCCTATTGGTACATCCCAATGAACCACCACGCTTCCTCCTACCTAGGATTTACACTCCAAAAGGAAAAGCTACGCCTTCAGGGCCATGCCCTTCGGCCTCAAAGTGGCCCCTCGGATCTTCACAAAGCTGGCAGATGCCATTGTTTAACAGCTGCGCCTCCGAGACGTCCAGGTGATGGCCTACCTCGACGACTGGCTAGCTTGGGCTCCATCGCCCGAGGATTGTTTAAAATCCTGCAACAAAGTCACCCAGTTCCTAGAACACCTGGGATTCAAGATAAACGCGAAGAAATCTCGCCTCTCTCCAGCTCAAAGGTTCCAATGTCTAAGAACCCAGTGGAACCTTCAGTCACACCGCCTTCCCATCCCCCAGAAGAAAAGGAAGGAAATAGCAGGGTCTGTCAAGCGACTGCTGAAATCCAAATGGATCTCAAGACGTCAGCAGGAACGAGTTCTAGGCTCTCTACAGTTCGCCTCAGTGACAAACCCAGTGCTACGTGCACAGCTAAAGTATGCCGCGGGAGTCTGGAGACGTTCCGCATCCATCGCTCGAAGAGACCTCAAGAGACGGCTCCCAAACAGACTTCGGCTGCTCCTCAAGCCGTAGTCGGAAGCAAAGGCCCTGAAAAGGTCCATTCCTCTTTAACACCCACCTCCATCACTCAACATCCACACGGATGCTTCGCTGGAGAGTTGGGGAGGTCACTCCCACCAAAAATAGGCTCAAGGCACATGGTCTCCCCTATTCAAGACGTTTCACATCAACATCTTGGAGGCCACGGCGGTCCTTCTAACACTGAAGAAACTCTCCCCGCCTCCCTCGATCCATAGTCGTCTATCCCTAGACAACTTGGTGGTAGTTTGATGTCTCAATCGCCAAGGCTCAAGATCGCCCCAGATAATCAGGTGCTTCTGACAATCTTCCGTCTGGCAGAGAAGAAGAAATGGCACCTGTCTGCAGTTCACCTACAAGGATCCCGCAACGTGACGGCGGACGCTCTATCCCAGACAAGTCCGATAGAGTCGGAATGGTCTCTAGACGCAAGATCATTCTCCTTCATCTCTCACCAAGTCCCAGAACTTCAGACCGATCTCTTCGCAACGAGCGACAATAATCAACTTCCTCGATATGTAGCCCCGTCCGAGGACCCCAAGGCAGAGGCAGTGGTCGCCATGTCACTGGACTGGAACAGATGGTCCAAGATCTACCTGTTCCCTCCCACCAACCTTCTGCTGAAAGTCCTCTCCAAGCTGAGAACCTTCAAAGGGACAGCGGCCCTAGTGGCTCCCAAGTGGCCCCGGAGCAATTGGTACCCCCTGGTCCTAGAGCTGCAGCCCAAGCTGATCCCTCTCCCGGGCCCAGTACTCTCCCAGCAAGTACAGAAGTCGACTGTCTTCGCTTCATCATCGAAAATCAAGGACCTTCATCTCATGATTTTCTCTCCCTAGCCGCGAAGAAAAGGTTTGGGATTTTGAAGAAAAGTCTAGACTTCCCCGAGGAATACAAGACCGAATCCACACGACGGCAATACGAATCATCCTGGAGAAAATGGGTCTCATTCGTCAAGGCAAAAATCCTACGGAAATCACCATTGATTTTTGTATGTCCTTCTTTATTCACCTTCACGGACAGGGCTTGGCAGTCAACACAATTTCTCCTTGCAAATCGGCCTTGACTAGACCACTAATGTATGCCTCCAACTTGGACAATGATTCATGTCCTCTCAAGGATCTGACTCAGAAAGTTATCTTTCTCTTTGCTCTTGCTTCAGGAGCCCGAGTCAGCGAAATAGTGGCATTATCAAGGGACGAGGGCCACATCCTGTTTACAGATTCAGGTGACCTTACCCTCTTCCCGGATCCGACGTTTCTCGCCAAAAATGAATTACCCACCAAAAGATGGGGCCCTTGGAGAATATGCCCCCTGAAAGAAGATGCCTCTCTATGTCCAGTAGAGAGCCTCAAGGTCTATCTTCATAGAACTTCGGACTTTGGTGGAGGCCAACTCTTAAAAGGAGAAACTTCGGACAGCGACCTGTCACTGTAACAACTAAGAGCGAAAATCACCTACTTCATTCGCAGATCGGATCCTGACAGTTCACCCGCCGGTCACGATCCTAGAAAAGTTGCATCGTCTCTGAATTTCTTTCAGAGTATGGATTTCGAAAGTCTTAAGAGTTTCACAGGCTGGAAATCCTCGCGTGTTTTCTTCAAATATTATGCGAAACAAGTGCACGAAGTCAAACAATTGTGGTAGCCGCAGGTAGTGTTATGAAACCTGCACCTAACTCTGCATAGAACAGTGAGTTACTTGGGACTCTAACTCCTCGGGTGCCTATGTTGACCCTTGCGTGATACGTAGTGCTTTTAAAAAACACTTAGTGCTTTTTCATAGACTGTTCTTCTCCCAGGTGAAATGTCATAGTCGTCACATGAGTGCCGCATGCCTAGAGCATGATGTGTTTTATTTTAATAGACTGACGTTCCTTTGGAACGAGTGCCTACTAATAGTTTGAAATTCCATTTCAGATTCAAGAGCAAGTCTTTCATGACTATGTACATTATAATTTATTGTAAATAACCTTTACAATTTTATTGCATTTCTTTAACATGTTCTGCAATGGTGAAATAAAATTTCTATTTTATTACTTGTGCGTCTCAATCCGCTCCTACTTATACTATGAAATACATGACTGTCATAGTTTTATTATCCCCTTCCTCTTATGTCGATGAAGATGACTAAGGGTTCAACCCTTATCATATACTCACTTCTGCAATGTAATATTCCTACTCGAATACTTACTTACATCATACCTTAGAGACCAGACGACTCTATTCACATACAGTGCCTAACCACCACTTGTCTGCCTTTGTGAATGTTCCTATATGAATGCCAATCATTCAGTCTTGTCTCCGAGTTCTTCATGTTCTCCCAGCAAGGTGAGTAGCCCTTCGATGACCACTTTGATCTTCGGCATGGTCCGTTGGGACTTCGCTGCCAGGGGGGGCAGGAAGTTTCTTCCCATCGGTTCTCTTATTGAGGTTACTATGCTTATCCTGTCAAAGCCCTAGGCACTTCCACCACGATACATTGATTCTCTGGTACTCTTCCATCAGGACGCCATGGCTTGAGCCCAAAAAACGGATTTTGAGCGAAGCGAAAAATCTATTTTTGGGTGAGATAGCCATGGCGTCCTGATGGACCCTCCCTGCTACTTCATTCAGTTTGTCAGGTCCCACCCTGTGCTGCTGTATCATGGTGATCGGCAAGCAACTGACTTCAGGATGAGGACGGACGTGGCGTCATCTAGCGGTGGCGCCCGTTTGTTTACGTCTCGAGTACCAAAAGTAGCCACGGAAGGGATTAGCTGTGGAACAGCTCCCCAGCTATTCTCTGTCCCTCCATATCGAAGTGTTAACTCTGTATGAGGTGCAGATAGCTATGTGGCGCGTTAATACATGCGTCCCCTGTTGATATACGATGTCTTAAGGGGAAACCTTTAGGATACTCGCTCCAGAAGTTAGAATTCTGTGATAACCTGTGGTTAAATTCTCTGGGAATATCTTAGTAGTTATATACCCAAGGAAGCTACCAAAAAGGAACCTTCCATCAGGACGCCATGGCTATCTCACCCAAAAATAGATTTTTTGCTTCGCTCAAAATCCGTTTTTGATGAATATGGTAATCAAT
This sequence comes from Palaemon carinicauda, assembly GCF_036898095.1. Taxonomy (NCBI): domain Eukaryota; kingdom Metazoa; phylum Arthropoda; class Malacostraca; order Decapoda; family Palaemonidae; genus Palaemon; species Palaemon carinicauda. Next base: position 81,120,253 of record NC_090742.1, on the reverse strand, counting down.
TCCCCTGCCCCTAGCCTAGTAGCCTAGGGGCTTTAGTATACTTTCGCACCTCGCCGGTTACCTTTATACATAAGGTAATCTCTCCTCCCTCTGAGGTAGTCTAGACTACATCATAGCCCTCCTTGCCTTGAATTGTGATTCTGGTAAGGTTTGCCTAGGATTTTCTTCCCCTTCCCAGAGCCATAGTACATGAGCTTTGAGTTTGGGTCAGAACCTCAGAGTACCCGTCGTTTGCCCCCAGCTACCCCAATAGGTGAATAAACTATCCTGTTGGTCCCTGGTGGATGGCCTAGCGACTTGTCCTGTTGTCCTGCGCTTATCTACTCTTGGCTGGGAGAAATGTCTTCCCTAGCCTAGGTTAGGCAGGCTTAGGGATTCTGTTTCTTTATAGTTTGGGATGGCCTGACAATGCCGTTCCCTTACTGTACTAACCCACCCTGGGCTGGAAAATGAACTCTCCCTATACCTGGGGTGGTGCTGGGGAAGGCTTACACCATCCCCTACACCCCTACACAGGACCTTTTCCCCTCCCCCTCTGTCCTTTAGTGATGGCCTAGCCATCACACTCCTGTCCGCCGTCCTACAACTCATCGAGTACCGGTGGGTCGTTGGGTTGGCCTGGTCTTTCGCCTGCTCGGCCAAGCCGTTCAGCTTCCCTTGCATAATACTGCCCTGGGATAGCATGGCGGCAGGTCTAGCTGCTGGCGGGAGACCTCCCTGCTATCTTAGAGTGTTCTTCGGTCCTCCCTTGGATCGCCACCCGCAGCCGTAGCCGACCGACGGCAGAGCTGCGGCTGGATGGAAGCCTGATCATGATATGTTCTTCCTTCCATTTGAACCCTCCTTCTTGAGGAAGGTGAGGTTAGGGTAGCAAGCTGCCGCCCTCCCCTCCCCTTCCTTCACTGCTTTCTCTTTCTCTCCAATCTAGTGCCGGCCCACTGTCACACTTATTCTAGCCTAGGTCTCCTCCCAGTCACATAACGATGACAGGGTAGGTGTACCTTCAGCTGGTTGCCTGCCGGCCGCCGGCGTTCCCCGGCGTGTCGGCGACCTGCCGACAATGCTTAGGGTTTTCTTCCTTTCCCTGCCACATAGAATGATGGTTGGGGTGGGTTACCCTCCGCCGCCGGTCCGCCGGTGGCTGGTGGGCCTCCGGCAGTCCGGCGGGCTGCCGATGCGTCGGCGGGCCGCCGGCTCCACTTATTTTACAATATTGTGTTATTGGACTGTTCTCTTGCACTAACCCTGCCGGCAGTGCGCCGGTAGTGTCGGTTGTATGGCTGTATACAGTAGCCAGTACATCTGTGGTATAGTATATACCTTAGACAGAAAACTATGATCTATAGTTATGCAATAGATATATTTCTAGCATACTCTGTACATCCATGCGCAGTCCCTTGCTGGGACCTACTTGAATTGGGGATTAATATTCTCCCCTTTTCTTTATGCTGATTGATCATCGGCTCTCCCCTTTCCCCACTACTGATCCCTCGGAGGAAGTGCTACTTTCGCTACTCTAACCCTACGGGCTAGATTCCTCCTTCGGCCTACCTTGATGGTAGCCCTAGAGTTAGTAGTGGAGAAGGGTCGCGGCAATTGGCTGGGCGGGATTCACAAGTATGTGTCTTTCCTTTTTCATTTCCAGCTTACCTATCCTAAGCTTACACTTGGAAAAGAATCTTATATTATAATTAAGATTACATTAAGGTTAATCTAAAATTACTCCAAGTCTAACATAATAGACTCCCGCATACTCATGTACCTTTCCTTTCTTTACAAGAGGAGTACATCTAGTGTGAGAGCACCTTCTGCAGCGTTCGACGTCGTGATTTCTACGGCCACCTGGCTAGCCGAACCCACGCCAGCTGTTCCGTCACCCAGGGATCTCTGAGGTACTGGGACCAGCAGGTATGCCCAACGTGCAAGGACATGCTCAATGAGGCATTTGAGACCCCCAAGTCTGCGGAGTCAAGGGACATCGCCAGAGAGAAACTGCGCAAGTGGGTGCATGGTTTCCAAAAGAACGCCACAAGGCCTTACCTTCCCAATGAGAAGATGTGAGCTATGCTGTCATCCCAAAACCAGAAATCCTATGCGTCCAGCTGACGGTCGACCCTGACGTATCGGACACACTTCAGGACATCCATCTCGATGATGACAGGATGTCAGAGGTGTCGAACACCACCGAGAGGACCCATATGGCCGAGGGTCATGAAGAGGAGCCTTTGACGGCTCCCGACTCCGAAGAAGAGGACGTCGCTGCGCCCTCCGTAGCCTCATTAGTCATCTCGAAACCAGTCCCCTCTACATCATCCACTCCCATGCCCACGAGACCGGATGATTCCATGGACAACTTTCAGGCCATGATGGCGATCCTCGAGGAGAGGCTCTGCAAGAGGGATGAGGATTTCAAGAAGGAAATCCTTTGCTTGACAGAGCAACGCAAGCCTCAGAAGAGGCTTAACGTCAAGGACCTTCCTATCTGCTTTGTGTCCAACCCGTGGAGGCATGCTGAGTACATGCCCATCACCAGCGGTAGGATCGTGATCAACGACAAGCTAGACTCCGTCCCCTTTGAAGAGGTGGAATTCTGGCCTAGCTTTGAGGCGTATCCAGTCTGCTTTATACGCCTCAAGTCAGAACCCGTTTCTAAGGAAGAAACTGAGCCGAAGGAGGTCATCGTGTTTGACCATGCAAAGGCTCAATCTTTGCTAGCCGGTTGCTTGAAGGACAAGGGCTACACCAACTCTAAGGTGCCGGCCCTTAGCAAGAAACACCTGTCCTATCTTGACCCAAGTACCATGGTCTTCCCCTTCGCGGAGAAGTCTCTCCTGGCAGTCCTTAAGGCGGTGGAGGAAGGGAAACCCTGCCCTACTTTGGAGGAACGTAGGCCCCTCTCCCTCACCTTACCACCCAACGACAAGAACTGGAAGGACATCCAGTTAACTTTCTGTGTGGGAAAGTTGGAGGCTGACATCGCTGGACGTCAGTTCAGTGAGAACCTCCTTCCCCAAGCTCTCGGAATATCTCTTTCGTTGGGAGCAGGATACGAAAGATAGGCTGGCTACCTCTCTCCCCCTCCAAGTGATCATGGAGACAATGGCTGGGGAACACAGGACCCCAGGTATTTTCATGGTCCTAGCCAAGACCCACCTGGCGACCCTGACGAAGGACTTCTATAGCTTCGTCAGAGCACGAAGGGCCTGCAGAGAGTTCGTGTTTGCATTGGCCGCTGTCAAACACGAACCGAGAAGCTGATTTCCTCCAATATTTGGAGAAAAGATCTCTTCTCCAATGACTTGGTCAAGGCGATCATCGACAAGGCCGCCACAGAGAACAGGAACCTTCTCTAAAAGTGGGGCATGTCGTCAAAAAGGAAATCTTTTCCGGATGAAGGCCCCCAACTGAAGAAGTCCAAGAGACCAAGGCCACAGCCTCGACAGGCTAAATATCAGCTTCCTGTGGCTGTTGCTCCCCAGTTGGTGCACAGCCCCAACAAACCTTCCAACTGGTACCCCAGCCGGTGGTGACTCAGTCACCAGCCTTCACGCCTGCCTACAAGAGACAGACTACTACCTTTCGTCCCACAGGTAGAGGCGCTGGAAAAGACTCCTCTAGACGTCCCTCCAGTGAGAGAGGAGGCAGGGGAGCAAGCGGTCGAGGAGTCAAGCCCTCCGGAAACCAGAAGCAATGAGATGCTTCCGGTGGGAGGAAGACTCCGCCTCTTCCAGGTTCGTTGGACCTTCGATCCCTGGGCTCACAGCATCATCAAGAACGGACCAGGCTGGAGCTGGAGGACACCACCACCAGCTTTCCCCCGATTCTTCCAACACTCCACTCCCATTCTGGAAAAATACGTCCAAGAACTCTTGAACAAAAAGGTGATTAAGAGGGCAAAGTCCATCAGGTTACAAGGAAGACTGTTCTGTGTTCCCAAGAAGGACTCCGACAAACTCAGAGTCATTCTAGACTTGCCCCCTCTCAACAAGTTCATCATGAACAACAAGTTCAAGATGTTGACCCTTCAGCACATACAAGCCCTATTGCCTCGGAAGGCATACACAGTCTCGAAAGACATGGCGGACGCCTACTAGTATATTCCAATGAATCGCCAGACCTCCTCCTACTTAGGATTCAAGGTTCAAAGAAGACAGTACGTCTTCAGAGCCATGCCCTTCGGGCTAAACATAGCCCCAAGGATCTTCACGAAACTTGCAGAGACAATCGTTCAACAACTACGTCTACAAGGCATCCAGGTGATGGCTTACCTGGACGATTGGCTGGTGTGGGCAGCATCAGAAGAGGAATGCCAGCAAGCTTCCGAGAAGGTGATCCAATTCCTGGAACATCTAGGCCTAGGTTTCAAGATAAACACCAAAAAGTCTTGACTTTCTCCAGCTCAGAAGTTCCAATGGCTAGGCATTTATTGGGACCTCCGGTCACACCATCTTTCCATTCCGCTAAAGAAGAGGAGGGAAATAGCAAGGTCTGTCAAGAGACTTCTCAAATCCAAATGGATTTCAAGATGACAACAGGAACGGGTGCTCAGCACCCCCCAGTTCGCTTCAGTGACAGACCCAGTGCTAAGAGCACAGCTAAAAGATGCATCGGGAGTCTGGAGAAGATATGCATCAAACGCTCGAAGAGATCTCAAGAGACGTCTACCGACTCGGCTACGATAACTCCTCAAGCCATGGTCAGAGGCCAAGAAGCTCAGGAGATCAGTACCTCTGCAACTACCTCCACCCTCGGTCGTCATCCATACGGATGCATTGCTAGAAGGATGGGGGGGGGGGGGGTCACTCCCATCAACGTCAAGTTCAAGAAACGTGTTCTCCTCTATTCAAGAAGTTTCACATCCACATCTTGGAGGCCATGGCAGTCTTTCTCACCTTGAAGAGACTGTCCCCACGCCCCTCAGTCCACATCCGACTGACTTTGGACAGCGACGTAGTGGTCAGATGTCTGAATCGTCAGGGCTCAAGATCGCCCCAACTCAACCAGGTGTTATTGCCCCTCTTCCGTCTGGCAGAGAAGAAAGGATGGCACCTCTCAGCAGTTCACCTTCAAGGATTCCGCAACGTGATAGCGGATGCTCTATCCAGAACAGCTCCGATAGAGTCAGAATGGTCCCTAGACGCAGAGTCATTCTCCTTCATCTCTCACCAAGTCCCGGAACTGCAGATTGACGTCTTCGCAACGAACGACAACAAAAAACTTCCTCGATACGTGGCCCCATACGAGGACCCTCGAGAGGAAGCGGTGGACGCCATGTCCCTGGATTGGAACAGATGGACCAAGATTTACCTGTTCCCTCCACCCAACCTTCTGCTAAAGGTCCTCACCAAGCTGAGATCATTTCAAGGAATAGCGGCCCTAGTGACTCCCAAGTGGCCCCGGAGCAACTGGTTCCCATTGATCCTGGAATTACAACCCAAGCTAATTCCCCTGCCGGACGCAGTTATGTCCCAACAAGTTCAGAAGTCGATGATCTTCGCTTCATCACAGAAAATCCGAGACCTTCATCTCATGATTTTCTCTCCCTAGATGTCAAGATGAGGTTTGGGATCTCAAAAGAAAGCTTAGACTTCTTAGAGGAATAGAAAACAAAATCTACCAGAAGGCAATATGAGCCATCTTGGAAGAAATGGGTGGCCTTTGTTAAGGCGAGAAATCCTACGGAAATATTGATGGATTTCTGCTTGTCCTTCTTCATTTACCTTCATGGACAAGGCTTAGTGGCCTGACAAGACCCTTACTATACGCCTTACAAATAGACCTGTCCAGCGAAATCTTCAACAAGTTACCAAAGGCATGCGCTAGACGCAGACCTGCAGCCCCTCCGAGACCTATTTCCTGGTCCCCCGACAAGGTGGTACATTTTGCCTCAGGTTTAGACAATGAGACTTGCCCTCTGAAAGATTTGACTCAGAAAGTGATTTTCTTGTTTGCTCTAGCCTCGGGGGCTAGAGTCAGTGAAATTGGGGCATTATCAAGGGAAGCAGGCCAGATTCAGTTCGTAGAAACAGGTGAACTCCCCCTCTTTCCTTACCCAACGTTTCTCGCCAAGAACGAGCTACCCACTAAGAGATGGGGTCCCTGGAGAATCTGCCCTCTGAAGGAAGATATCTCCCTGTTTCCAGTGGAGAGTCTAAAGGTCTATCTTCGAAGAACTTCAGACTTCAGTGGAGGACAGCTCTTTAAAGGAGACACACCGGGTTCCGACCTGTTACTTAGACAACTAAGGGCGAAGATCACCTACTTCATTCGTAGAGAGGATCCTGACAGTACACCCGCAGGTCATGATCCCAGGAAAGTCGCCTCTTCCTTAAATTTCTTCCAATCAATGGATTTCGAGAGTCTTCGCTCGTTTACAGGATAGAAGTTATCAAGAGTGTTCTTTAAACACTATGCAAAGTAGGTGCAAGAGTGAAACCTTTTGTGGTAGCTGCAGGTAGTGTGCTAAAACCTGCTGCTTAGTGCTGCGAAGAACAGTGAGTTATATGGGACTCTAACTCTAAGGGTGTCAGTGTTGACACTAGTGCGCAACATAGTGAAATTTGTGTCACCGTGGTGACACTACGGACGCTTCTAATATACTAAGGCGATGTCACATAGACTAAACACTTGTGCCACGTGTTTTCAAACATGAAGTGTATCTAAGACATTTTCAGAAAGACATTACAATTCCTACGGAATCGACATGTGTGATGGCAAGTTTCCTTTTCAGATATCACAATCATTTCTGCTAATGTTCCAAGTCTATGTAACTTATTTACATTTCTAATTACAGATTTACATTAATTTTTATGTATGCTAATTCTCATTTATTGTTAATAAATGAATTTATTGTTTTCTTGCATCTTATTTTGCCCTAACATTGTAATACAAACTGTTTGAGAGTATTATTATCCCTCTATTCTGTATAAGATAATTGAACAATAGAATTCTATCGTTCCTACACTTAAACAATCTCATCTAGCCTGAGGTAATTTGTTCCAACACGTAATACATACCTTATCTATCACCTCGCTCAGGGACTGGCAGGTACTTCTTGATGCTGGGTGGGTTCCATTTATCATGCAACTTCCAGACTTTCCAAAGTCCAATAGGACTCATCCCTGATGGGGGGCAGGAAGCAGTAACATAGTAGATGCTCAGCTGAAGTGACATATACCGGTAATGTCACAGGTCTCTTAGGTCATAAGACCAAAGGAATATTGTCTAGAAGTCGAAGGCACTACTGAAGGGAAAAATCCACGATACATTAATGCTCTGGTACACTTCCATCAGGATGACATGGCCTGAGCCCAAAAAACGGATTTTGAGTGAAGTGAAAAATCTATTTTTGGGTGAGATAGCCATGTCGTCCTGATGGACCCGCCCTTTGTTCTCTATAAGGCCTTGGTAGACCCCTCCCGATCTTGCTGTATCATGGGGGCTGGTCTTAACACTAAAAGGAATAGAGATGGCGGGCGGTGATGACCTCAGCAAGATGGCCGATGCATATGAGGTCATCCGAGTACCCATAACAGTAACGGAGGAGGAGAACTTTGTAACTGCTCCTCCCATATCTTGCCACCAATTTCCCCCTCGAAGCGTAAACGCTATGTAAGATGCAGATAGCTATGTGGCGTGTCAAGAATATGTACCTTGTTATTGGGCGATATCCTAAAGGATAACCTTAAGGGTACTCGCGCCAGAAGTTAGAATTATGGAAACCTTTAGTTTAATTCTCTGGGAATATCCACTGTACTCATATATACTTTTTGGAAGCTACTAAAGGAACCTTCCATCAGGAGGACAAGGCTATCTCACTCAAAAATAGATTTTTCGCTTCGCTCAAAATCCGTTTTTTACCCTTCTGTTTCAGCCAAATAATGTTCAAATCATACTTTCAGTAGCTCCTCTTCTCACCCTTACATTATCTGAATTTACTAACACAGCCTAATAAGGAAAAATATATATTTTTTTTTTCATGTGATTATTGGGTCCTTTGACTGGCTAGACAATACTACATTGGTTAAGGCTCATTTTTTTTTCTTTGCCTACACATACACCGAATAGTCTGGTCTACTCTTTCCACATCTCGTCGGTCCTTATACACCTGACAACACTGAAATTACCAAACAATTCTTCTTCGTTCAAGGGGTTAACTACTGCAATATAATTGTTCAGTGGCTACTTTCCTCGTGGTAAAGGTAGATGAAACTCTTTAGCTATGGTAAACAGCTTTTCTAGGAGTACACTAAAAAATCAATCTCTAGTCTTTGGTGGTGCCATAGCCTCTGCACCATGTCTTCCACTGTCTTGGGGTAGAATTCTCTTGCTTGAGGGTACAGTCGGGTACACGATTCTATCTCATTTCTCTTCCTCTTGCTTTTTATCTAAAGTTTTTATACTTTGTATAAGTTGTTACCGCTCATTTATTTCTTTGTTTCCTTTCCTCACTGTGTTATTTTTCCCTGTTGGAGCCCTTAAGTTGGGCCTATAGCATCCTGCTTTTCCATCTAGCGTTGTAGCCTAGCAAATAATAATAATAATAATAATAATAATAATAATAATAATAATAATAATAATAATAAAAATAATAATAATAATAATAATAATGATAATAATAATAATAATAATAAAACATCGTAACTGTCCATTAGCAGCTGAATTATGATCTTGTGTATGTCCTCGTGAGGATGTTGGAACATCTAGGCTATTTGTAAGTCAATTACCAATACTTTCTACCGTACACACAACCTTTTCACCATTGCAGAAGCTGCATAGGCTATCCGTTTAATTTTTGTACATCTATTTTCGAATATATTTTCCCAAAGCTACTTTTCAATTGATATTCTATATTTCTGTTTCATGTTTCAGGTTTTGACTGGAAAATTTGCTTTTGTAGAGGGCATGTTATCATGCAAGATACGTGCCTCAAAAATTGGGCGAAACAAGTTTCACGTGGCCCGGCAAGGCTTTTACCCTCAGGGATATGGGATGGCACTGAATAGTGGAGCTCCTTATATGAGAGTCTTCGAGAAAACGTGAGTCTTTTGTATAGATTTCTTTAAAATTGTAGTTCTTAAAACATATGGGCTTTGTTATCACCTACATTATTACAGATAACTTTATTCCTTAGAAATAAAAACAGTTTTATAGCATTGCAACTTCATTTTTTTATGGTTACAACTGTAAAAGTTGGTAAAAGAAAAGCAAATCTTGTGCACCCACATGTCTTTCTTATTCTGAAAACAGTTTATGGATTTGTAATTCCAATTTTTTACCAACCACAGATTAATGCAACTAATGGAAGGAGGCCTCATAGCTAAATGGACACGGGATGAAGTGATTTCAGTGAAAGGAAGCGCAACTAGTGAAGGGAATAGCGAGAACAGAGGCCCTGGTGCATTTACTCTGGAGCATCTGCAGGCAGCCTTTTTCATCCTAGGCCTAGGAACGACACTTTCCTCCCTTGTGCTTCTCGCAGAAAGATGGGTGTTTTACCCAAGAAGAAAATCCAGCAAGGGTCCTTACCATACCATGAATAATACTGTGCAATAACTCTCTCACTGCGGATACTTTTTAAACACCCTGTACATGCTTAGTATAGGGTGATTAGAAAGTCTCTTAGTAGCGTATATTAGGGGTCCATTAGCCATTAAATCTTAGCATTGTCAAACAACGCAAAAGTGGGGTATCGTCCAAATACTTACTGCGAAGAGACTTCTTGAACACACTATGATTTGTTTACTTTTCATTAAAAGACATATTATGGCATTAGGCATTAGCATAATCTCTCTGGCAGTAAAGGCAGGATGTTACTGCAATGAATTTTCTGTAATATTCATAATTAAAGTTAACCCTCTCCCCCTTTTTCAACATTATGAAATTAAATAAATGATTTATACAGGCTGTATAGAAGTTGTGCTGTATAATACAGCACAAGTTCTATGAAATGATACAAAAACGAGGATCGCGCAATATCTACTCTACTTTAACTCAAGATTTCATGAAAACTATTTCTCTCTCTCTCTCTCTCTCTCTCTCTCTCTCTCTCTCTCTCTCTCTCTCTCTCTCTCTCTCTCTCTCTCTCATTAATTTCAGAATAAATGTTTCACCGTAAGAGATACTCACCATAAATAAGAACTCAACCTGCAGATTTACCAATAATAATAATAATAATAATAATAATAATAATAATAATAATTATTATTATTATTATTATTATTATTATTAATATTATTATTATTATTATTATTATTATTATTATTATTATCATAAGCCGGGCTATAACCCTAGCTGGAAAAGCCCAACGGCTCCAACAGGGAAACATAGCCCAGTGAGGAAAAACAAGGAAATAGATCAACTAGAAGAGAAGAATAAACAATCAAAATAAAATATTTTAAGAACAGCAACAGCATTAAATTAGACCCTTCACATATAAAATATAAATACTTCATAAAAACAAAAGAAAGTGAGATAACATAGAACAGCATGGCCGAATGTATCCTCAAGCAAGAGAACTCTAATCCAAGACAGTGAAAGACCATGGTATAGAGACTATGGCACCACCCTAGACCAGTGAACAAGGGTTTGATTTTGGAGTTTCCTTCACCTAGATGAGCTGCTTACCATAGCTAAAGTCTCGTCAACCCTTACCAAGAGGAAAGTAGCCACTAAATATTACATTGCAATAGTTATCCCCTTGAGCGAAGAAGAATTGTTTGGCAATCTGTGTTGCCAGGTGTATGAGTAATGTGACCAGAGTCCCGCTTTTAGGCGGACCAGTCCCGCTTTTTCAACGCCTGTTCAGCTTTTTTATTCAGTTATCAAAATGTCCCGCTTTCATTTTACTTTTATGAGATTTGTCCAGCTTTGTTCCCATATGTCCCGCTTTTTTTGAGCTATTATAACAAAACTGTCCCCCAATGATAGAATAGTACTGATATTTTGTTTACTTTTGCCATTCCAGTGAAAAGTATGAATATTAAAGGTAGCCTAAGCAGAAAAAGGTTTTGGATTGATTCTTGGACTCTTTTATATATATATATATATATATATATATATATATATATATATATATATATATATATATATATATATAACGGATTTTGAGCGAAGCAAAAAATCTATTTTTGGGTGAGATGGAAGGTTCCTTCAGTAGCTTCCTAGGGTATATTTAACTACAGTGGATATTCCCAGAGAATTAAACTAAAGGTTATCACAGAATTCTAACTTCTGGTGCGAGTACCCTAAAGGTTTCCTTCTAGGATATCGTATATCAACAGGGGACACATGTATTAACACGCCACATAGCTATCTGCACCCCATATAGAGTTAACACTTCGATATGGAAAGGTGGAGAATAACTAGGGAGCTGTTCTACAGTTGCACTCATCCGTGGCTGCTTTTGGTACTCGAGACGTAAACAAACGGGCGCCATTGCTAAATGACGTCACGTCCGTCCTCATCCTGAGCCCAGCTTCTTGCTAATCTCCATGATACAGCAGGAGGGGGCGGGGCCTGAAAGGCTGGACTAGAATAGACGGGAGGGTCCATCAGGACGTCATGGCTATCTCACCCAAAAATAGATTTTTCGCTTCGCTCAAAATCCGTTTTTTGGGCTTAAGCCATGACGTCCTGATTGAACTGTACCAGATAATTAATGTATTGTGGAAATTTTCCCCCTTTTTATGCAAGTGCCAAGGGCTTCGAATAGAGGTATGTAACATGTCCTTACTAGAGATTCCGTGAAGAACTAGCTTCCTGCCCCCCTGGCAGAGAAGTCCTGGTGGACCATATTAATATCTCGAAGCGATCATTGAAGAGCTACTCACCCTGCGGAGAGTTCGTGCAGGACTCGGAGACAAGACATAAGGTTAATATTCGGGTAGGAATATTATCAAGCATAGGTAAGTGATTAACATTTACTACACTCCCTGGAGGAGAGATCAATCTGGTCTCAGAGGCAGGACAAAGGTTAATATTCAGGTAAGAATATTATCAAAGCATGAGTGAGTATATAATACAATTACATATATTATTCTTCTCCTTTAGAAAGAAAGGGGTAAATGAAACTATAACAATCGTATATTTCTTAATAAAGAATAGGAGCGGAGAGAGACGCACATGTAATAAAATAGAAATTTTTTTTTCAAGATTGCAGATTATTGTGATAACAATTACAATAATAAATGTAAAGTTTATTTACAATAATAAAGAATAATGTACATAGAAAATAAAGACTTCAATCTTGAATCTGAAAAGAAATTTTACTTTTAGAAACACAAGTTCCAGAGGAACGTCAGTCTTTTTCAAAGAAAACACATCATGCCCTAGAGCATGTGGCACTCATGTAAGGTCTATGACATTTCACCTTGGTAAGAACAGTCTATTAGAAACACCAAGTGTCCATGAAATCACTATGTATCACCACAGGGTCAACACAGGCACCTGGAGAGTTAAAGTCCCAAGTAACTCGCTGTTCTATGCAGAGTTAAACAGCAGGTTTCATAACACTACCTGCGGCTACCACGAAATGTTTAACTTCGTGCACTTGCTTTGCGTAGTGCTTGAAGAAAACGCACGATGATTTCCATCCTGTGAAACTCTTGAGGCTTTCGAAATCCATACTCTGGAAGAAGTTCAGAGAAGACGCGACTTTTCTAGGATCATGACCTGCGGGTTACTGTCAGGATCCGCTCTGCGAATGAAGTAGGTGATTTTCGCTCTTAGTTGTTTCAGTGACAAGTCGCTACCCGATGTTTCTCCTTTGAAGAGTTGTCCTCCACCAAAGTCTGAAGTTCTTCGAAGATAGACCTTAAGACTCTCCACTGGGCATAGAGAGACATCTTCCTTCAGGGGGCAGATTCTCCAAGGGCCCCATCTCTTGGTGGGTAGTTCATTCTTAGCGAGAAACGTCGGATCAGGGAAGAGGGTAAGTTCTCCTGTATCTGCGAATAGGATATGACCCTCTTCTCTTGATAATGCCACTATTTCACTGACTCGGGCTCCCAAGGCGAGAGCAAAAAGGAAGATAACTTTTTGAGTCAGGTCTTTTAGAGGGCACGAATCGTTGTCCAGGTTAGAGGCAAAATGGAGCACCTTGTCCAGGGACCAGGAGATAGGTTTCGGCGGAGGTGCTGGGCGTAGTCTAGTGCATGCCTTTGGTAATTTATTGAAAATATCACTGGACAGATCAATCTGGAAGGTGTACAGGAGTGGTCTAGTCAAAGCCAATTTGCAGGTGGAAATCGTGTTGGCTGCTAAGCCTTGTCCATGAAGGTGAATGAAGAAGGACATACAAAAATCAATGGTGATTTCCGTAGGATGTTTTGCCTTGACGAAAGAGACCCACTTTCTCCCGGAAGATTCGTATTGTCGTCTTGTAGATTCAGTCTTGTATTCCTCGAGGAAGTCTAAACTTTTCTTCGAGATTCCAAACCTTTTCTTTGCGGCTAAGGAGAGAAAATAATGAGATGAAGGTCCCTGACTTTCAGTGATGAAGCGAAGACAGTCGACTTCTGTACTTGTTGAGAGAGAACTGGGCCCGGTAGGGGGATCAGCGTGGGCTGCTGCTCCAGGACCAGGGGGTACCAATTGCTCCGGGGCCACTTGGGAGCCACTAGGGCCGCTGTCTCTTTGAAGGTTCTCAGCTTGGAGAGGACTTTCAGCAGAAGGTTGGGGGGAGGGAACAGGTATATCCTGGACCATCTGTTCCAATCCAGTGACATGGCATCCACTGCTTCTGCCTTGGGGTCCTCGTATGGGGCCACATATTGAGGAAGTTGATTGTTGTCACTCGTCGCGAAGAGATCGATCTGAAGTTCCGGGACTTGGTGAGAGATGAAGGAGAATGACCTTGCGTCTAGAGACCATTCCGACTCTATTGGGCTTGTCCTTGATAGAGCGTCCGCCATCACGTAGCAGAATCCTTGTAGGTGAACTGCAGACAGGTGCCATTTCTTCTTTTCTGCCAAACGAAAGATCGGAAGAAGTACCTGATTTATCTGGGGCGATCTCGAGCCCTGACGATTGAGACATCTGACTACCACCAAGTTGTCCAGAGTCAGACAAATGTGGATCGAGGGAGGCGGGGAGAGTTTCTTCAGGGTGAGAAGAACTGCCATGGCTTCCAACATGTTGATGTGAAACGTCTTGAATAGGGGAGACCATGTTCCTTGAACCGTCGTTGGTGGGAGTGACCTCCCCAACCCTCCAGTGAAGTGTCCGTGTGGATGTTGATCGATGGAGGCGAGTGTTGAAGAGGAATGGACCTTTTCAGGACCTTTGCTTCCGACCACAGCTTTAAAAGTGAGCGAAGTCTGTTTGGAAGCCATCTCTTGAGGTCTCTTCGAGCGATGGATGCGAAACGTCTCCAGACTCCCGCGGCATCCTTTAGCTGTTCGCAAAGCACCGGGTTTGTCACAGAGGCGAACTGTAGAGAGCCGAGGACTTGTTCCTGCTGTCGTCTTGAGATCCTTTTGGATTTTAGAAATCTTCTGACAGACCCTGCTATTTCCTTCCTTTTCTTCTGTGGAAGGGAAAGGCGGTGTGACTGATGGTCCCAATGGATTCCCAACCATTGGAACTTCTGAGCTGGAGAGAGGCGAGATTTCTCGGCATTTATCTTGAATCCCAGATGCTCTAGGAACTGGGTGACTTTGTTGCACGCTCTTACACAATCTTCGGGCGATGTCGCCCAGACTAACCAGTCATCTAGGTAGGCCATCCCTTGAACGCCCTGAAGACGGAGCTGTTGGACGATGGCGTCTGCCAGCTTGGTGAAGATCCGTGGAGCCACGTTGAGCCCGAAGGGCATGGCCCTGAAGGCGTAACTTTTCCTTTGGAGTCGAAATCCTAGGTAGGAGGAAGTGTAATGATTCATTGGAATGTGCCAGTAGGCATCCGCCAGGTCTATGGAGACCGTATAGGCCCTTTGAGGCAGAAGGGTCCTTATTTGTTGCAGAGTCAGCATCTTGAATTTGTTGTTCGCAATGAACTTGTTGAGAGGGCATAAGTCTAGAATGACTCTGAGTTTGTCGGAGTCTTTCTTGGGAACGCAAAATAGTCTCCCTTGGAACCTGGTTGACTTTACCCTCCTGATCACCTTCTTGTTCAAGAGTTCTAGGACATATTCTTCCAGGAGGGGGGTTGACTGTTGGAAGAGTTGCTGGAAGGCTGGGGGTGGTTGAGTCCAGCTCCAGCCTAGTCCCTTCTTGACGATGCTGTGCGCCCAGGGATCGAAGGTCCAACGATCCTGGAATTGGCGGAATCTTCCTCCCACCGGAAGCACTTCATTGCTTCTGGTGTCTCGAGGGTTTGCCACCTCGGCCGCTAGCTCCCCTTCCTCCTCTGCCTCTGGAGGGACGGCGAAAAGAATCTCTGCCGGAGCCTCTGCTTGAGCCCCTACCTCTGGGACGAAAGGTAGTAGAGTGTTGCTCATACGCAGGGGTGAAGACCGGTGACTGCGACACCACCGGTTGTGGGACCAACTGAAAGGTCTGTTGTGGCTGTGTAGCCACTTGGGGAGTAGCGGTACCCGGAAACTGTTGTCTCTGTTGACGTTGCTGGGGTTTCGGCTTCTGAGTTTTCCTTTTAGGCTGAGGGCCATCATCCTGAGAGGACTTCCTCTTTCTTGACATGCCCCACTTGTGGACAAGGTTCCTATTCTCCGTGGCGGCTTTGTCTACAATCTCTTTCACCAAAGAAGATGGGAAGAGATACTTGCCCCAGATATTGGAGGAAATCAGCCTCCGGGGTTCATGTTTCACCATTGCGTTGGCGAACACGAATTCACGACAGGCTCTGCGAGCCCTAGTGAAGCTATATAGGTCCTTTGTCACCGTTGCCAAGTGCGATTTGGCTAGGGCCATATAAAAGTCCGGGACTCTAGTATCCCCGGCCATAAGTTCCAGCTGTACCTGGAGGGACAGCGACGCGGCAAGCCTCTCCTTCGTATCCTGTTCCCTACGAAGGAGGTGATCATTTAGCCTTGGGAGGTCCTCATTAAATTGACGACCGGCTACGTCAGGCTCTAGTTTCCCTACCGTGAAGGTTGACTGGATGTCTTTCCAGTGCCTATCATCGGGAGGAACAGTAATGGAGAAGGGTCTGCACTCCTCCAGTGCAGGGTAAGGTTTCCCTTCCCCCACTGCCTTTAAGACCGCTGGGAAGGCCTTTTCGATGAAGGGGAAGGTCGCAGCATTTGGCGCAACGAAGGTTGGATGCTTCTTGGAGTTGGTGAAACCCCTACTCTTCACCGCCTGGGCTAACATAGCTTGGGCCTTCACGAGATCGAACACGATAACCTCCTTCGGTTCGGTCTCTTCCTTTGAGGCTGGTTCGGACCTGAGCCGGACATAACAGTCCGGATAAACCTCGAAATTCGGGAAGAATTCCACTTCTTCCAGCAATATAGAGCCAACCCTTTCACTGATGTAGATTTTGCCAGTTGTAATTGGCATATGCTCGGCATATCTCCATGGGTTAGCTTCCGAGCAAGTGGGGAGGTCCTTAACCGAAATCCTTTTCGGTTGTTTAAGACTAACGAGAGTCGTCCGGAATTGCTCCTGGGTTTCTCGTAGCTTTCTTTCCATGAGGGCTTCAAGCATCTTGAAGACCTCTTGAGTGGCCGATGGAAGAGGGTCCGGGGTGGCAAAAGTCGAAGGAACAGGTTCCTCGGACGGTGCAGGAGTTGCTGCGGGAGTAGGAACAGGAGCGACCTCGGTCTCCGAATCAGGGTATTTCACCTGATCTTCCTTGTAGTCGAGTTCCTCGCCCATGAGGTTCTTCTCCGTTTCTTCCGACACTTCCAACTTACGTTCCACGTTGTCGGAATCTAGATGGCACTCATGCATGGACTGGGCCATGACGGTGGGGATCTGATCACGGGGGACCACAGAGTCTTTGGATGCCTTTGGGAAAAGCAAGGCCCTCAAGTCTTCGTTGGGAAGATATGGTCCGGTGGCGGTCTTCTGGAAGCCACGCACCCATTTGCGTAGCTTCTCTCTTGCCTCCGCAGAAGGAGGATCGTCGAACGCCTCGACCAAACGACTCTTGCAGACTGTGCAGTTCTGCGGGTCCCAATACTTCAGGTCGCCGGTCTAGGTGGCACATGGGGCGTGGGTCCGGCACGCCTTGTGCCCGTAGAAGTCCGGGCGCCTCACCCCGTAGAAGTTGCTCTCACACTTCATATACTCCTCCTGTAAAAGAAAGAGATCATGAGTACATGGAAGGCATAAGAATGACTTACATTACTCTAAAATTAAGATATCTTAATCGAAATTTTTTTAAATTAAATTAATTACAAGGCATTTCAATGCTTTAGAATAATGAGCGGGAAAGGAAGTAGATAGACACATACTTGTGAATCCCGCCCAGTCGGTTACCGTAACCTTATCTGAAGGCAATTTCTTTTGCGGCCGAAGGTCACAATGAGGGAATCCATATGGATGAGCCGAGCTAAGCTTCTAACAGAAATTGCCCGCAGAGTGTAGCAGGGTCTGAGACCACTCAGATCCCTGGAGGAGAAGGGGTATAAGAGAAACCCCTTATTAAATGTAGGTTCCGGCAATCGACTGCACTAAGATACACAGAGTATGCTGGAATATTGTAATATGCAATCAAACAGCATAGTCACAATCTTGGATGGTAAGACAATACCTATATAGG
>NC_090742.1:81025086-81097586 GCF_036898095.1 Palaemon carinicauda | reverse complement strand
ACTGCATTTGTCACTTACCTTTGAACATATGTTTTTCAGTAAGGAGGGTAAAATTTTCTGTAACACCATATCTCTAATCAAGGTCATAAACTCATTTCATTTACTTATTAAGACAAGAATTCTAAAGAAAAGTTTTCATGCCATTATTCTTATTACCATGCTTATACGGTCGTAATGTTTGAAACCTTTATGATATATTTGTGATTTAGCCTATAACATTTTCAAGAAATCTTGTTCTTTATACCCAATTATCATATTCCGTTAAAGAATCAGTTATAAATTGTCCAAATATTGAAAAAGATTTCATTGTTTCATGAGAATGTGGTCTTGTTGGGGACTAAGCTAATAGTTTTGTATTATTGTGTCTAGATAAGATTAAAAATGGATTAGATATTCTTAAAGCGATGTTAAGACATTTAGTTTTAAAAGAAATTCTTTGGTGAAAATACATCTAGAAAAAAATTACTTTTTTAAACTCCTTTTATTCTGTAACTGAATACAAACCTACGCTATTTATTAGGGGTATTACTTTCTGCGAAGCTGATAGGACGAGCCATTAAATTTTAGCGAGGGTTAACTACCCAACTTGCGGAATGAGTAGAGGGGGGTAGCTTGCTACCGCTCCCACTCACACACCTGTGATTTAGTTCACTTTACTTTTGGCTCGGATGGTGAACGGTCGTTGCCACACTTCATTCTCACCAATATTTGGACTACCATTTCATGCTTTTAGTTCTTTTTCTTTTCAGTGTGTGTGGGTTGACTTCTGCCGTCCATGCGTACCTGCCCTGGACTTGAAGGCTAGCCTTGTGGTACCTTCATGTCTGCCGAGGACACTGATCCACACACTCTTTGTCCCTTCTGCAGATGTCAACGGTGTGATAGTGGTAATCAGTGTAGTGATTGTCGGGACTGGTGAGCCTCCCAGTGGCGGTGGAAGAAAAAGTCTAAGCGGGATTCTTCTCCTTCGAAGGTTTCATCGAAACAGAAAAAATCTAAGGCTTCTTTTTCTGCTTCCCGACCTTCCTCTAAAGCTCCTGCCCATTTGGTCTCTTTCAAGAGACTGTTGAGTGGTAGCGCAGGCCCTTTAACACCTGGTCAACCTTGGCCTTCGAGAGATAGTGTCGTTTCCCCTAGCAAAGTGGCCTGCCTCTTCCCTCGGGGGGGGGGGGTGTCCATGACTTTTTTCCCGTTATACAGCTGTGTTCATCTTTGGGGGTTATCAGGTCTGCCCTCAAAGGATAACTTGCTGCAACTACTTTGCCGTGGTACTAATATGCAGCCCTCGTCCACTTCAGAGGTGGATCCTCTTGCTTGCGTCGATGTTGTTGTGTAAGGGGCGTCGTCTGCTGCCCATTCTTCCAACACTTTAGCCCCTTCAGACTCTTCGGCCATCGATGCAGACTGTGCTTCCCCACCCCCCGCCGAACATCCTTCAAGGGGGAAGCAAAGTCCTTTGTCCGTCTCTCCTGCGAGTGTTTCTTCCCCTTGGGAGAGTTCACTCATAGAGACTCCTCTTCAGAGGAATGCTGCTGCTGAAGGTCAGTTTGCTGATCCACTGGTCCCCAGAGGGCGTCATCATTCCTGTAGGGCTCGCCCTCCTCTTCGCCTTAGATGTGCGCCTTCACCGTCTGTGAAAAGGCGCCTCTTTGGCTCTTCAGCTTCATCTACATAGCCATCTTCTGGAGCGGAACCTTCTCGTCTGTCATCTTCTGGCCTTCAACCTTCACCTATTCCTGCACCTCCTTCTGACGACGCTGCCGCTAGTCCTTGGACTCTCCGCAATCCCCTACGGTGGATGTTCCCCATTCTAGAGGGCACATCCCTGTTCCTGTTCCTACTCGCCGATCTTCTGCTTCTCGCTGTCCTCCTGACTTGCCGTCTCCATTCCCAACTCCTCCAGATCTCCCCCTTCCTGCTCGCCATGCGTGACCTTGCGTCACTCGCCTGCACGCCATCCAGCTATGCCCTTTCCTCGTGCGCGCTTGTTGCCGACGCTTCTGCAACAGCCAATAATGTTGTTCGCCAGCGCCCCAGGTTCCTGCGCAGCACTCTCTTGTCCGTCAGCGAGCATGCACGTCTTTTAAACATCTGCTAGATTGTGCTCCAGCTGTGCACCACCGCACCAGCGCTGACCAGCGTGCCAGCGCTCACCAGTGCTCACCAACATGACAATATTTTCCGGCACGTCAAAGCTCTCCAAGATGTTGGGGCTCACCAGCGCTCCATTGATCTCCAGCGTGTCAACGCTCTCCTGCGTGTTGGCACTCTCTGGCGCACAAGCGTTCTCCTGCACGCCAGCGCATCAGCATTTGCCAGCTCGCCAGCATGCCAACGCTCGCTAGCGCTCCAGCCCTCTCCATCTTGACAGCGCTCACCAGCACATCAGTGCTCTCCTGTGCGCCAGCGCTCTCCAGCTTGCCAGCACTCTCCTGCACACCAGTGCTCTCTGGTTCACCAGTGTTGTCAAGCTCGCCAGTGCTCTCTGGTTCACCAGTGTTGTCAAGCTCGCCAGTGCTCTCATATGCGCCAGCGTTTTTCTGTGAGCAAGAGCTCTCTGGCATGCCAGAGCTCGCCAGCGCATCAACGCTCACCAGCTTGCGGTCTCTCGACAGCTCACCAAAGCTCACCATTGACCAAATAATTTTCTCCTTGACTAGCTCAGAGTAGACACCATAGACAGGCACAACCAAAATCTCCGACTTCAAGGAAGTCGCGAGACGACAGGAAGGAATGGAAAGATAAGTGTTTGCCTTCCTGATGGGTCACATCCAACAGATCTCAGCTGCCCCAATCCCCTCCCCGCAAATGCATTACAGCGTGACCGCTAGGGAAAGTGGGAGAGGGCACCACAGGGGAGTTCAAGATCCCAAAGATTCCATCTTCAAAGGCGGACCCACAGTGTCATCCAGCTTCGGAAGAGTCCTCAAAGGGAGCCTTCGGTCCCTTTCCCTTCAGGGGACATCTCTGTCAGTGCCAGTGTCAGCAAGCAGCCCTGATTCAGTGCCATGGTTAGAACTGTTATGCAAGCCTTCGGCCTTGCTTTTTCTTCACACTCTTCAGAGGGCTCTGCAGCCCCCAACATCCGTCAGCACCTGCAGTGTCTCGGCAAAAAACTACGGCTGCCTCACCTCTGGAGAGGAAAAGAGGAGTCTCTGATGCTATCTTATCTCCTAGAGTAAAGCTAACCCCTGTGAGAACTTCTAGGCCAATCCTTCTGGGCACTCCTCCCGGATGTTCTCCCGCCTCACCTCTGCTGAGGGAGCCTCGCGAGGGGCGGATGTCCTCCCTTCCACCTTTGGAGGAAGACTCCCTTTGTGCGGAGAGCTCTCCACCTCCAGAAGAAACCAGGAAGGATAGTTCCAGTGGGCCTTCGATGTTAGAGCTCTACCTTCTTCCCTGCAAGGAGTCTAAAGACTAAGAATCTTTCAAACTCCTCTACGAGGACCTCCAGTCCCACAGGACCAGTCAGCCACTCAAGGGATGTCCGCAACCCATCCCAAGATGTGCTCTTAGGGGTGGAGGAAGGAGGCTTTGCTGCCAGTCCCACTTCAGAGGGGGAGCAGAAAGAGTCAGAACATGTCTTCTGGTCAAAGAGTTCGCCGGCACAGAGATACCCCCACGAGAGGGTACAGACACAGTCATAGATTGTCCCTTTGGGACCAAGAAGCCCTCAAAGGCCAGTGCAGCCTTGCCTTGGTCCCAGGGGCTGAAGAGTGCCAGCTCTCCAACTTCTCCTCTCATCACTCTGGCTCTTCTGCCAAGCTCCTCCCACCTCCTTGCATCCAGCAGAGGAGATACCATGAAGTCTTGAACGAACCTCGTCCAGCTCTTTCACCTCACCACTCTCTGGAAGAGCTAACCAAGGGTGTCCATATAGAGAGACTTTCTCGGCAGCAGAGATCCTCAATCAGGAGAAAGTCACGAAGTATGCCACGCAGGCCACTTCATGGCTTGGTCTTTGGTTGGGGACCCTGGGAATCCTGGTACGGACCGAGGATTTTTCCAAAGAAATTACCAGGGAGGCTATGGAGACCTTCCTCCTCTCGGGCACTTGCACCCTCGAGTTTCTTGCCCCACCAAGTTTCGAACTTGTGGGCAAACTCCATCTTGAAACGACGTGATGCAGTGTCTGAAAGGTTCCATCAGTAGGTTCCTAATGCCGAGATCGCTAGGCTCAGGAACTCATCTCTAGAAGGATCCTTTCTATTTGAGCCTAAGGATGTGGAACATGCTGCAGAGAGATGGAGGAAATCTCACCAGGACACTCTCCTCCATAGGGCTTTGACATTCAGGCCCTACAAACCACTAGTTCCTCAGCAGTCCAACCCAGCCAAGACCTCGACGAGCAAGACGACAGCGAAGCAGATGGTGTCTAAGAAGCCCTTTCTGACTAAAGACAGGAAAGACACAAAGTGCTCCAGGGGAGGAAAATATCCTAGAGGGAACAGCCGTGGCCATAAATGCTAGGGTAGTCACTGTCCCAGCTTGTTCACCGGTGGGAGGATGCCTGGAAAGTTGCTGGAATAGGTGGAAGTAACTCAGGGCCGAACCCTGGCCAGTCTCTGTGATTCGTTGAGAGTATCACGTCCTATTCACGTCATCTCTCCCTCCCCTGATTAGGAATCCAATGTCGATAGACTCCTTTGCGATGGAATCAGCAAAGGGGTGAGCACTCCATGCAGAAGTCCAATCATGTTAAAGAAGGGGGCTCTCCAGGAGGTCCTCAACTAGTCCCCAGGCTTCTTCAGTTGACTCTTTCTTGTGAAAATGGCATCTAGAGGCTGGAGACCAGTCATCTCCCTCCTATCTCTGAGCGAGTTTGTCAAGCAAACTCGGTTCAGTATGGAGATGGCAGACATGGTCAAACAAGCGGTAAGACCACTGGACTTAATGTGCACACTGGACCTAAAGGACACACACTTCCAGATCCCAAAACATCCATCTTCAAGGAAGTACTTAAGATTCAGCCTAGACAACAGGAAATACCAGTTCAAGGTACTATGCTTCAGTTTTTCCGCAGCACCCCAAATCTTCACCAGAGTGTTTGCCCTAGTGTCATTGTGGGCGCACAGGATCGGCATCCATCTCCTCTGTAAACCTATTTGGACAACTGGCCAATCCTAGCAGACTCGGTGTCAACCCTTCTTCAATGCCGAGACAAACTTCTGAGGCTTTGCCAAGATCTGGGGATCATGGTAAACCTCGAGAGTCCTCCCTGCATCCAAAGCAAAGCCTTATATACCTAGGCATAATTATAGACACCAATCTCCACAAAGCCTTTCCATCAAACGGCAGGATAAGGAGGCAAGACCCTTTCGCAGACAATAAGAACTTCCACCCCAGATATGGCTTCATCTCTTAGGGCACCTATCATCTCTAGCCCGTCTAGTTTCCAAAGGACTCCTCAGGATTCGATCTCTCCAGTGATGACTGAAGTCCAGGTGGAATCAAGCTTTCGACTCCCCAGACACCCTGATTCCCATTGGATCAGCGAAACAGATGGACCTCGAGTGGTGGGTGTCAGACGAGAATCTGCGAAGGGCGTAGATCTCCTCGTCCAGATTTAATGCTGTTCTCAGATCCTTAGAAAAAAAAAAAAAAAAGTGGGGATCCCACGTGCTGCACCATATGACTTCAGGCCTCTGGTTAGAGTCAGAAGAATACCTCCACATAAATCTCCTAGAGATGAAGGCCGTCTTCCTGGCCCTTCAACAGTTTCAACAGTTCCTTGCAGGCCACTCAGTGGTGGTGATGAGCGACAACACCATAGTAGTGGCTTACATCAACAAACAAGGAGGTACTGAGATGGGCCAAGATTCATTCAATACCACTATCGGCACGCTTCATTCCAGGCAAGAGGAATGTGCTCACTAACAACCTGAGCAGAGCATTTCAGATAGTGAGTACCGAGTGGTCTTTGGATTCTCTAGTAGGCAACAAAGTCCTGACTTTATAGGGTTCTGCGACTGTGGACTGTGGATCTCTTCGCAAACGGCCGTGAACTTCAGTCTTCCATTGTACTGCTCTCCAGTCCCAGACCCCAAGGGTCTCTGGCAAGATGCATTCCAACAATGGTGGGACAACATCAATGTCTATGCCTTTCCCCTGTTCTGTCTGATGAGGAGGGTGCTCAACAAGTCCAGAACACTGGTCAACCTCTGAATGACCCTCATAGCTCCGCTATGACATCATGAGGAAAGGTTTTCGGACCTTCTGCAACTCGTGACGGAGTCTCCAAGAAATCTCCCTCCATGACATGATCTATTCAAACAACCACGCGCCAACATCTTCCACAAAGCCGTAGCTTTGCTACGACTTCACGCCTGGAGACTATCCAGCATCATCACACTCGGAGAGGGTTTTCGCAACAAGTTACAAAAAAGGATGTCTGGATACCTGCGGAAGTCATCAGCACCAGTCTACCAGGCAAAGTGGAACATCTTCTGTGGTTGGTGTCATGGAAGGGGTATCTCTCCTCTCGATGCAACTATTCCAGCAATAGCAGAGTTCCTCGTGTATTTGTGTGAAGAAATGCACCTTTCACTCTCGGCGGTAAAAGGCTGTTGCTCAGCCTTAAGCCTTGCCCTTAAACTGAATGGAATGGACATTTCCTCTTCGCTAGAACTTTCCTTACTCATACGTAGTTATGAAGTTACCTGTCCTCAGACGGAAGTGACCTCCCCTGTGGAACGTGGTTTGAGTTATCAGGTCTCTTAAGAGACCTCCCTATGAACCATTATACCAGGCAACAGATCGCCACGTAACTTGGAAGACTGTTCCTGCTAGCTTTAGCTCCAGCCAAGCAAGTCAGTGAACTTCATGGTCTCTCATACGAGATTGCCCATTAATGGGTATGGGGAGAGGTAACGTTCCGCTTCGTCCCTGAGTTTGTTGCCAAGATTCAGAATCCAGGAGTGGCGGATCCCTGATTCGACTCCTTCCAGATTTCGAGTCTCCGCTATGTAACAGATGACCCTAATCATCTCTTACTATGTTCAGTGAGAAGTTTGGGGCTTTACCTCAAAAGAACAGCAGCAGCTGTCCACACGTGCCTGCACTTTTCGTCAGTACGGGGAGGAACAAGAGGAGGGTCACAAAGAATAACATCTGTGCTTGGATTCGCAGGGTCATAGACCATGCCTTGAATATAGACTCTTCTCCTTCACGTCGCCCCAGACCCCTCGATATCAGGGGCTTAGCTACTTCCTTGGCCTTCAAAAGAAACTTCTCAGTGACACAGGTTCTACAAGCTGTGGTGTGGAAATGTCAAATGATGTTCCTCTGGTTTAATATCTCAGGCTCCTGGATAATTTGGCAGTTCAATAGGAATAAATGGTTCCTGTTGCTGGAATGGAAAATTTTCATTGTTCGTTGTACATTTACACCTCTGAAATGTTACATATGCCTCAATATAAAGCCAAATACACAGATTACTATACCCTTAGCAGCAAGTGTATGTGGTGCGGTTTGCCACCTCTTATTGGGGAAGGTCTCCCTTTCACGTTAAATGTTGTACCTGAGAAATGTTCCAGCATTCATTGTTTAAATATGGGGATGTTATCTCCCGTGAGTGTATATGACAGCTCACTGGGTCTCTCATTAACCCATGCTATTCCCAGAACCTCATTCCCATGGACATTAGAAATTTTATGACTGGGAAAATTGGGATCCATCATCCCTAATGGTTTGCATGGGCTTAATAAAAGATCTAATTGACATGTCCCATTTACAAAATACATATGCTCATTTGTTGACAAGCTGCCACACTTAATGTTAACCAGACAATGCTCTATTTCACTTATCAGGTCTCATGCTACATGCTGTAACTTTATTTTTGCTTTATCTATATTTTTCAATATTAAACTTACCCGATAATCATGTAGCTGTCAACTCCGTTGCCCGACAGAATTCTATGGAGGGATACGCCAGCTATCACAATACTAGAAGGGGGTGTATTTACCAGCGCCACCTGTGGCCAGGTACTCAAGTACTTCTTGTTGACACCTCCTCAATTATTCCTCTGTCGTGCTTCCGGCAAGACGTTCTGGGATACGCTTATGTTCTTGGAGTATTTTCACGACTTTGGTGAAGTATTTCTCTTTGATTTCGGCTGTCGCTTTACTGGAAACTTCTATATTAGCTTAGTTAGCTTTTGGAATTAATTTGATTAATTATGGTGACGAGAGAGTATGAACTCTCGTTCACCTTTCAATGGCCGACCCTTCCCTTAGACGGAAGTGTTGGTTTCTAAGAGAGTATAGACTCTCTTTCTTAATTTTGCTTAACAAAAGTTATAGATTTATTTTATATCTCTCCGCCTCTTATAGGCCTCTTCGATTAACTTCCTTTTATTATAAACTCATTAAAATTAATTTTTATATTTGTTTTTATTCGACCTTCCTAATAGTAGGCGGTCTTTTACCGAAGTTAATAAACTTTGAGCCCGTCATTTCGGTTTTACCTGTTAACATATTATGCTATTTCCGCCACAGAGTTTGAAAGATTTTCTTTGACAGTCTCGTACTGTTTTCAAAGTTGAACTAACGTTTTGTTTTGTCTCTGCAGTTGTTGACGTTCAGAACGTTCAACTTGCACTCTATCGTTACGATAGAGAAAGAATGTTCACGGTTTCACGTTGCAGTAAGAGTAACCGTGTCTAGCGTTTTGTTCATTCTTTCTTAACTTAATGGTTTTGATCCTAATAAAGGAACTTTTCAGTTTTTTTCCTTTAACAATAATATGTTTTAACGATATATATGATTGGGCTTTTCTCTCAGGTTCTAAGTCAAGAGAGAGAGAGAGAGAGAGAGAGATAGAGACGGAGGGAGAAAGAGGATAAACGTTTCATTCAAGCCTGCCAGGCGTACGAGTAACGTCGTTATCGTTTTTGCTCTTCTCCCTAGTCTCTTTAGGGGAAGAAACTAAACGTTTCTAGAGTGATCTAGTGTTTAGTCTCTTTCCAACCACTGAATTATCTTTCATTAGATTTTTCTGTTACATTGTAATTCTGTTTTCGCAATTACTAACTTTGAGAAAGGATAGAATTGCGTATTTCAGGTACAACCACTTAAAGTTTCGAGTTCAGTGAAATAAGTGCAAACAGAAATCAAAGTGATAAGTGATTAGTGCGTGAGGGTACTTTTGTGCGCGCCAGTCGTCCTCCCAGTCCGGGACCTCTTGCAAGCTCCCAAGCCCAGGGGAGAAGCAATGTCGAAGGGCATAAGGGTTCAGCAGGCCTTGATCGGCGCACAGAAGTATTCTCGGTGGTTGTGGGCGTGTCTTACCGAGACCGTCACTCCCACCCGCAGACGATTGAGCCCTTATTTTGCTCGTCTGCAGAAGAGATTAGGGGAGAAAATAAGGCAGAGTAACGCTGGTCTCAGGTCTCAAGACCTCTTAAACGTTAAGTCCAGACCTATGCCAGACGTACGTAGTTAAAGTTCACAACCCGAATGCAGTCATTGGGTTAGCTCTGACTCTCCTCAGTCATCAGTTGATTACACTCCGCCTAAGAGGAGTAAGGTTCTGCCACAACAGATCTCTGCTGTTAAGGCTTTACCTCAGCAGAACTTAGTGTCTGCCGACCCCAAGTTAACTCTACTGCAGTCCATACAGTCACAACTTTCGGTCTTGATGCGTGAGTGTCGGGCTGAGAGTGTTGCGCCTCCGCCTACACTCCCCCCCGCCTATGATCGCTCCGCCTGATCACAGTACCACCTGCCAGGCGTACGATGTTGTGAACTCTACTACAGTCCATGCAAGCACAGCTTTCGGACTTGATGCGTGAGTGTCGGGCTGAGAGTGTTGCTCCTCCGCCTCCGCCTACACTCCCTCCACCTACACTCGCTCCGCCTGATCACAGTACCATCTGCCAGGCGTACGATGTTGTGGACTCTACTACAGTCCATGCAAGCACAGCTTTCGGACTTGATGCGTGAGTGTCGGGCTGAGAGTGTTGCTCCTCCGCCTCCGCCTACACTCCCTCCACCTACACTCGCTCCGCCTGATCACAGTACCATCTGCCAGGCGTACGATGTTGTGGACTCTACTACAGTCCATGCAAGCACAGCTTTCGGACTTGATGCGTGAGTGTCGGGCTGAGAGTGTTGCTCCTCCGCCTCCGCCTACACTCCCTCCACCTACACTCGCTCCGCCTGATCGCAGTATCACCTGCCAGCAGTTCCACCTGCCAGGCGTACGATGTTGAGCCACGTGCTGAGTTTGCTGTTCCCTGTGGTGTTCAGCCTCCGCCTTCCTTAAGGCAACCTTTACATTGGGATCAGGAGGATTATACCTCTCTTCCTCCGCCTCCACTTGCTGCTCCACCAGTGATGCAACACTCGGTTGAGGTACAACAACCTCTCCCGTCCATGAGTCAGTCTCCTCAGCTCTTGCTGCAGCGAGCTCAACCCTCCACAAGGCAAGCACCACAACACCTTAGCCTTGCGCCTCAGGAGCCTCAGCTTGCGAGACATTTACCTTGTTCTGCGCAGCCTCTTCCTCATCGCGCTCCGCTCACACCACAGGAACTGGAACTTGCTACTCCGCTTCCGCCAACCGCTCAGCAAGCGCAACCCTTGGGTTCAACCACTCATGCTAGGAGTCAGCCTCCTCCACCCATGCGCCTTCCTTCTGCTTGTCTTTTATTCAGCCTTTGCAGACTGAGCCTCAGGTGTTCCCTCATCGGAGTCTTGAAGAGGAAACCACAACTATTGTTGTTCCAGCTCGTTCTGACTCTGCTGTTCAGCATACCTTACCTCCATTTTCATACCATGGTTTAAACCCCATGCAAGCATGCATAAAGCACTCTAGCACTGGTCATGGAATTTCTGAGAAATGTTAAACGCCATGCACACGCTCTGCTTTCCTTACAGCAGGCTCTGCTTACAGCAGGCTCTGCTTACTACATGCTCAGCATTCAGCATGCTCTGCATTCAGCATGCTCTGCATACAACATGCTCTGCATACAGCATGCTCTGCATTCAGCATGCTCTGCATACAACATGCTCTACATACAGCATGCTCTGCATACAGCATACTCTGCATACATCATGCTCTGCATACCTTACCGCATGCTTCTCAACACATCTTGGGTTGTTGCCAACTCACTAGACTGTCAAGCAGTTTCATAACGTTGCCTTCTAGTCTGCTGCTTTTGCACCAGTGAACCCTCACTCAGAGAACTTAGCTTTTCTAGGATAAGGTCCCTGTAGATGAGAAAGTTCTTTTCTCCCTCCTTCTGATATTCCCTTGAGGACTCTGTCATTTGGAGGGAGCCTTTAGCTGCATAACCTCTTATGGACTTTTATTTAAGCATAACATGCTTACAGGGAAGGTAATGGTTCCACTTCAGCCGCTAATCCCGTCTGTTACCACACCTGCTCCCATAGACCTTGAGCTGTGTTGCATGACATGCAGTCCAAGCTTAGTCCTTGTTAGAGGATTTTTTGTTTACGGAGTCAATGTGTCACGGGGAAGACGTTCAACAACCAACAGAAGGGACTTGTTGTGACGCAGTGCGACAACCTCAGCAACCCGTTAAGGAGTTGTCTGTACGACCCAGACAGTCTAGACAGATTCGGGTTGTCACTGTACTTCCTCGCTTGCCCATGATTGACAGTTTACAGACTGTGCAGCAGTATCATGATCTTGTGTCCGGCTCCGTCAGACGACTGGCTTTTAAGAGCTCCCACAAGTCGTCGCTGTCTGGAGATTTTCAAATGGACTATGGATCTGACCAAGGAACTGGGCCTCCTGGTCAATTTTGAGGAGTCTCAGCTCGTTCCATCCCAGACCATTGTCTCCTTGGGTATGGATCTTCAGAGTCGAGCTTTTCGGACTTGTCCGTCGGCCCCAAGGATCTTCCAAGCCCTAGAATGCATCCAGAGCATGCTGAGAAGGAACCGATGCTTAGTCAGGCAGTGGATGAGTCTAACAGGGACACTTTCATCGCTGGCCCTGTTCATCGAGTTAGGGAGACTCCACCTCCGCCCCCTTCAGTATCATCTAGCTGCTCACTGGATAAAGGACATGACGCTAGAGACGGGCTCAGTTCCTGTTTCCGAAGAGATGAGGTCTACTCTAACGTGGTGGAAGAACAGCATTCTTCTCAAGGAAGGTCTACCATTGGCTGTTCAGACCCCCGACCACCGTCTCTTCTCGGACGCATCGGACACGGGCTGGGGTGCGACACTGGACGGACAGGAATGCTCGGGAACATGGAATCAGGAGCAAAGGACACTTCACATCTATTGCAAGGAGTTGTTGGCAGTTCATCTGGCCTTGATAAACTTCAAGTCCCTCCAGCTTAACAAGGTGGTGGAGGTGAACCCCGACTACACCACAGCCTTGGCTTACATCTCCAAGCAGGGAGGGACTCATTCGAGGAAGTTGTTCGAGATCGCAAGGGACCTCCTCATTTGGTCAAAAGATCGAAAGCTCACGCTGGTAACGAGGCTCATTCAGGGCGATATGAATGTCATGGCAGATCGCCTCAGCCGGAAGGGTCAGGTCTTCCCCACAGAGTGGACCCTTCACAAGAATGTTTGCAGCAGACTTTGGGCCCTGTGGGGTCAGCCAACCATAGATCTATTCGCTACCTCGATGACCAAGAGGCTCCTCTTGTATTGTTCTCCGATTCCAGACCCAGCAGCAGTTCGCGTGGATGCCTTTCTGCTGGATTGGTCCCATCTCGACCTGTATGCATTCCCGCCGTTCAAGATTGTCAACAGGGTACTTCAGAAGTTCGCCTCTCACAAAGGGACACGGCTGACGTTGGTTGCTCCCCTCTGGCCCGCGAGAGAATGGTTCACCGAGGTACTGCAATGGCTGGTCGACGTTCCCAGGACTCTTCCTCCTAGAGTGGACCTTCTGCGTCAACCTCACGTAAAGAAGGTACACCCAAACCTCCACGCTCTTCGTCTGACTGCCTTCAGACTATCGAAAGACTCTCAAGAGCTAGAGGCTTTTCGAAGGAGGCAGCCAGAGCGATTGCCAGAGCAAGGACGACATCCACTCTCAGAGTCTATCAGTCTTAATGGGAAGTCTTCCGAAGCTGGTGCAAGGCCAATGCAGTTTCCTCAACCAGTACCACTGTAACCCAGATTGCTGACTTCCTGTTACATCTAAGGAACGTAAGATCCCTATCAGCTCCTACGATCAAGGGTTACAGAAGTATGTTGGCAGTGGTTTTCCGCCACAGAGGCTTGGATCTTTCCTCCAACAAAGATCTACAGGACCTCCTTAGGTCTTTTGAGACCTCAAAGGAACGTCGGTTGTCCACTCCAGGCTGGAATCTAGACGTGGTCCTAAGGTTCCTAATGTCATCAGGATTTGAACCGCTCCAATCAGCCTCTTTTAAGGACCTCACATTAAAAACTCTTTTCCTCGTGTGCTTAGCAACAGGTAAAAGAGTAAGTGAGATCCACGCCTTCAGCAGGAACATAGGTTTCACATCTGAAACGGCTACATGTTCCTTGCAGCTCGGTTTTTTGGCTAAAAACGAGCTTCCTTCCCGTCCTTGGCCTAAGTCGTTCGAGATCCCAAGCCTGTCCAACATGGTGGGGAACGAACTGGAGAGAGTACTTTGCCCAGTTAGAGCTCTTAAGTACTTTCTAAGAAGGTCAAAACCATTACGAGGACAATCAGAAGCCTTATGGTGTGCTATCAAGAAGCCTTCTCTACCAATGTCTAAGAACTCAGTTTCTTACTACATCAGGCTTCTGATTAGAGAAGCAAATTCTCATCTGAAGGAAGAAGACCTTGCTTTGCTGAAGGTAAGGACACATGAAGTGAGAGCTGTGGCTACTTCAGTGGCCTTCAAACAGAACCGTTCTCTGCAGAGTGTTATGGATGCAACCTATTGGAGAAGCAAGTCAGTGTTCGCATCATTCTATCTCAAAGATGTCCAGTCTCTTTACGAGTACTGCTACACCCTGGGTCCATTCGTAGCAACGAATGCAGTAGTAGGCGAGGGCTCAGCCACTACATTCCCATAATCCCATAACTTTTTAACCTTTCTCTTGAATACTTTTTATGGGTTGTACGGTCGGCTAAGAAGCCTTCCACATCCTTGTTGATTTGGCGGGTGGTCAATTCTTTCTTGAGAAGCGCCAAGGTTAAAGGTTGTGATGAGGTCCTTTAGTATGGGTTGCAGCCCTGTATACTTTAGCACCTTTGAGTTGATTCAGCCTCCCAAGAGGAACGCTGCGCTCAGTAAGGAAGACGATCTTATTAAAAGCAGAGTAACGGTTCAAGTCGACTTCCTTACCAGGTACTTATTATTTCATTGTTATTGTGGATAACTGATTATATGAAATACGGGATACTTAGCTATCCTTTAGTCTTGTACACTGGTTTTTCACCCACCCCCCTGGGTGTGAATCAGCTACATGATTATCGGGTAAGTTTAATATTGAAAAATGTTATTTTTCAATATTAAACTTACCCGATAATCATGTAGCTGTCAACTCCGTTGCCCGACAGAATTCTATGGAGGGATACGCCAGCTATCACAATACTAGAAGGGGGTGTACTTACCAGCGCCACCTGTGGCCAGGTACTCAATCATTTGTTGTTGACACCTCCTCAATTATTCCTCTGTCGTGCTTCCGGCTAGACGTTCTGGGATACGCTCATGGTCTTCGAGTTTATTCATGGATATTTGGTGAAGTATTCTCTTAGATTAACGGCTGTCGCATACTGGAATCCTTTTTATATTAGCTAGTTAGCTTTTATATAAACTCTGATTAACGGTTAATGAATTTTTGCTTGTTTTTGGATCACCCTTTGACTTACTCTTTGAAACAAGATGTCTGACGTTTCGCAAGCTCCCTCCCATAGACGATGTAGGTCTTGCAATAGGCGTATTCCGAAGGTCTCGGTAGATCCTCACACCGCTTGTTCTGACTGTAGGGACAGGCCCTGTCTATTAGAAAATCGGTGTGAGGAGTGCGCCGGACTTTCGGAATTGGATTTTGTACGTCTTTTAAAATATTCATCCAAGTTAGAGAGAACTAGAGCTAGGAGAAGTTCTTCTCACTCTTCTATGTTTTCCTCACCTCATGATCCCCTACCTTTTCCTACCCCTGTAGTGGCTACCCCCGAACCTACTGTGTGCCCTCCGCCTGATATGTCAACTGTTTTGCGTGCTATTCAGGCTTTAGGAGATAAAGTAGAATCAGTGGTAAGTGACCATAAGTCTCTGATGGCCGAGGTTAAAGAACTGAAGGTCAAGAGTGCAGTGGGTGGAAATAGTGCCAGTGCTGTGACGAGTGCTAGTGTCTGTGCAGTGCCAAGTGCTAGTGGTGCCAGTGTGGTGCGTGAGGATTTTTCTGTGCGAGCCAGTCGTCCTCCCAGTCCGGGACCTCTTGCAAGCTCCCATGCCCAGGGGAGAAGCAATGTCGAAGGGCTTAAGGGTTCGACAGGCCTTGTTAGGCGCACAGAATTATCCTCGGTGGTTGCGGGCGTGTCTTCCTTAGACCGTCACTCCCACCTGCAGACGATTGAGCCCGTCTTCTCGTCCGCTGATCTTCATGCAGGGAAGAAACGTTGGTCTCAGGTCTCGAGACCGCTTAAACGTAGAGTTCAGTCAGCGAGTGCTCAGCCAGGTTGCAGTCATTGGCTCAGCTCCGACTCGCCTCTGTCATCGGTCGACTGTACTCCGCCCAAGAGGAGTAAGGTTCTGCCTATACAGACCCCGACTGTGACTTTACCTCAGTCTGTTATCGTTTCTGCCGACCCCAAGTGGACCCTGCTTCAGTCCATGCAAGTTCAGCTTTCGGACTTGATGCGTGAGTGTCGGGCTGAGAGTGTTGCACCTCCTGCACTCCCTCCACCTGTTCTCGCTGCACCTGTGCTCGCCCAGCCTGCACCTGCTCCGCCTGTGCTCGCCCAGCCTGCACCTGCTCCGCCTGGTCGCAGCACCATCTGCCAGGCGTACGATGTTGAACCACTTTCGGAGTTTGCTGTTCACAGTGTTGTTCAGCCTCAGCCTTCTTTAAGGCAACCCTTGCTTTGGGATCAGGAGAGTTACACTCTTCCTCCTCCTCCCCTTGCTGCTCCACCAGTGGTGCAACTCTCGGTTGGGGTACAACAACCTCTCCCCTCCGTGAGTCTGTCTGCTCAACCAGCGCTGCACCGAGTTCAACCCTCATCTAGGCAAGCTCATCTACACCATGCACTTGCGCCTCAGGAGCCTCAGCTTGCTAGAACTTTACCTTGTTCTGCGCAGCCTCAACCTTCTCATGCTCCACTCATCTCTCAGGAACAGGAACGGACTACTCCGCCTCCGTCCTCCGCTCAGCTGGTGCAATCCTTGGGTGCAACTCTTGCTAGGAGTCAACCTCCTTCACCCTTGCACCTGCCTTCTGCTCCGACTGTTGTTCAGCCTATGCAGTCTGAACCTCAGGTTTTCCCTCAAGTTGAGGAAACCTCTGTTGTTGTTCCTACCCGTTCTGACTCTGCGGTTCAGCATTCTGGTCCTTTTGCTTCGCTACCTTCTGCTGATGAAGTGTCGGATGATGAGGAGGCACATCTTGATCCCTCATCAGACGTGGAGGAGTCTAAGCTTTCTCCATTATCTGTTGATTTTAGAAAGGTCTTGGCTCTACTCAGGGAGCTTTACCCTGACCACTTCGTCTCTGCTGTTCCCCGCTCTCCTCCATCTGAATTTTCGCTAGGCGTGCAACAAGCTAAGTCGAGCTATACTAAGCTTGTCCTAGCTAGATCCTCCAAGAGGGCCTTAAGGACCTTAGGGGAGTGGCTTCAGTCTAAACAACACCTGGGCAAGACTTCCTTCATGTTCCCTCCAACGAAGCTCGCATCGAAAGGTTGCGTTTGGTATGCCACAGGGGAAGCACCAGGCTTGGGAGTTCCTGCCTCTGCCCAGGCTGACTTCTCAAGTCTGGTGGACTCGCCTAGGAGGACTGCGATGAGACGCTCGAAGGTTTGTTGGACCTTCTCAGACCTGGATCATCTTCTGAAAGGGTTGTTCAGAGCTTTCGAAATGTTCAACTTTCTCGACTGGTGCCTGGGAGCCCTCAGCAAGAAAACATCTCCTGCGGACAAAGACTCTGCCATGTTAATTATGTCCTGCATGGATAAGGCTATCAGGGATGGATCGGGTGAGCTAGCGTCGTTATTTGTATCAGGGGTGTTGAAGAAAAGGGAACAACTGTGTACCTTCCTCTCAGCCAGCATTACACCGTGCCAGCGGTCACAGCTCCTTTTTGCTCCACTCTCAAAGTTCCTCTTTCCCGAGGAGCTAGTTAAGGACTTGTCGGCTGCCCTGATACAGAAGGACACGCACGATCTTGTAGCTTCATCGGCTCGTAAGTCTAAGGTTACCACCTCTGTCCCCAAGACTTATCGCTCTCCAGTGGCTGATACCCCGGCCACTAGGTTCATACCGCCCTTTCGTGGTAGAGCCCCCAGCCGAGGAAGCTCCCGTCCAGACTCTCACAGGGGCAAGTCTAAGAAAGGACCCAGGACATCTAAGGGAAAGCACTGACTCTCAGATTCTCCAGACAACAGTAGGAGCCAGGCTCAAGATCTTCTGGCAAGCCTGGGAGAAGAGAGGTGCAGACGCACAGTCTGTCAGTTGGCTGAGGTACGGTTACAGGATTCCATTCTGCCTCAAACCGCCTCTGACCACATCGCCCATCAACCTCTCTCCCAACTACAAAGAAGAGGACAAGAGGCTAGCATTGCAACAGGAGGTGTCGCTACTTGTGCAGAAGAAGGCAGTGGTTATAGTCCGGGACCATCAATCCCCGGGCTTCTACAACCGTCTCTTTCTTGTGGCCAAAAAGACAGGAGGTTGGAGACCGGTGCTGGACGTCAGCTCTCTCAACGAGTATTTCACCAAGCAGACGTTCACAATGGAGACGACCAAGTCGGTCTTAGCAGCGGTCAGACAGGAGGACTGGATGGTCTCGTTGGACTTGAAAGATGCATACTTTCACGTTCCCATTCATCCAGACTCCCAACCTTTCCTGAGATTCGTTTTCGGAAAGGTTGTCTATCAGTTCCAAGCCCTGTGTTTTGGCCTAAGCACAGCTCCTATGGTCTTTACTCATCTGATGAGGAATGTAGCGAAATTCCTGCACTTATCGAACATCAGAGCCTCCCTCTACCTAGACGACTGGCTGTTGAGAGCCTCCACGAGTCGTCGTTGTCTGGAGAACCTCTCTTGGACTTTAGATCTAATCAGAGACCTAGGTCTATTAGTCAATATAGAGAAATCTCAACTCATTCCCTCCCAATCCATTGTGTACCTGGGAATGGAGATTCAGAGTCGGGATTTTCGGGCTTTTCCATCGGCCCCCAGGATAAACCAAGCCCTACAGTGCATCATGAGCATGCTGAAGAGGAGCAATTGCTCAGTGAGACAGTGGATGAGTCTCACAGGGACCCTCTCATCTCTGGCCCTGTTTGTCGAGCTAGGGAGACTCCACCTCCGCCCTCTTCAATTCCATCTTGCAGCTCATTGGGACAAGGGCTCGACTCTAGAAGCAGTCTCTATCCCTATCAACCAAGAGATGAAGACCACTCTCCGGTGGTGGAAGCACAATCTTCTTCTCAAGGAGGGTCTATCATTGGCCATCCAGACCCCCCATCTTCATCTCTTCTCGGATGCATCGGACTCGGGCTGGGGTGCGACCTTGGACGGACGGGAATGCTCAGGAGTATGGAACAAGGAACAAGGATTACTCCACATCAACTGCAAGGAACTGTTAGCAGTCCATCTTGCCCTGTTGAACTTCAAGTCCCTCCTGCTAGGCAAAGTGGTGGAGGTGAATTCAGACAACACCACAGCCTTGGCTTACATCTCCAAGCAAGGAGGGACCCATTCGAGGAGCCTTTACGAGATCGCAAGGGACCTCCTCATTTGGTCAAGAGGTCTAAACCTCACACTGGTCACGAGGTTCATCCAGGGCGATATGAATGTTTCAGCGGATCGCCTCAGCAGAAGGAATCAGGTCATTCCCACGGAATGGACCCTCCACAAGAGTGTGTGCAACAGACTTTGGACGTTGTGGGGTCAACCTACCATAGACCTGTTTGCCACCTCCATCACCAAGAGACTTCCGCTTTATTGTTCCCCTGTTCCAGACCCTGCAGCGGTTCATGTAGATGCTTTTCTTCTGAACTGGTCCCATCTCGACCTGTACGCATTCCCTCCGTTCAAGATTATTAACAAAGTTCTGCAGAAATTCGTCTCGCACGAAGGGACACGGCTGACGCTGGTTGCTCCCCTTTGGCCTGCAAGAGAATGGTACACAGAGGTACGTCAATGGCTAGTCGACTTCCCCAGGACTCTACCTCTAAGAGTGGACCTTCTACGTCAACCACACGTAGACAGGTTGCACCCAAACCTCCACGCTCTTCGACTGACTGCCTTCAGACTGTCGAAAGATTCGCTAGAGCTAGAGGCTTTTCGAAGGAGGCAGCCAGTGCGATTGCCAGAGCTAGAAGAATTTCCACTCGTAGAGTCTACCAGTCTAAGTGGGAGGTCTTCCGAAGCTGGTGTAGAGCCAATTCAATATCCTCTACCAATACCTCTGTGATCCTAATAGCTGACTTCCTTCTTCATCTTAGGAATGAGAGATCCCTTTCAACATCTACGATTAAAGGGTATAGGAGCATGTTGGCCTCAGTCCTCCGCCACAGGGGTTTGGACCTGTCTTCCAACAAGGACCTTCAAGACATTCTCAAGTCTTTTGAGACGTCTAAAGAACGTCGTCTTTCCACTCCAGGCTGGAATCTGGACGTAGTCTTAAGGTTCCTTATGACATCTAGGTTCGAACCTCTCCAGTCAGCTTCCTTCAAGGATCTTACCCTCAAGACTGCTTTTCTCGTTTGCCTTGCAACAGCTAAGAGAGTCAGTGAGGTTCATGCCTTCAGCAAGAACATTGGTTTCACAACCGAATCAGCTACATGTTCTTTTCAGCTTGGATTCCTAGCAAAGAACGAGCTTCCTTCACGTCCTTGGCCTAGATCGTTCGAAATACCTAGCCTCTCCAACATGGTAGGTAACGAACTAGAGAGAGTTCTTTGCCCTGTCAGAGCTCTCAAATATTATCTGAAGAGGTCTAAACCTATTCGAGGACAGTCAGAAGCCTTATGGTGTGCCATCAAGAAACCCTCGAGACCCATGTCCAAGAATGGGCTTTCGTACTATATAAGGCTTCTGATCAGAGAAGCACATTCTCACTTAAAGGAGGAAGACCTTGCATTGCTGAAGGTAAGGACCCACGAAGTAAGAGCTGTAGCTACTTCGTTGGCCTTTAATAAAAACCGTTCTCTGCAGAGCATTATGGATGCAACCTATTGGAGGAGCAAGTCAGTGTTTGCATCATTTTATCTGAAAGATGTCCAGTCTCTTTACGAGAACTGCTACACCCTGGGACCATTCGTAGCAGCGAGTGCAGTAGTAGGTGAGGGCTCAGCCACTACATTCCCATAATCCCATAACCTTTTTAACCTTTCTCTTGAATACTTTTATTGTTGTTTTTATGGTTGTTACGGTAGGCTAAGAAGCCTTCCGCATCCTTGGATTTGGCGGGTGGTCTATTCATTCTTGAGAAGCGCCTGGGTTAAAGGTTTGGTAGAGGTCCTTTAGTAGGGTTGCAACCCCTTGTACTTTGGCACCTTTGGGTTGATTCAGCCTCCAAGAGGAACGCTGCGCTCAGTAAGGAAGACGAACTTTAAATAAAAGGCAGAGTAACGGTTATATTCGACTTCCTTACCAGGTACTTATTATTTCATTGTTATTTGAGATAACTGTTATATGAAATTTTGGGATACTTAGCTATCCTTTAATCATGTACACTGGTTTTCACCCACCTCCCTGGGTGTGAATCAGCTACATGATTATCGGGTAAGTTTAATATTGAAAAATGTTATTTTTATTAATAAAATAAATTTTTGAATATACTTACCCGATAATCATGATTTAATCGACCCTCCCTTTCCTCCCCAGAGAGAACCAGTGGACCGAGGAATAATTGAGGAGGTGTCAACAACAAATGATTGAGTACCTGGCCACAGGTGGCGCTGGTAAGTACACCCCCTTCTAGTATTGTGATAGCTGGCGTATCCCTCCATAGAATTCTGTCGGGCAACGGAGTTGACAGCTACATGATTATCGGGTAAGTATATTCAAAAATTTATTTTATTAATAAAAATAACATTTTTATTAATAAAATAAATTTTTGAATATACTTACCCGATAATCATGATTTAATCGACCCTCCCTTCCTCCCCATAGAGAACCAGTGGACCGAGGAATAATTGAGGAGGTGTCAACAAGAAGTACTTGAGTACCTGGCCACAGGTGGCGCTGGTAAATACACCCCCTTCTAGTATTGTGATAGCTGGCGTATCCCTCCATAGAATTCTGTCGGGCAACGGAGTTGACAGCTACATGATTATCGGGTAAGTATATTCAAAAATTTATTTTATTAATAAAAATAACATTTTTCCATCAATCCCCAGGCTCCGTGATTCCCAACTTAGCAATGTATACCTCAGCCCCAGTATCAGTTACAGCCTCTAATATGAAACTTTTACTATCTTTATCACATGAGACTGCAACATCATGGTCAGTTATGTGCATGAGGCAATGGCAATATTTAACAGTTCTCGATCTGCCTTCCCAGCTGCTGACGTCATCTTCCACATAGCCTGTCATCTGCTTATCATACCATCTGACATGCCCTTGCCTGGCGTACAACTCTTGGTCCCATAGCAATGATTAGTAGTGTCCAGTTTTTCCACAGTGAAAAAAATTGTACAGGGCAGTTGGGACAGCTCCTCAGATGTGCTAACCTGCAAAAATCACATTTCACTGTTACTTTGAAGCTCGTTTGCAGCATATTTTCCTCCCTTTTATAGTAATTTATTTTCACTGCCACTACCTCTTCTAGTGGCAGCACCAATTCCTCTTCCTTCTTGATGCCCATTTCATTGTATTCTCTATGCTCTCCTCTATGTGTGGTGCCCCAACATTCTTGTGCTGCCTCCTCAAATGCCTTGCATTTTTCCATAATTGCACTAACAGAATTGTATTTCTCGGAGTTTCCTAAAATATCTTGTTTTAACTTTTCCTTCCATATTCTGGTCATAATTTTACATGCCAACAACTATTCACATAAATCCTCTCTGCACTTTCACCATGCGAACCCATGTTCGGGTCTTCTCATTGGCACCTGTGGATGTATTCCTCTGCTTTTCTTCCCTCTGTCTTCCTGTGAAGAATTTATCCCACACAACTGCTGTCTTTGTTATTTTCTTATGGATATCAGAGGCTTCATTCCAAGTGGCTAGAGAAAATTGGGCATTGATCATCTAGTGCACTTTCAAGTTTGTCTTTGGAGAGTTGCCTGATAATCATTACTGTCTCATCATGAAGAAACTTGCTGATTATTATCCAATCTTCTGTAGATCGCCTCCAGCATCTGAATTCCCTAGGTGACATCACATACATGCAATTTTTGTGGGTAATATTCATGTTGTTTCCCCTGCCTTGTACTGAATTCGTCCTACATGTTCGTATGACCATACCTAATGCTGGAATTGTATTTAGGTTAACTGTTGCACCATTAATGGTGCCTCTTCTGATGTTTTCTGATCTTTTACTAGGGGTGTTTATCAGTGATCTTCTAAGAAACCTCGACATCCTGTGCAGGTAATGCTCCTTCACTGCACCTTATAGGATACTCTATGGGTGTGGTAAATCAAAGGTACTATTCTTGTGTTGATTGTTTATTGCAAAACGTCCTACTTGTATGGTGGGTCCAGAGTCCAGACCAACTGGTGTTGGTGCGGTGGCTTCCATTTCTGGATGCAGACCTAGCTGCGTAATGGGTAATTAATCATAGACACAACACATAACTGGGCAGCATAATTAATATTATTGGCATGACGTACACTTATCCTGCAATAATAACTGAAACAGATGTTGTTCTATAGTCCAGCTTTAGACTAAGACTACTCTACTCTCATTTTATGACCGATGGTCTTATATCATTCTTTTTCTTAATGTTTAACATAAATTTCCCACCAGGTGAATAAATCATAGAAATTATTGCCTTTTTGGACCATGAATAATTGGTCACATTCTTACAAAGAAAAGTATATGCATTTGAACATTTTCTAAGTTTATTGCCGATGTTTGTAGGGTTTTAATTTGTTCCCAAATATTTTTTGATTCCCGCCCTTTTTCCATCCTTGTTGGAATTCCTGAACAGTTTAATTCTAAAGGTTTTAGTGAATGTGCACGTTATACCAAATTTATTATAATACTTCCTTTTTGTTTAAAGTTCCAAAACAAATTTCAATAAGTCTTTTTATGATTTATACAAACAGATAAATAATTACAGTAAGTTAAAACAGGATTAAAACTTCTTCAGTTGGTATGATATGGCACCGATTTCAGGACGTAAGCAGTGATCATATATAAGTAGGTTGTAACTTCAATCTTTTTCAACGACATACTTGAAATTCAATTAAATAATTAATCATTTCAACAGAGATCCTATACTATTCTAATATAATTTATCAATATTACTTATCTCAATATCAAATATCTTGTCATATCTTACACCAACATGAATTTATCCTTCTTATGCTGGAAACATACTAGTCATTTCTTGCACAAGGTTTTCGCCAACCATCAGCTGATCCTCGCAAGCAAAAGTGTTGTAGCGTCACACTAAGATCTCGCGGCTGAAGAAGCACATAGGGAAAAGTTTAAACACAACCGATTAGCTGAAATCATCATGGTGGCTAGAAATTGTCTGCTTGTTGCAGTAAAATGTATTCTTGGAATATTACGAGAATTTAAGAATTCTACAACTACCACAGGATGAACAAAGCAGGTTTTTATTATCTTTTGAGGCTTGTTGAACCCAAGATTACCAAGCAAGAGCACGTCTTATTTTCAGCAGCCATATTGCGCTTACATCCGAAGTCATACTTGCGGTTTTTGCTCGCTGCTTCCCGTCCAGTCGGGAAGCCAATATCTCAAGCAAAAAGCTCTTGGTTTCCCATTTTTGCAGCAACGGCTCGCTGCTGGCGAAAAAAAAAAAAAACCCCTAGTGTGATTTCAGCTTTACGATGTCCCAATGATATTACTAATACAAAACGTGGTATAATAAATTTTGTAGAACTCATATTTTCTGGAGCAGGAATAAAATTGTAAGATGTTTATTATATTTATAAATACTGGAACAGCATAGATAAGGAGCAAGTGGTATTATTGTAATAAGATCTTATTGGCAATTATATTTCAAAAGACACTTTTCCTTTGTTAGGAATAGAAAAAAAACAGATGTCAAATCTCCATGTATTTTGCTAATTTTGATCAATAGATAATTGTAGAAATATAAGAATTCACTATTTAAAATGATACTGGGTTTGACTGAAGTAGGTAGATCAAATATAATCTGGTTTTAAGCAAGATTTTAAGTGTGTTCCAACTAGCAATTGAAGATAACGTCTGTAGCCTCTACTCAGAGCTTGAAATAGTAACTGGCAACTATTTAGTATGACGAAAAGGATAACCAATTAACTGATAATATTTAGCTTAAGTTTTGTAATGAATTCCAAAGAAATTTAGCAAAAACTTTTTATGATAGAAGCAGACGAGTTGTGGAAGCATGTTGATTTCAATTAGGACTGAAGACCTGTCTTTTTGATAGGCAGACTGACGTAAGTAGAGGATATCATTTTACTTGATACATTATTTATTATTATTATTAATCATCATCATTATTATTATTGTTATTATTATTATTATTATTATTTATTATTGTTATTATTATTATTATTATTATTGTCGTGAACAAAGTGAGTGACCTTATATGAAATGCCATTTTTATTTAAAGATTTCTCGCCCTACCCATAGCCCTGTCATTCCCTAACCATAGATTTCGGAGCCGGGGGTGGGGAGGCAGGGGGGGGGGGGGGGGCAACTGATATTTTCGGTGGCGGAGTTAATGACTCATATACCAATAAATATAATCAAATGAAATTTCAAGGGATTATTTAGATAATATATATATATATATATATATATATATATATATATATATATATATATATATATATATATATATATATATATATATATATATAAATATATATATATATATATATATATAGTGTATATATATATTTATGAATATATAGGTATATGTATATACAGTGAACCCTCGTTTATCGCGGTAGATAGGTTCCAGACCCGACCGCGATAGGTGAAAATCTGCGAAGTAGTGACACCATATTTACCTATTTATTTAA
Organism: Palaemon carinicauda; assembly: GCF_036898095.1. Taxonomy (NCBI): domain Eukaryota; kingdom Metazoa; phylum Arthropoda; class Malacostraca; order Decapoda; family Palaemonidae; genus Palaemon; species Palaemon carinicauda. The sequence continues at coordinate 81,072,278 of NC_090742.1, read as the reverse complement.
CATGTATATTCAGACTTTTAACCCTGGATAGGTACGATGGGTCGTTCGCGACCCCGAGCGTCAAAAAAAAACAGGTTTTTCTCACGTGACTCACCCCCGTGACTGAATTTGTGGGTGATCGACCTGCGGGAGGTGTCTCCCCTACACGCTCTAGTAGTGTCCAGATGTGCATTGCTGTAGCTGTACTCCTTCCCCGATTTCTGAGACGCGTCGGGGTCGAGCGCGACCGAGTTTACCCTTCTAAGGTAATTTGCATAATTATCAAAGTTATTACGTATTATGAAATTGTCGTAGAATGGTTCAACTTGTATAGGTTATCAGTTGTGGAAAGTCTTGGTGGATTGTTTGGCTACCATGTGCATGATTTTTTTTTTTAGTTAAAATGTCGTTCATCACCACGAGGACCATTTTACCGCGAGTGCCCCTTTTTCATTTTTTTTCATTTTTTTTCATTTTTTTGCCAAGTCATTTTTCCGTAAGATATTGCCAAATAGTGTCGGAAAACTTTTGCTTGTTTAGTGTTGGAAAGTGTGTCTAGATGATCTGGCTACCCATGCGTGACTTTGTTTTTGTCAGATACGACGTAGTTATTGGTATATTGGGTATTTAACTGCGGTTACCAATTTCTGTTTTTTTTTCAATATTTGTAAAAATTACTACGTAGTAAGGAATTGCCGTATATTATTCATTTTTTTTTTATGTTTATGTGTTAGAAAGTGTGCCTTGATGGTTGGGCTAACACGTGCATGTCTTTTTTTTATCTGAGATGCCGTATATTAGAATGTCGGGCATTTTACCGCGAGTGCCCCTTTTTCATTTTTTTTAATTTTTTTGCCAAGTCCTTTTTCCGTAAGATATTGCCAAATAGTGTCGTAAAACTTTTGCTTTTTTAGTGTTGGAAAGTGTGTCTAGATGATCTGGCTACCCATGCGTGATTTTGTTTTTGTCAGATACGACGTAGTTATTGGTATATTGGGTATTTAACTGCGGTTGCCAATTTCTGTTTTTTTTTCAATATTTGTAAAAATTTACTACGTAGTAAGGAATTGCCGTATATTATTGATTTTTTTTTCATGTTTATGTGTTAGAAAGTGTGCCTTGATGGTTGGGATAACACATGCATGTCTTTTTTTTTATCTGAGATGCCGTATATTAGAATGTTGGGCATTTTTCCGCGAGTGCCCCTTTTTATTTGTTTTGCATTTTTTTGCTTAGTTATGTTACCGTAAGGAATTGGAAAGTAGTGTCGCAAAACTTATATTTTTATAGTGTTGGAAAGTGTTTCTAGATGATCTGGCTACCCATGCCTATTTTTTTTTTAGCCAGATATGGCGTATATATAAGTATGTGTTCGATTTTCCTGTGATTGCCATTTTTTCGTTTTTTCCCATTTCTTTCAAAATTACTACGTACTAAGGAACTATCACAGAGTAATGATTCATTTATATGTTTATTTGTCGGAAAATGTGCATTGATGGTTTGCCTAGCACGTGGCTGAAATTTTTTTTTTTCTGAAATGTCGTATATTAGAATGGCCATTTTTCCACGAGTGCCCCTTTTTATTTGTTTTGCATTTTTTTGCTTAGTCATGTTACCGTAAGGAATTGGCAAGTAGTGTCGCAAAACTTATAATTTTATAGTGTTGGAAAGTGTTTCTAGATGATCTGGCTACCCATGCCTATCTTTTTTTTTTAGCCAGATATGGCGTATATATAGGTATGTGTTCGATTTTCCTGTGATTGCCATTTTTTCGTTTTTTCCCATTTCTTTCAAAATTACTACGTACTAAGGAACTATCACAGAGTAATGATTCATTTAGATGTTTATTTGTCGGAAAATGTGCCTTGATGGTTTGCCTAGTACGTGGCTGAATTTTTTTCTTCTGAAATGCCGTATATTAGAATGTTAGCCATTTTTCCGCGAATGCCCCTTTTTATTTGTTTTGCATTTTTTTGCTTAGTCATGTTACCGTAAGGAATTGGCAAGCAGTGTCGCAAAACTTATATTTTTATAGTGTTGGAAAGTGTTTCTAGATGATCTGGCTACCCATGCCTATCTTTTTTTTAGCCAGATATGGCGTATATATAGGTATGTGTTCGATTTTCCGGTGATTGCCATTTTTTCGTTTTTTCCCAATTCTTTCAAAATTACTACGTACTAAGGAACTATCACAGAGTAATGATTCCTCTAGATGTTTATTTGTCGGAAAATTTTGTTTACTTCTTTTTTGATTGAATATCATCAAATTATTTAGCTAAAATATTATATTTTACATTTTTTTTTTCGATTTTATTTCCCTTCAAAAAAATTTTTTTGGGTCAGAATTTTAATTTTATAGTCGTAAAATAATCGACAATTATCCAGCAACCCACCATACAATTTTTATGCATATCCAATAATAATTAGATTAGTAAATAACACCTTGAAATTGACATACCCTTCCTACATTTCAAGTGGCAGATTAGGGAGTCTGAGTCAGTGTGGTTGGCGGCCATTTTGTGGACATATCCGAAGCGTAAGTTGCCCTATCTATATATATTCTTGTTCCCTATAGAATTTGTGATATTTTGGTATATTTTTACCTGCATAAATATCATATTATATATTAAATATATGTATTTTTTTACGAAATTTCTAAGTACTCAAAAAATTACCTTTAGATATGGCCCCTGATATAAATGTAATTTACAAAATAATGAAGATTTTTTTACATATTTCTATTTTAGGATAACATATGTTTATTCCCTAAAAAAATTAGCCACTTCCTATTTCATTTGGGTACCCAAAAAAATTCATGAAATATGGACAAATTTTTTTGGCCAAAAAAAGTTACCCTTTTTTTCTCATTTCAGATCTTCACCTCCATGGGTCTGACTTCATCCAAAATACATCAAGATGTGTCCTAAACATTCAAGAATCAATTCCTAAAAGGATTTGTGTATATATGTATAAACTTTTTTTTTATGAATTTTTATGTCAGGTCTTTTTTTTTTCTACTTAATTTTTTAAAATATTTATAATAAATAGTTTTTCTGCAGATGAGTAGTATTTATCTTTACAGTTGTTTTAAGCATTCATTGAAGTTTTTTTTGGCAAAAGAAAAAAGGAGGTTACTGCAAAAACTGATTTTTCAAGAATTTTTTTTGGCGTCGGGGTCGTTCGCGTCCGAGTATACCCTTAAAGGGGTGTCCGAGGAGCGTACCTATCCAGGGTTAAAACCTTCCCTTGTACGTAGTACTGTTAACAAACTACCCTTTAATGTACAGAACACTTAATGCATGTACTACAGTACCCTAAACTAAAACAGGCACAAATATTAAAGGCGACTTTATATCATGCGTTTCCTAAACACGCCAAAAAGCACGATAAAAACTGGCAACCAATGTTTTGTTTACGTTTATCTCTGATCATAATGAAGAAACAAACGCATTTACACATCTGTGTATAGGTTAGTTTTTGCATCGATTATATTGATTATTCAGTACAGTATGTTGATTTTGTTATTACCAATGTTTTACTTAATTTTTCTTAGGACTTCCAAATGAAATTTTTTTCTTTCTGACGTCGCCTGAAACGACGGCGTCATAAAGTACGCTCAGTAAACAAACGAAGGCATTTAACGCGCATGATGAAAGTGATAATGATATTACAGTAAAAGCTTTTATAAAGTATGTTATTACAAATATTATATACCGTATCTATATAAAATCATACATACCTAGCAAAGCAGGAAAACAATTTACGAGAGAGAGAGAGAGAGTTGTTTTACACACGTAAATGTAAATTGTTCCGTAACCGAAATACAAACCACGCTATTTACAAAGGGTATTACTTTTAGCGTAGCTGAAATGGCGAGCCATTAGAATTTAACGAGGGTGTATTACCCCCGTGCTAGTTAGCGGGGGGGTAGGGGAGTGGTAGCTAGCTACCCCTCCTCCCCCTCACACACAGGTGAATACTCACTTTCACTTTTGGCTCGGACTGTGACAGACGTATCTGTCTTGGTCCTCTCTTGGCAGCCATTGTCGGTTTTGTCTTTACTTAATCGCTTACTTTTCATTTACTCAATATATATGTAACATGTTTTCATGTTTGTATATATATTTGAGTAGAGAAATAAGTAAGTTTCCTTTTCAGATGTGTGTGTGTAGTGTACGATATCTACGTGGAGGCCTCGGCAGTTAGGCCACCACGGCGTATTTTTATGGGTGGCTATCGAGTTTGACATGTCTTTCTCTCTCTCTCTCTCTCTTGAGGTCGTTCACCCTTTTACTACGTGTTACTACGCCCTTGTAGCCTAGCTTCCTTTCCGTGTGGGGGGTTGCTACGCCGTACCTTTGTCTCAATTAGTTATGAATCTAATTGTAGTTGTTTTTTGTTTTTCAGCTTGAAGAAAGATTCCTTTCGGGGTTTTCGTTCTTTATTTAGTGTTCATTCATTTTTAAATTACATAATTACATAGTTACATAATTATAATTGTTATAATTCTGTTTTGGTTACAGCTCTCCTTCCGCGAGTGTAAGTGGTTTTGAGGGCACGTGCCTGTTGTGTAATTCTTGTTCCTTTCCCTCGGGATTCCTCTTCGGAGCCTTCCCGGGGGAATGAATGTGTACTAATATTATTTGCTTTATTTTTTTACAGTTACCGATCTAGTTCGTTTCTGTAATATAGCAACGGTGTGAGCTGTCTGGTTGAATCCTGGGGATTCGGCTGTTACTGCCTCCCCCCTTGTATTTTCGTCAGGGGCGTGTCTCCTTCTACTGGTAGTACTCCCGTGACGACGGACAGCTCTCCAGTTCATTTTAGAACACTCAGGAGGCTTGCCTCCTTGGGCGGATAACTTTCCTTCCGAGGGAAGTTTTTCCTGTCCAGGCTTGAGTTTTTCCCCTTTTGGGGGGTTCTTCTCTTGCCTTTTTTTCGTGCGACTATGCTCTTGGTGCTGAGCGGTCGCACCTGCAGTTTCGCTCAAGGGGCTGGGCAACTGCAGGAGCTCCTCTTCGGAGGATTGCTCCTTTTAGGTCACTGGCTGACCAGTCTTCCACGAAGTGTTTCTCTTTCGTTCGCGAGAGAGTACACTCATAGAGACTCCTCTTCGGAGGTTTCTTCTGTTGCTGTTGCTGTTGGCCTCCCTCGCCGTAAGGCCCACCGTCCGCCTCGTCGTAAGGACCTCTCATCTCCCTATAAGGGTGCTTGAGGCGCCTTTTTGGATCTCCGTTTGCAGCCTACAACTCCTTTTTCTCGATCTTCCGCCTTGGTGCAAATGGACAGCAGTCTGATCTCGTCTTCCGACGGGCAACGGTCTTCCCGACGGACAACGGTCTTCCCGACGGACAACGGTCTTCCCGACGGACAGCGGTCTTCCGACGGACATCAGTCTCCCGGCGGACAACGATCCCTTCGGGGCAAAGGGTTGCCCCCACGGGGGTTCTTACCTTGGGTTTCCCTGCGCGCCCTTCTGCTCATCAGCGCTCTCCTGTTCGTCAGCGCTTTCAAGATGATATTCCCTGCGGTTCCTGTTGGTTCCTGTTACGCGCCCTGTGCGCCCACGTTCGCTCTCGCGATCTAGAACTTCGGTTCAGGTCAGGGTCAAGGACTCTTCTTCTTTGCGCAGGCTTCCACGCGTAGCCTTCTGCTCGTCAGCGATCATCAGCTCGTCAGCGATCATCAGCTCGTCAGCGATCGTCAGCCCGCCAGCGATCATCAGCTCGCCAGCGATCTCCGGATCGCCCACGTGTGTTACAGCCGGCACGCCAACGTTCTCCAACACTTCTGAAGGAACATGGTTCGCCAGCTACTAGCTCACCTGCGGATGCTGATCGCCATCGCGCGACCCTCAACTGCGGATGCTGATCGCCATCGCGCGACCCTCAACTGCGGATGCTGATCGCCATCGCGCGACCCTCAACTGCGGATGCTGATCGCCATCGCGCGACCCTCAACTGCGGATGCTGATCGCCATCGCGCGACCCTCAACTGCGGATGCTGATCGCCATCGCGCGACCCTCAACTGCGGATGCTGATCGCCATCGCGCGACCCTCAACTGCGGATGCTGATCGCCATCGCGCGACCCTCACCTGCGGATGCTGATCGCCATCGCGCGACCCTCAACTGGGGATGCTGATCGCCATCGCGCGACCGCACACCTGCGGATGCTGATCGCCATCGCTCAACCCTGCGCATGCTGATCACCATTGCGCGACCCTCAACTGCGTATGCTGTTCGCCATCACGCGATCGCCCACCTGCAGATGCTGTTCGCCATCGCGCGACCGCCAACCTGCGCATGCTGATCGCCATCGCACGACCCTGGCATGCTGATCACCATCACGCGACCCTGGCATGCTGATCACCATCACGCGACCCTGCGCATACTGATCACCATCGCGCGACCCGGCGCATGCTGACCACTGCTCGCGATTGCTCACCTTCGCATACTGCTCGCCAACGCACGATCGCTCACCTGCGCATACTGCTCGACCATCGCGTCGGCATAACACAACGCGCCATCGCCCACGCGGCAGCGCGACCGCTCGCCCGTGCGACCGCGCGACTGCTCGCCCGTGCGACCGCGCGACCGCTCGCCCGTGCAACCGCGCGACCGCTCGCCCGTGCAACCGCGCGACCGCTCGCCCGTGCAACCGCGCGACCGCTCGCCCGTGCAACCGCTCGACCGTGCAACCGCGCGACCGCTCGCCCGCGCGCCCACACGCCCACGTGCCTGCACGTCTACGATCATGCTCTCCAATGTTCACCCACGCGCGAACCAACGGGTTTTTTCCATCGCGCAGACGGATGGTGTTCCGTCGCGCGAACCTACAGTGTTTCTTCGCACAAATGTCGGCTTATTTCTTGCAGTATCCATTGCTCGTCTATGGGTTATCGCTTGCCGACCACCAGGAATTCCCGTCGCGCGAGCTCCAGGGCAATTGCGACCACGATTCCCAATGGGGTTTTCGCAGCATGACCAGCCTGGCGAGTTCTTCTGGAGCGTATTTCCAGAACACTGCCTCACCCCGTAAACACAGAGCATGGCACTTTCAAGAATAGGAGAAACTTAAGGGAGATCTGAGCAACACTCCTCTATTCCTGAACCTGGGTTAGCCCTTCCCCGTCATTCCCTGGAAGGATTTTTGGCGGGGGGACTTTCCGTTCGAGATTTCTCCATCGGACAAGGGGTGACTGCTTACCTCTTCCTCTGGGAGCTTACCAGGTTCTTTCCCTCCTCGGTTACGGCCCGAGGTTTGGTTCAAGGAAGCTACAGGAAGATCAAGGGTACTTTCCTCCTCTCGAGCTCAGGCACCTTGGCCTTTCGTCGTTAAGTATCTAACTTGCGGACAAGCTCGATGTTGTACCATCTGGACGCGCTGACTGAGGGCTTCCTTCGGGTGTCTCATCTGTGGAGGTCGACGACCTCAGACACCCTTCCATCCTTGAGAAGAGTTTGTTTGTGCCCAAGGACAGAGACTTAGACAGCTGCTGTGCGGAGTAAATCGACTTCCGGTTTCACTCCTCCAAGGCGCTTTCTTCCAGAATCTGCAGGGCTCCAGCGCCCTTTTCTTTCAACCACGTCGGCCTAAGTTATCGGCTACGACAACTGGGACAAGGTGTCCAATTGCAGTTTCCTCATGTCAGGAACAGATGGCACGGGAGACTCCCCCGGGGGGGCATAGTTCTAAAAGGAGTTCACGAACTCTAGGATTGCAGGTTTTTCGCTGGGAGGATGCTTAAGGTTACTCATCCGAATGACAGCTTCCCGATGCCCATTCCCGCACAATCTCTGTGAGTAGCCAAGGATATCACGCCTGCCGTCTCTGTCAGCGAATTCAGTGTCTCTGAACCTCTATGTCATAGCGTCAGCAGAGTTGCCCGGTTGGGCAGAATGATCCATACCTTAGGCGAAGGTCTTCCTTAGGATCATCGACGGCTTCACCCCCGGCCCCCTCAGTCGATCCTTTCTTGTAAGGAAGGATCTGAGAGGGGATGTCCATAGTCGACCTCTCAGCCCTGATCAAGTTTGTCGAACAAACTTCGGCCAGCGTAGACCAGCAGAATCGATCAGACTGGTAACGAGGCGACAGGACTCCTTAAACCCTGGATCGGAAGGACGGGTACTTTCAGTTTCCATTCCATCCATCTTCCAGGGTGCTCGTCGAATTCAGCCTAGACTGCAAGTATTCCTGCTTATGATGCAGTGTGGCTATCCCGCCGTGGCATAGCAGGTTTGCTTCCCCAGAGAACTCTCCCTGCCTTCCTCTTGGCCGCTCAGGTGCAGGCTTCTGCCTCCTCTGCTGTTTGGAGGGCTGGTCAACTCTGGTAGGCTCGGGTTTCGACCTTCTTCAGCGCCGGGACAAGCTTCCGGATGCTTACCATGAGTGTGGGCTCATGGTATTTTGCTTGGAGCCTTCTCTTCCTCTGCCTCAACATCTGGAGTATCTGGCCATGATATTGAGTCAACCGCCTTACCACATTGGAAACCCCGCTTCTCGTCCGTCCAGCGAGGTTAAGCAACGTCGGTACTTGGATGGGTGACTACCTGGGGACGCCAGATTCTGTTACCACATCCTCCGAGCCTTCCTTTCGGTTGACTGTGGCAAGACTGAGGAGAGTCGCAGTACCTGTTCTCAGTCAAGCAGAGTTTTCAGCCCTACCTTGGAACGTTTCCTAGTTCTTCTTTCCTCATTGACCCGTCTATAGTCCGAACGGTCGCCTCAGGATAAGTTCCATGTGGGGCGATCCAAGTTCCGGTGGCTTCAGGCAATGTTTAACCGGACTCCCTGGCCCTATGGGACCAGCGGAACTATTAGACCTGCAATGGGTGTTGACCTATGGAGCCTCTTGATGGTAGTGGATATTCTCGTCCTTTCCCCACATTCTTGATGCGGTTTTCGGACTCGTCAAAGGAAAGGGGGGGGGGGCATGTTCCGGTCCAGGCCTATGGTCAAGACCTGAAGGATAGCTCTCCATCATTCAGACAGGCTTAGGGGCCTTAGTCTGGCCCCTCTTCAGATCCTACAGCTCCTGCCGAGTCGCCCCGTTGCGCGTCGACTTCATTCTAACCAGCAGGGGACGCATTTTCACACCTTCACATCTTGCAGTAGAGATACCGGGATGATTGAGATTCTCTCAATACATCCATCGGCTCTCTCATTCTAGGCAGGGGAATGTTTCTCCCAGACTATCCGAGCAGAGCCTCATAGAGAGAGTGTACCTAGGGGTCTTTGACCTTGGGTAACCAGCAAGTGCTGGTCTGGGGAACCTGATCGCGACAGCTTGGAACCTCAAGCTTACGCTAGTCTTCCCCCCAGTCTCAGACCCCGAGACTCTGGCAAGATGCATTCCGGTGATGGTGGGACAACTCCTTTTTGTCTGCGGACAATGGGTCTCAACAAGACCAGGTTGTCTGTTAACCTTTCAATGGGGAGAGCTCCACTGGGACTATGCGCAGAACGGTTTCTGGACCCTCTGCTTCCCCTGACGGAACTCCCGGGAGAGCTTCTCCCACGGCGCAGACTTCTCAAGCAACCACACTGCGACATCTCTCCCGAACCGGGGCGTCGCTTCGGCTTCATGCCTGGAGACACTACGCTTCCTTCTCGTCTCCCAGGCAAAGTGAAGAGTCTAAGGTGGTTGGTGCCGTGGGAGATATACCTCTTCCCTTGAGGCCTCTTCTCCAGCAATAACGGTCTTATTGCCTTTCGGCGGGAGGAAACTCCTTTCCGCTCTCGGCAATGATGCCTGTCGCTTAGCCTTTCCCTGACCTTCAGGCTTAAAGGAAAAACTTTTTCCTGCCCGCTGGATCTATCCTCGCTCATGCGAAGCTAGGATCTTCCCTGCCCTAGTCGGAGGAAGACCTCCAACTTGGAGCATGGCTCGGACTTTTAGTCCTTTAAGAGATCTTCTCAAGACCCTTTTACGACAGGCCTCGGATTGTATTCCGCCTTGGGTCTTCTGCTCACTCTGGCCACGGCCAGTGTGTAAGCAATTTTCTTGGTCTCTTACTACTCCCCCCTTTCTAAGGAAGAGGAGAAGGCAACATTCAGGCTCGCTCCTGAGTTGTTGGCTAGACTCAGAATCTGAGGGTCCCGGCCCTTCGGTCCGATTCATTCAAGATTTCGAGTCTCCATTTCTGTGTCTGATGTCCCAAGACCTTCTCTTTCTTGCCAGTAAGGAATCGAGAGGTTAGCGCTGGGAACAGCTGCAGTTTGTCCTCAGTTGCAGCCGATTTGGGAACACAAGGAGGACATGGGGGGAGAGTCACCAGTATACCTCTTCAGCCCGGACTCAAGGATATTCATCTCGACCTGTCTTCAGACCCTCCCCCGTCACGTCGCCCTACAGCACGATGTTGGATACATCGCAACGTCCCTCGCCTTCGAGTAATACTACTCTGTGACGCAGTTGCTACAAGCTGGAGTCTGGAAGCGTCTGATGACCTTCGCAGCCCTCTTCCTGCAGGGCGTGACCCACAGGAGTCTCGATACGTTTTCTATCGCTCTGTGGTGGCTACACAACAGCTGGTCTAACCTCAGGCTCCTTTTTGGACAGGTAGCAGAAGGTTGAGGGCATTGTTATCAGGTTTTAGTCTGCATGAACGAAAGAAGTATGTCTGGCCCTTACTTCTTTCTTCATCATCCCCTCTACGGGGAAGCAGCATCCTGGTCTCTGCATAGCTGACCTCGAACCTCTGCAGGTAAACCATGCTTCCTTGTGTTCTGAGTATTGAGTCAATACTGTCGCGTCCCCCATACCCTAACGAGGTGGTATTGGGAACGTCCTAACCCAGAGTTCCTTCTGGAACTCCAGGTCAACTGCCTAGGACGGGTCACACTTCTTCCTTCACACACAAGCTTACGTAGGCCACATGGTTCCTTGCGGAGCAAGGAACTTGTGAGGTGCAGGGACTCCTTTTCTCGAGTGCGACTCACTCGGATTCTGAGTCCCCGGGTAAAGCCAAAGCCAGTATGGCTGGGGACTTTCCACTCTTCCTAAGGGATAAGTCACCCTTTGTAAATAGCGTGGTTTGTATTTCGGTTACGGAACAAATGACAAATTCGAAGGTAATTTGTATTTTTCCTAACCATACAAACCTTAGCTATTTACACATATTTGCCCGCCAGCCCTGTCCCCCAAGACAAGTCCTACCTCTAAGTGAAAGTGAGTATTCACCTGTGTGTGAGGGAGAGGAGGGGTAGCTAGCTACCACTCCCCTACCCCCCCCGCTAACTAGCACGGGGGTAATACACCCTCGTTAAATTCTAATGGCTCGCCATTTCAGCTACGCTAAAAGTAATACCCTTTGTAAATAGCCAAGGTTTGTATGGTTAGGAAAAATACAAATTATCTTCGAATTTGTCATTTTTAAACAAAAAAAAAGGCCCCATTCTATATAAAATAGATTACAAATATTTTACTTTATCATATTACAGTAGTCTTTATAATACTGTAAAGTTCAGTACAGTATGTTGTTGTTATAGTCGTGGCGATGAAATTCTCACGAAACAAAAACACGCCATTTGATTACAACAGCTGATTCATTCTCTCTCTCTCTCTCTCTCTCTCTCTCTCTCTCTCTCTCTCTCTCTCTCTCTCTCTCTTCGTGTTATACAATACTTACATTTAGATGAAGAAACTAAAATTAGTTTTCTTAGTGTCAATTAAATACGAAACGAAAAAATTATGCCGAGTCTACATCCATTTCAATCATAGCTAAAAATACGGCATCCGATTTCATCAGCTAACCACTATTTTTTGGGAAACATCATCTTATTCTAGAAAATTGCTACTCTTTAAATAGTTAATTGCACATTAAGAAAGCGTGTACTTTTTTAAATTTCGGGTGTGTTTTAAAAATCGAGTATTGTTGACTTCTTTTTGTTTTACTTTTGGCTGTGATTAGATCAGCTAACATCTAGCTGCCGCACGAGAATGTACGAATACACAAAGTATGTTTATACAATTTCTCAACTTATTCAAACCGTCTACAGTATACAGTTGATATTACATAAGCACCAATGTGTTATAACCTATCAATTTTTTTTGTTTATTACATTTAAACCCCCCTCTCTCTCTCTCTCTCTCTCTCTCTCTCTCTCTCTCTCTCTCTCTCTCTCTCTCTCTCTCTCTCTCTCTCTCTCTCTCTCTCTCTCTCTCTCTCTACCTCTACCTCTCTCTCTCTCTCTCTATGGGCTACTCTTCACTACCTCTCATTCCTTACCTCTCTCTATCTCTCTAACAAATGATATCTTTGTTGCTCCTCAAAGTTTCATTTATATTGAAAATCAATCATGATTCAATTTTCCTTACTTTCTCCAATCTCTCACCATCGGTCACATCGCGGTATTTTCGAAATTTCCGGAAAATCCGCGATATATGTATATACATGGGTTATGAAAAAAATCCGCAAAGTGGTGAATCCGCGATGGTCGAACCGCGAAGTAGCGAGGGCTCACTGTACAGTATATATATAATCTTTGTTTCTGCCAATTTTCACGTTCATACTTACTATAGGCATGCCCTGGCGGTCACTTTTGTTCGTAAGTGACAACGTTTAGCTAAAAAATCAATGAAAAGGACCAAACTACTCTTAGAGTTTTACTGATATCCAAATTATTTTCACAGGGTTTGATGGGTATGTGAACTATTGTCATATCAATTTTCGTATTGATACTTGCCGTAGGAAAGTCACAGTAGCCATTTTTCGATATCCGCAGTAGGCCGATTTTCGACGGCGCCGTACATTACTCTTAGAATATTTCACATATCTAAATGTAATTTTCATGTTGATATCTGCCATAGAAAAGCCACAGCAAACGTTTATTTTGGTATGGGTTGTATGGTTATTTTTGGCGGTGGAGTATATTGTTCCTAGAATAATTCCCAGATCCAATTGAAAATTTCAGGGATTGATGGGAAACAGTTTCTCTGTTCCTGCCAAATTCCATGGTAATATCTACACTTGAAAAGACACAGGTATCATGTAGCCTTCTTAAATATGATGTTAAATGTAGCAACATTACAGTGAACTGCGTGATAGTGAGCGACATAAACGAGGGACAATGCTAATCATAAAAAATATCCGTCCCAAGTTCAGCTAATTATTATTATTATTATTATTATTATTATTATTATTATTATTATTATTATTATTATTACAAGTTGAGGTGCAACCCTAGTTGGAAAAGCAAGATGCTATACGGTTAAGGGCTCCAACAGAGAAAAATAGCCCAGTGAGAAAAGGATTTAAAAAACTACAAGAGAAGTAATGTAAATCAAAATCAAATATACTAAGAACAGTAATTAGATCTTTCATTTATTAAAAAAAAAAAAACAGGAAGAGAAATAAAATAAAACAGCATGATCGAGTGTACCTTCAAGCAAGAAAATTCTACCCCAAAGACAGTCGACGACCATGGTACAGGGGCTATGCCACTACCTAAGATCAGAGAACAATGGTTTGATTTTGGAGTGCCTTCTCCTAGAATAGCTGCTTACCATAGCTAGTGTCTCTTTTACCCTTACCAAGAGGAAAGTAACCACTGAACAATTACATTGCATTAGTTATCTCCTTCAGCAAAGAAGAATGTTTGGTAGTCTCAGTGTTGTCAGGTGTATGACTACAGAGGAGAAGTAGAACAAATAGGCCAGACTATTTGGTGTTACCATAGGCAAAGACAAAATGAGCAGTAACCATAGCGGGGATCCAATATAGTACTGTTTGACCAGTTAAAGGACCCAATAACTCTCTACCGGTGGTAGCCTATCTTGACGGGCTGCTGTTGCCATGGCAAACCTACTACCTAACAAAGTCTTCATTTTTACTACTCAATTTAGAAATAGTATTCCCAGAACATTAGTCAAAATATTTCTAAAATTATTACATTTATCCTTTTTGTTGATAGGCTACATCTTAAGGTATTTTCTATATCATTAAAACGTTACGTTTTAATATTAGATACTTGATAAATAAATAAAAAAATCTAAAAAAAAGTTCTGTAAGTGAAACTACATCCAGTTTTAAATAACTAAATCTTAATTTGGCTTTGGAATTTGAGAAAAAAATAAACATGAAACTCCATTCAGCACTGGAATGATTTTACGACAATTCTGACCGTTTCTTTAAACCTCAATCAATGAACCGCTAGAAGCATTGTCCTAACATAGGCTACATCATTCTTGTTTGTGACTGATGTTTGTCTATGTTAACTACTCTAGTTACTGTCGTTAGGAAACCGTTGTCTTGTAAGGACAGTGAGACGAGCTATCCCCAACAACTGACAGTTTATTCAAACAGGTGCGAGAATGTAACACAAGGTGCGGACGGAAATGTAGCATGCGCCCTGGCGCCAGTCTGGCTTGAACTAACCGCCACAAAAAGTGTTTTTCACACGTACAAATACTTGAAATATAATTCAATGAAATAATGTAATGAAATGAAAAATACATGAAATTGTAGCTCTGAGGGAGCGGAACTATATACAATTAGCTACAGTGTGGCGAAAGGAGAATTTAAATGAAGTGGAGAATTCGATGAGAATGCTGGATGACGGAGGGAGCGATGTCCTTACAAGTACTCCCCCCCCCCCCATACGACATCAGGCGGCGTAGAAGGCTGATGAGGCTATTCTTCGTATCGTTTCAGGCGTCGGAAGGTACCTCTTGTTTTTGAACGAAGGGGCGCGTCGGCGTTCGGCGTATGGATCGCTACCTCTCGTCGTCGTTTGTTGCTTTTCTTCTCGATGGACGCCTCGTTTTGAGGGGGCGCTCTGGATCTGCCAGGTCCCGTAGAGGCAGTGTCGCTTTCTTCGAGAAACGCCGGTTTCACGCGGTCTATTGAGACTCGGTCCTCTTCGCCATGCACGTCGAGAAGGAAGGCTTTCATCGTTTTACCGATGACTCGGTAGGGGCCTCGATAGGGTCGGGTTAGCGGCTGTCGATGAGCGTCGACGCGGATGAAAACACATCCGCAGTCGTCCAGGTTCCTTGGCTTGAAATGCTTGCTTCTGTCCTGGTAAATTTTAAGACAGGGCCTGAACTTCCTAGCGATGTCCCTAAGATGATCCAGCTGCGTGTCGTCAGTAGATGTGGGAAAGAATTTGTTGGGAACGGCGAGCGCCTCTCCGTAAAACTTTTCAGCGGGCGATGGCTTGCCATCTGTGCGAGGGGCGGTGCGAAGGCCGAGAAGTACCCAAGGAAGTCGTGATTTCCAGTCCCCGTCAGTGCAGCTCGCCATCAGGGGTTGTATGCCGTGGTGCTGTGGAGTGTCGTTCCCATCAGGTTTGCCAGGGCGAGCCATATCTCTTACAGGAAAGCGGGGCCTCTGTCTGTCGTGATGTTGTCAGGAACGCCAAATCTGCTCACCCAGCTTGACAAAAGGGCTTCGGCGCATGCTTGGGTTGTAGCTTCGGTCATCGGTGATGCTTCCAACCACCTCGTGGAGCGATCGATGATTATCAGCAGGTAGCGAGCCGATCCCGAAGGCGGCAAAGGTCCCACGACGTCGATGTGGATGTGCCCGAAACGCCTTTTCGGTTGGGGAAAATCACCTACCCCCGATTCGGTGTGATAGCTGATCTTGCTTGTCTGGCAATTGATGCATGTCTTCGCCCATTCGCAGGCGTCCTTTTTGATCCCTGGCTAGGTGAACTTCTCAGACAGGAGGCGAGCAGTGGTGCGTCCTGAGGGGTGTGAAAGTCCATGGATGATGTCGAATATTTTTCTTCTGCGGGAAGCCGGAATCCAGGGACGTGGGCAGCCGGTGCTAGTGTTGCAGAGGATAGTTACTCCTGCCGGCCTGAGGGGAATTGCGGTTATTTTTAGCGCAGATGGCCCCGTTAGGTGATCCTGTGCCTCTGGGTCGGTGCGCTTCTCGGATGCGAGGTTGGCGTAGTCAATTCCCAGGTGGACTGCGTCGATTTCTATCCTTGAAAGGGCGTCTGCGATTGGGTTTTCTTTCCTGGAACGTAGCTTATGGTGCACCTGAATTTAGCCATTGCTGCGAGATGGCGTTGTTATTGGGAGGACCATGCGTCTGTCGATTTTGTGAAGGCGTGTACGAGGGGTTGATGGTCCGTCGCGATGGTGAAGGGTGTGCTCTCCAGGATGTGCCTGAAATGGCGGACGGCGAGGAGCTCCCTGTCGAAGGTGCTGTATTTTGTTTCAGCGGGTTTCAGCTTTCTCCTGAAGAATGCCAATGGTCGTGGAGAACCCTCGACGAGCTGTTCCAGCACAGCTCCACAGGCGACGTTGCTGGCGTCGGTCGTCAGTCGCAGAGGGGCGTTGTCGTCGAAGTAAGCCAGGGTGGTGGCGTTTGCGAGGGCGTCCTTTGTCCTGGTAAATGCATGTTGTTGTGGGGAACCCCACTCAGGTTTCTTCGCCTTTCCCTTCAGGACGTCGTCGAGGGGGGTCAGGGTCTGTGTGATGTTGGGGATGAAGCGCCTGTAATAATTGACCATCCCCAGGAACTCCTGAAGTTGGCGGGTGGTCGTAGGTGTCGGGAACTTCCTGATGGCATCCACTTTGGTTGTCATGGGTTTTACCCCACTTGAGGACACACGATGACTGAGAAATTCCACTCCTTCAGTGCAAAACGTGCATTTATCGAAACGTAAAACCAGGCCATTCTCCTGCAGGCGTTTCAGAACGGCGCGGACGTGTCTCCGGTGTTCCTCCTTGGTCCTTGAGAATATCAGGATGTCGTCGACATAGCAGACGCAGAATGGTAGGTCGCCTAGGATGTTATCCATTAGGCGTTGGAAGGTCATCCCTGCATTGCGTAGACCGAAGGTTGAGTATGTGAAGGTGTAGGATCCAAACGGTGTCACGATGGCAGTCTTCGGAATGTCCTCTGGAAATACGGGGTCCTGGAAGTAAGACTTGAGAAGGTCCATCTTGGTGAAGTGTTTTGCGCCATGCAACGCATTCGTCAGGTCCTGCATGTTGGGCAGAGGGTAGTGGTCAGGCGTTGTGATGAGGTTGAGGCGCCTGTAGTCGCCGCAAGGTCTCCAGGTCCCGTCAGGCTTCTTCACCATGTGTAGGGGAGATGCCCAGGGGCTCAATGCTTTCTTACAGATACCCATGCGCTCCATGTCCTCAAAGTCGCGTTTGGCGTCCCTCACCTTCTGGGGCGGGAGGCGGCGGAATTTGGCGTGAGTAGGAGGTCCCGTCGTCATGATGTGGTGGTAGATCCCATGCTTGGAGGGGGATCCCGGTGATTGGCGGAGCTCGAGCGTGAAAATGTCAGGAAAATTCCTGCAGAAGGTCGGCGTAGGGCTGCGTCATTACAGCGGATACGGACATTGTCGCTGAGCCGGCTCCTAGGGCGCGGGACCGGCAGGTTCCTGTGTCGATGAGGCGTTTTCCAGCGACATCGACGAGTAATCCGTGGTGAGTGAGGAAATTTGCACCGAGGAGGGGCCGACTGACGTCAGTGATGGCGAAGGGCCAGGAATACGAACGGCCCATGATAGATATCCTGAGGACCCTAGTCCCATAAAACCGTATAGGAGACCCGTTGGCGGCGACGAGCGAGGGGGCGTCTTTGCTAGGACCACGGTCTAGGTCGGCTTGTGACGGCGGGAACATTGACTGCATAGCGCCGGTGTCGACCATGAGTCTATGGTTGGAGACAGTGTCGAGGATATAAAAAACCATTCTTGCTTTGGTTTCCTGCAGCTGCGATGGTGGTAGGTGGTTTCTTCTGGCGTCATCTTCTAAGGAAATTGCACGGTTCCCTACATTTCTTGGCGTCGCTGCCGAACTGCTGATAGTATAAACACCACGCTGGATTAGGCCTAGGGCTCGGACATGTTGGTTGTGGTGGTTTCCTCCTTGCCAGAGCGTTAATCTTGTCGTCGTCGTTGGGAGGTGTTGCTGAAGAGTCTATGGAAGAGCAGCTGAAGGAGGCGAATGAAGACGATACTGATGATGCCCCGAGGTGGGATGCTTTTTAGGCCTCGTGGAGCTTCTGAGCCTTCAACAGGAGTTCTTTCATTGGAAGCGTGTCGGCGTCCGTCACTTGGGCCCTTACGTCTTGCGGCAGGCGTCGGAGGAAAATCTCGCGCCCGTCAGCCATTGCTGTTGGTCTCGGGAAGTATTAGCAGGCCGGTCAATTCGTCCCACCCCTCGACAGGAGAGGTGTCACCCATGGGTTTGCCGGCGAGATCCAGGACCTTCTGTGCCCTTGCTGAAACGGAGAGTGAATAGATACCGATTAGTTTCGTTCTCAGGTCGTCGTAGGAAACTTGGCTAGCCCGGGCGTCGAGCCACGGGGAAATCTTGTCGAATACCTCCTCTGGGATGGAGGTGAGAATGATGTCGGCCTTGGCACAGGAGTCGCTGAGCCTAGCGATTTGGAAGAGTTCGTCTGCTCTCAGGAACCAGGAAGCGGTGTTGTGTTGAGAAAACGGCGGCAGTTTGACTTTAGGCGAGGTCGTTGGGCGTGATGGGCGGGTTGAATTTGCCATTGTGGTCAGTCGACGAGTCGGCGAAGAGTTGAGAATTTGAGATGTCGGTTAAGCTCATCCTACTGCCTTACGAATGCACCGAGGTGTGGGAACACCAAAGGCTGAAGCTCACGCCAAAGGTAACGAAGTAAAAGAAGGTAACAAGGCCGTAATAAGTCCGTTAATGGCAAAGCCAAAACCGCTGATGCTACTACAACTCCGGGGTCACCAGTTGTAAGGACAGTGAGACGAGCTATCACCCAAACTAACAGTCTATTCAAACAGGTGCGAGAATATAATACGAGGTGCGAACGGAAATGTAGCATGTGCGCTGGCGCCAATCTAGCTTGAACTAACCGCCACAAAATGTGTGTTTTTTCACACGTACAAATACCTGAAATACAAGTCAATGAAATAATGTAACGAAAGGATAAATACATGAAATTGTAGCTCTGAGGGAGCGGAAAAAATATGTACAATTAGCCACAGTGTGGCGAAAGGAGAATTTAAATGAAATGGAAAATTTGATGAGAATGCTGGACGACAGAGGGAGCGATGTCCTTACAGCCTTTTGTAATAATCCAATTACAAAATATTTTAAACTTTATAAAGGGACAGGGTTTACGTCCTGGGGTTAAATTTTTCAAAAGGTTTATTGCAGTTTTGGATAGTATAATGTTTATGTTTTGTTTCAAATAGTTGTATTGATGAAAAAAATTCTTTCACGGCTAAATTGTCCTCTTAATAGATGTACGTAACTGTGACAGACCACGGTTGGTTGGTTGATTGGTTGGTTGGTTAATTGGTTCTGATTGCCTTGAGCTTATCTTCAGGCTGGGACTCTTAATCAGATCCCGTAATCATCATTCTCTTTTCTGAGCTGATTACGGGTTTTCTTTCTTTTGTTTCAAGAATTGAATCTATGTTTTTTTAAAGTAAGTTTACTATTAAATTCAACCATTTTCTCTGATGATTTGAGTACCATAATACCCATTTTCTCTATATGTTTACCTAAAGAGCAAACTAATTTTGTGGAACAAGTGCGTCCCATCTATGTAAGGCACCTTTTACTTATATCTTTGTTTGCTCAGTTATATGTATATCATTTCTTTGTTGTTGTGATTATGATGGAAGATGCTTAAATTGTCAGAGACGATGACTATATACAGTAGAGTAAACGCGCGAATTGTATCCAAGATTCCAGGGAAGGAAACAGACGAATATGCCGATTTCGGTAATCTACAGTCATCATCATCATCATCATCATCTCCTCTTACGCCAATTGACGCAAAGGGCCTCGGTTAGATTTTGCCAGAGTCCTCAGCCATGTAGGTCTGGGTCTTCCAACTCTGCTAGTGCCTTGTGGAGCCCAGTTGAATGTTTGGTGAACTAATCTCTCTTGGAGAGTGCGAAGAACATGCCTAAACCATCTCCATCTACCCCTCATCATGATCTCATCCACATATAGGACTCGAGTAATCTCTCTTAGGCTTTGGCCCCACTGCATGCGATGAGCATCGAGGTAGAGGCATGACTTGGGCGGTAGGCCAGCGATAAAATGTGTGGCCACCCGAAACTGCCACACCTCTTTTGCCTCCGTACTCCCAGCAATCGAAGATAATCTCTCGCAAACATGACAGGAGTGTTTGAATAGGAAATTACCACTGATTGAAAATCTTTGTTTTTAACTGGGCAATAGATTATACAAGAGTTTGGATTCACGCTTTTGATAAGTAGAGATGGGAAGTTAAGTTGATAGTTGATTTTACAATTAATATTACCAGTCTCGTTTGTACGGCGACAAATTTTATGAATGTCTGCGTGTGACACAAATCTTTTGATTCCTTGTTGGCAACACCCTTCTTAAATTCAGGCTCACAAAGCAAATTTCAAACTACTGTATAGACAACCTCAATCTCTCTTACCAGACATTGTAATTGCTTCAAACAGGATAAAGTTCTCGAAAAATCATTGTCACTTTTATTCCAGAATTAACTAGTATTTGCATAAGATATATTGTTTAAAGATACGATTTTTTCTGTATTTGAAATTTCTCTACTTCATCTTTTAAATTTTTTATGGTTATATATATATATATATATATATATATATATATATATATATATATATATATATATATATATATATATATATATATATACACACACACACACATATATATATATATATATATATATATATATATATATATATATATATATATATATATATACACACACACACATATATATATATATATATATATATATATATATATATATATATATATATATATATATGTATATATATATATATGTATATATATATATATATATATATATATATATATATGTGTGTATATATATATATATATATATATATATATATATATATACATATATATATGTATATATAGGCCTATATAGGCCTATATATATATATATACATATATATATGTATATATAGGCCTATATAGGCCTATATATATATATATATATATATATATATATATATATATATATATATATATAAGAAATTAAATGGTGATTAAATAGATTGCAAAGCACAAAAAGGCATAGGCCTACCCACTATTTTAATACCATCCAGTTGTAGTTGATTGTCATAGCTGGAAACGAACAAATGAACGTTTACCCCTTCAGGAACATGAAACATAGCTTGGCGGCAGCTGCAACGGTTAGAGGCTTCTCGCGCCTCCATTGGGGCCACCCACATCCCACATATGATACCATAGGTTTCAATTTGCCGCGAGAACCTCTTCCCTGTAACCTCGCCACTAGTTTTGCCCGGTGTGGCCGAAGCCTTAGTTTCATTTCTAATCCAGTCTTGCCATTTAACTCCCAATATCCTTCTGAGGGTTTTGTTCTCCAATCTATTAAATTTATTGGAGATTGTTTCATTGTCATACTATGACTCATGTCCATAGAGTAACACTGATCTCACTAAACTGATATATAATCTGATTTTTATGTGTAATTTCAGGCGATTTTAGTTCCAAATTTTACTTAACCTAGCAATTGTCTGATTTGATTTTTAAATCTTTCACTAAACTCTAATTCTAAAGACCCTTTATTGGATATCATAGTTCCTAAATACTTGAATGATTCTACTTCATTTATCCTTTCGCCTTCCAATGATATTTCATCTTCTATTGCATATCCCATTCTCATCATCTCTGTCTTCTATTTATCTTCAGCCCAACCTCGTGTGATATTTCATGGATTCTGGCAAGCAAGTATTGCAAATTTTGTGGTGTTCTGGTAATAAGGAGAGCATCATCAGCATACTCTAGGTCTGGTAAATTCCTATCACCAATCCAGTCCAAACCTTCTCCACCATCTCTGAATGTTCTACGCATTACAAAATCCATGAGGAGGAGAAACAACATAAGTGACAACACATTTTCTTGGAGTACTCCACTGTTCACTGGAAATTCTTTTGATAAGACTCCATTTACATTAACTTTACACTTAATATGCTCATGAACAGACTCAATCAAATTTACGTATTTAAGATTAATTCCATAATCATACACGACTCTCCATAAAATTGGCCATTGCACACTATCAAAGGCTTTTTTATAGTCCACAGATGCCATCAAAAGTGGATTTCTATATTCTACGCATTGCTGTACAACATCTCAAAATGAGAATTTGGTCAGTGCAACTTCTACCATTTCTAAATCCTGCTTCTTCATCTCTTAGCTTTTCATCAATCTTTCTCTCCAGTTTCTTTTGAATAAGCATATTTATTTTCATAACAACTGACGTAAGTATTGTCTCTATAATTATTGCAATCAGTCAAGTCTCCTATTTTTTTTTTTTTTTTTTTTTTTGCTATTTTCACCAACACTCCTAACTCCCATTCATCAGGTTTTGCCTCTTTATGCCACTGTAATGACAGAAATCCTTCATTTAATTGAAGAGGAATTCCCTTGATGATTATTGGATTTAATAAAGGAACTGATTTTCATCTCATGAAATTGTTAAGTTAGCCACAAGTAGTTGAGATTGTGTAGGATCGAGTGTGCGTACACGGAGGTAAGGGAGGCGTAACAAGGGAGTAGTTTAGTCTCTGGCTGAGTGTACGTGATTAAGTGCACAAAGTAAACAAACGCGTGGTTGTGTGAGTTTTGGCCGTAGCTGTGCGAGGTAAGCGCAGAGCGCACTCTTCATGTCGACAATGATCAGTAGAGAGGGTAAATGGTGTTGTTCCCCTTATTATCATGTGAAACACTTATTTTCTCCCTAGTAAAAGGTATGCACTTGTCTTGGTTATAATGTATGTGTTTTAATAACACTTGATATTGTTCAATTGGGGTTATCCTTTGAAATACAATAGCAGAATTGTCAAGTAAGGTTACGATAATGTTACAAGCATTGAAATTGCTTCATGCTGAGCTTGCATGTGATTAGAATTGTGCCACCAACCATATGTTAAGATGTGCAATGTTATTCCAAGATTTGTGAAAGTGTTTATTCTCAAGTTGCTAGGCAGCGTAACCAGTAGGTTAGGTAGGTGTACAGTATAGCCTAGGCTATGAATTGTATGTTGTATGACATAGGATCATTGTCCTAAATAAAGATTTTGTATTACAGGGTACCAGTTTGGAGTACCTATTAATGTACTAACACTTGTAAGAAGTAGGTAATAAAAAGACCCCAAGAATCGGCCTTTCCCTCAACCTCCACTACAAATGAAGATATGTCCTTCTCCAACATCAAGTGCCAATTTAAATTTAAGACTAGGTTTAGAGTATTAGCCTATGCCTATGAGGTACACGCTATTAGCCTATGCCCAGGTTTGGTTTGTAATAGATAGGCTAGCCAGGAATAAGTTGATTATCCCAAATTGAATGATAGCCTCTGAATATAAGTCAAGGCAATTGACGATGGTAAGAATTTGATGAAAAGTCAGTTAATATATGATAGTTTGATTGCTAGCAAAAGTGAAATTCGCTATAAGAAATGGGCGAGTGCTGGCTAGTTTGTTGTTTTTCTCTATATTTTTAAATGGGGCTGGGGCATAATAACTTACGTATTGGTCGATTAAAGGGAGAAACAGAGTCCAATGCCGGCGCCATCCTAGGCCACAAGAGTATACTACTCTACAGCCTAGGGTCTGCAAGCATAGGACTAGTCTACTAGACCACAGGGAGAAGGTGGCGGCATCATGCAACCACTTCAGGTGTAATCTAGGGAAGGCTAGCCTCCTATGCCGGCAGTTTAGCCGGCAGGGGAATGCAATCACCCCGCCGACCGACTGCCGACAAAAGACTAAATACTCTGAGGCTCTGATCAAATCCCAAAACTTGCCGTCTGCTGTTAAGGGAGGAGACAGAAAAACTAGGCTAGTCATGCCTTAATTCGATATTAGAGGCCGACGCAGAGAGTTGTAGCCTAAGGCTACTCTCAGAGGGAAGAGAGATTACCCATAAATCTCTATTCGAGACTAGTAATGGCTAATATAATTCCAGGAGATATCAATTTCCAAAGAATGATAACCGATACACAATGTAACCGGGGAAATGTCGAAAGTATATGTTGTCTAGGTTGGGATACCTAGACAAGGCGAGATCTCGGTTACCTAAAATCAACAAAACTCTGACATATACAATCGTCACAGGAAAAGGGAAAATTATGCATATAAATATCTTAACAATATAAAATGCCTAAATAGCTTTCATAATAACAATTAAAGCTATTAAAACCGGAAATGTCGTTCTGCTAACTAAATAACACATGCCCAATGAACGACTGCACATATGGCGACACCGGTGACCGGCGTAGATCCAAACACAATGAATACTCTAATTTCATTGTGAGGCTGGAAATAAAATACATATTGTAAAGGATAAATACTCAACTTTCTGGATGGAGAAAGAAGCCGTAGAAAGCATAAAGATTCCCTTGAAATCGATTGAAAATGTCAGATCAACAGGGAACACCACCATAGCGAGTCACTACAGTTAAAGGAATGACCGCCAGAGGGAGTTGGCGCGGTTGGGATACGATCGTAGTAGGGGAACCAGGGTAACCTCTATTGCGGCTACCCTTCTAATTCTGCCACATATCCCCCTCGAAGCCTAAAGGCTATTCGGGGTGTAGATTGCCATGTGGCGTGTCAAGAATACGTCCCCTGATTATATACGATACCCTTGAGAGTAATCTTAAGGGTACTCGCGCCAGAAGTTAAAATTCTGTGAAACCTTTGGTTTGATTCTCTGGGAATATCACTGTAGTCATGCATACTCTTGGGAAGCTACTAAAGGAACCTTCCATCAGGACGTCATGGCCATCTCACCCAAAAATAGATTTTTCGCGTCACTCAAAATCTGTTATTATGATAATACTGGGCTATGCAATATGCCAGGTTGCTTGGTAAAACTTGACATGATACTGGAAGAGAATTATGGGATTACCACTGCTGTAGTAAGCTGTAACGTTTGTGATTATAAAAAAAAGCTCTAACACTAAGCCTTGATGAGCGTAAAAAATTACTGAATATAACGTGTAATATATCCATTTATAGACCCATGACCTAAGGGATCATTGGAGAGTTGGGAGTGTGAAGACAGCCATAACAGGATGTGAAAATAGACTATGCTAAAGCAATGCTTGGAAAGCAGTGCATGGGTAAACATTTATGTTTCTTGTAAACATGTCACATCGCCTCCTGTGAGAAACAGTTGCCCTATTGATCCCTACCGGAATCACCTGACTTCCGGCCATAAGGCTACCTGATCATATCTCTTTGTATTTACGTGAAACGCTGAGATAACTAATGTTACGTTATCGACGCAAGCTTATTGTAAAGCAGTTCTATTCATCTTTTCATACGGAATGGTCATCCGACCAAACCATCCATACTCCAGTGATGGAGCTATCAATGAATTGTTTAAAGTTAACCTAAAAACTTTGACTTATTCTAAGAAGTAACCTACAAGTCTAATATTTATATATCACATTGAAGAGACATAAGATGGAACCACGATGTGTACGTATAACATTCGCACACTAACAATTGGTGGCAGCGATTACAACTATAATAACCAGCAGTTAAAACCATAAACAACTATAACAAGCAGAGGTTACAACCATAAACAACTATAACAACCAGCGATTAAAACTATAACAACCAGCGGTTACAACCATAAACAACTATAGCAACCAGCGATTACAACTATAACAACCAGCGGTTACAACTGTAATAATTAGCAGGTACAACAGTAATAAATATACAATTACAATGAAGTATCTACGTCTACCGAAGTAATGAACTCTTCGAATATCAGCTATAAATCAGATATAAACTTAGGAACCAGGATCTTCAATCAACATGCATCAGTAAACATCCTAAGAATACGCAGAAATGTCCTTCATCTATATCAACGTTTAATGAACTTCTTTCATCACAAATATTCAAGAATCACATCGGGAAGTGAAACATTCATCGAATAAAACACGCACGTCGAGAAGCCAGTGGAAGGTCATCACGCGAGCTAAACTCTTGAAAAATGATAGAGGGAGAGAGAGAGGACATGACGTCATCGGATCAAAACATTCTTCACGCATATATACTAAAGCTAAGTACATCCTTTATTCATTCAGGGTTTTGCAGTGAAGTGTTTTATGTCACGAGTCGATTGTCCATTATTGCTGGGGTGAGTTATGTGTAATCTTAATCTTCCTTCATTAAAGGAATCTATATTCAACCACGAATTCTCCTCTGCTGAATTTTTTTTTCTCTGTGCTAATTCCGTTTTCTTTCAGAAGTTCTCTGGAAATATCTTTGTCACCTTAACTGTCTTAATATCATCATTTTGGGGGACTTTGTTATAATCTGCAACATATCTTTATTGTATAGTGCAAATGCGTTTATGCAGTGGACGTGTGTATTCATTTAGATATTTTGATAGGATCACAAGGAATTGTAGCGATAGGAAAAAAGTTAAAATGACGCCCCCTGTGAATCCCAGTGACCCCACTCCCGGACCCAGTAACCCCACTCCCTACCCAGTAACCCTAGTCCTGTTGTTACTGTAGTGAGTGCAAGGTCAGCTATTCTGCTTTTTCAAGGTCGGGTCAATAGGTTCCTGCCTCAGAGTGTCGAGTCATGGATCTCGTCAGTAGGTGCTCATTTAAGCGCAAAACGCATAAGAGACCCATCTGTACAATTACAAGAAGCTAAAAGTTTCATAGATTTTGCTAAAGGAGATGCAAGCGTGTATCTTAGAGGAGTCTCTTTCCAAGAGGCAGTTACATGGGATGATTTCAAAGTTAGGCTACGTGCAATATTTGGTGGTGAGGAAGCTTTAGACATAGTTTTGACATTAAGAAATACACTTAATCAAGCCTCTATGATTCAGCTTAATGTGATAGAACGGGCGGCTCTCATTGCCGACCGGCTGAATGAATATCAGGATATTTTAAGTAATTCCACATTGGTTACAGGAGATAACATCACCATGAAAGATTTCTTACGGCCAATGTATTTAACTTGCATGACAATTATGTTACCTGAGGCTTTAGTGTGGTGTTTTGATAAAAAGCTAATGCCCGAAAGTACGGAATTAGATGTATATAAACAGATGAAGAAACACATGGCTAAGTGTACTGACCTTGATCCCTTGCTTACTCAAGTTTTTGCAAAAAATGAAACTAAGCCACAACAAGTAAATGTAGTTAATAATAATCAAGCTGCAGGGATGACTTGTTACAATTGAAAACGTCAAGGTCACTCGATTGCAGACTGTAGCACGTGATTTTGTTCGATTTATAATAGTTCAACCCATTCATATAATCGATGCTTCTCACGTAATCAACAGCAGAATCCTAGAAACACCCAGACAATTCCCTATGGAAATAAAAAGAAAGATCCTCAGTTTTATGAATAGTACTTACCTGGCAGTTATATTTATATATAGCTGGCTGATATCTCTAAATCGGCAGAATTTTTCAAAACGAGGCAACCGCCTAGTGGTGGTTGGGAGGTAGGTGGTAACACCCGTCACAGGGTGGTCCAAGGAAACATTCCCGTGTCCAAGACTTCAGTTCATCTCTGCCGGCTGGATCGAAAACATCGTTGGTCCACCATTGTGAGTTTTTCGAATCATTTTCCCTTCTTCGCTTTTTTGGACTTCGTTTGGTGAAGTACACTGATTTAGGGTTTTGGCAATCGTGTTTTATTATTATTATTTACTTTATCGTGAGTGATAACTTAATTTTCGTGTTTGTGCGAGTGAGGTTACCGAAAGTGTCGGTTGATCCTCACACTTTGTATGCAGAGGTTTTGTTTGTGCACTATATTTTAGGTGCAAAGTTTTTAATCCTGATGACGGAAATACGTTCCGGCAACTCTATGACGTCACAGTCGTGTGACGTAGTCTTCATGTATGTCTTGCAAATTCTCTTTTTTTGTTTTATGCAAAGAATGGGAGGAATTCCACTTATATAAGTTTTTTAACTTTTAATGTAAAATTTTAAAGAAATATTTGTCCATTTGGTATTCGTTCTTTAAATCTTCGATCTAATTTCATAAATTAAATAGAACTAGCGTATGGTTAATTTACGCTGTTACTCGTTACTATCGATGCAGTCCCAACATGCCTTGGTAGCGTTCTTTTCGATATGGGAATTAAAGTGTTGGCTATTATTCTACAACAACTAATTTATATGGGAATTCTAGTTTTAGTAGCATTTTCATTTATATGTTCCTATTGTTTACATTTATTTATATAGATACGTTATTGCTTTATCTGTTCTTTTTATCATTACAACTCGCTTGTTTTTTAGAACCCTTTGAATTAATTGTGGATTACATTTGTTTTCCCCTTTTTCTGTTCATTTTAATCTTTAACGTATAACTTTCCCGGCGTTTGTATGTAACTGCCGGGTAGGTATTTATGACATTTAATTTTACCGGTGGTTATATGTAACTACCGGGTGAGTGTCTTCAACATCTATTTTTAATCTCAACTCTTGCCCGGTGGTTTTTTCTTTTTGTGACCGCGGGTAAGTATGTTTTGAAAGTTTATTTTATTATGGAAATGTCAGTTTAATATTCTTTAAAAATATTTTGTTACAGTTTATATAACAAGTACTAGAGACGATTTTGCTTTCTCATTCAAGCCCGTGGCAGAAGAATAAGTTCTCTCACAACGGGCAGGACTAATTATGGTTTTTTGTGTAAGAGTTTAATAGTGCAAGTTTTCAGTGCTAAATTAGGCATTGGATTCATTCAGCATTATGGTCGTCGTTTTTCCTAGCCTTAGACCTCTTCCAAGCTCCCCGGCCCATGGGAGAAGGAACGTCGATCGCCGAAAGGAAACGAGAGGCGTTAGCTCACGAGCAAACGCCCTCGCGAGCGTTCCTGTTAACGTTCCCTAGAATGCTCGGCCTTGCCATGGGAAAGCAAAGAGCGTTGAACGTTAAGATTCTTACACTGCTTTTAGAGTTTTGCATTGCATCACTTTTGATTTTAATGGCAATACTTTAAGTCATGGATATTCTGTGCTAATATCAATGCTTACAAACCATCATTGACTCGTTTTTTGTCCCAGAGCGTCAGTCGGCCTTATGAACCCTCTGGTCGGAACCGAACGCTCCGAGCGGCATAATGAATATCATTTTGCCTTAACGCTCGGCGCTGAGTCTTTCAAGACAGGACGAATGCAGCCTCGTCTTTCAGGGCAAATGCAGCCTCGTCTTTCAGGGCGAATGCAGCCTCGTCTTTCAGGACGAATGCTGCCTCGTCTTTCAGGACTAATGCAGCCTCGTCTTTCAGAGCGAATGCTGCCTCGTCTGTCAGGACGAATGCAGCCTCGTGTTTCAGGGCGAATGCAGCCTCGTCTTTCAGGGCGAATGCTGCCTCGTCTTTCAGGATGAATGCAGCCTCGTCTTTCAGGACAAATGCAGCCTCGTCTTTCAGGACAAATGCAGCTTCGTCTTTCAGGGCGAATGCAGCCTCGTCTTTCAGGACGAATGCAGCCTCATCTTTCAGGACTAATGCAGCCTCGTATTTCCGGGCGAATGCTGACTCGTCTTTCAGGGCGAATGCAGCCTCGTCTTCCAGGACGAATGCAGCCTCGTCTTTCAGGGCGAATGCTGGCTCGTCTTTCAGGGCGAATGCAGCCTCGTCTTTCAGTGCGAATGCTGGCTCGTCTTTCAGGGCGAATGCAGCCTCGTCTTTCAGGGCGAATGCTGCCTCGTCTTTCAGGGTGAATGCTGCCTCGTCTTTCGGGACGAATGCAGCCTCGTCTTTCAGGGCGAATGCAGCCTCGTCTTTCAGGGCGAATGCTGCCTCGTCTTTCAGGGCGAATGCAGCCTCGTCTTTCGGGACGAATGCTTGCTGCCTCGTCTTTCGGGACGAATGCAGCCGTGTCTTTCGGGACGAATGCAGCCGTGTCTTTCGGGACGAATGCTTGCTGCCTCGTCTTTCGGGACGAATGCAGCCTCGTCTTTCGGGGCGAATGCTGCCTCGTCTTTCGGGACGAATGCAGCCCCCATCTTTCGGGGCGAGTGCAGCCTCGTCTTTCGGGGCGAGTGCAGCCTCGTCTTTCGGGGCGAGTGCAGCCTCGTCTTTCGGGGCGAGTGCAGCCTCGTCTTTCGGGGCGAGTGCAGCCTCGTCTTTCGGGGCGAGGGCAGCCTCGTCTTTCGGGGCGAGGGCAGCCTCGTCTTTCGGGGCGAGGGCAGCCTCGTCTTTCGGGGCGAGGGCAGCCTCGTCTTTCGGGGCGAGGGCAGCCTCGTCTTTCGGGGCGAGGGCAGCCTCGTCTTTCGGGGCGAGGGCAGCCTCGTCTTCGGGGCGAGGGCAGCCTCGTCGTTCGGGGCGAGGGCAGCCTCGTCGTTCGGGGCGAGGGCAGCCTCGTCGTTCGGGGCGAGGGCAGCCTCGTCGTTCGGGGCGAGGGCAGCCTCGTCGTTCGGGGCGAGGGCAGCCTCGTCGTTCGGGGCGAGGGCAGCCTCGTCTTTCGGGGCGAGGGCAGCCTCGTCTTTCGGGACGAGGGCAGCCTCGTCTTTCGGGACGAGGTCAGCCTCGTCTTTCGGGACGAGGGCAGCCTCGTCTTTCGGGACGAGGGCAGCCTCGTCTTTCAGGATGATAGGACGATCGCCGCCTTGTCCTTTCAGGGCAAAACCACGTCTTATAAGATCTTTGTCAAGGATGACTTTAGTGATCACTTTTCTCCTGTTGAATTGTTTGAGGTTAACAGAAGGAGAGGATCCTAAGTTCTGTTGCTCCATGTTCCCCACCCTCTGAGTTTTCACGTGGTCATTAATGGAGCTTTAAGAATATATTAATTTTTGTTTCATGAAACTGAAACCTTTGATGACTAACAACAGTAGGAGTCAGACTTTGCTACTTCTGGCGAGCCTGGGAGAGGAGAGGAGCAGACCTTTGGTCCGTGTTTTTACTAGGATGGATGCGAAATCTTTTTCCTAGTGAATCCTCCTTTGTTAGTTACTCCGATAAGAATTTTCTGCCTAACCGACTTTGCAACTTCAATGTCTCTCTTTTGGGAGAGGGAGTCTTTTGTCCGGTCCTGGACGTAAATGCTCTTTACGCCTTCGTTCAGAAGTCAAAGTTCTCCATGGAGACATCAAAATCTTTGGAGAAGAGGGGAGCAGACCTTTGGTTAGTACTTCTTCTGAAGGAGGATTACTTTTTCCTTTTATAGGGAAACCTCCTTTAGTTTTTAGCTACAATGATTCTCTCTCCCAGTTCTAGAGAGGAGTCTTAAGTGGCAGGCTATGCAATCAAACTTTATCTGAGGTTTGTTTACAAGGAAGAACGGGTGTAGAATGGGTCAGTTTCGGGCGTGTGTTTTGGTCTCAGCTCCGCCCCTCTCATGTTCACGTAACTTTTGCTTTATGTAGCGGAATACTGCTCTCTGGAGAAATCAGAGCGTCCCTGTATCTGGATTTTTAGATAACGTTGACCCTATCAAATAATTAGGTCTTCCTGTCAACAAGAAGAGTCTCTTCTGACACCAGGACGCTCAGCACCTTGTCTTTTAGAACGTTTGGCGTCTCGCTCTGTTAACCTCTCGGCTCCACATCATACAGGCTCCACGTCTTACAGGACTTTTGGCACCGCGTCTTACAGGACTATCGGCGCCACGTCTTACAGGACGATCGGCGCCTCGTCTTCCAGGACGCTCGACGTTGAAGTTTTAGCATGAGGCCTGACTTTGAACATGAGAATCTAGGACTTCGTGATGACACTAGTCGAATCGTGTGTCGAGATCAAGGACGCCTTCGTTCTGATTTCTTGGATCTAGAAAGGAGGTTTGTTCTAGGGCAAGAAACATTGGGACAAACATGCTCAGCAGGAGGAGACTTGTTTTTCCCTCAGAATGGTCTCTCAACCCGCAAGTCTGTCAGTCTCTGGATGTTGTGGGGCAGACCTGTAACAGACCTTTTTGCCTCCAACTGGAAGAAGAGGATCCCCTGCTGCTGCTCCCTAGTCCCGGACAAGGAAGCTGTAGCAGTGGAATCCTTCCTGATGGATTGGACGGGGGTGGACATGTCCGAGATCATCAATCTGGTCTTCAGTAAATTCGCTCTTCTCGATTCGGGGCGAATGATCCTAGCGGCTCCATTCTGGCCTGCTGGGGAATGGTTTTCGGAAGTGATGGGCATGTTGATGGACTTTCCAAGAAGACTTCGGCAAGTCCAGATCTTCTCAAACAGCCCCACTTCGAGAGGTATCATCTTACCCCCCTTGCTCTCAACTGACTTCCTGCAGACTGACTAGAAGCTTGTCAGATCTCGAGGCTTTTCGGCACAAGCGACGAAATCTATCGCCAGAGCAAGGAGGATCTCTTCACAAAGAGTCCACCAATCTAGGTGGGAGACCTTTAGAGCTTGGTGCAGGCGGCA
The DNA here is from genome assembly GCF_036898095.1 of Palaemon carinicauda. NCBI lineage: Eukaryota > Metazoa > Arthropoda > Malacostraca > Decapoda > Palaemonidae > Palaemon > Palaemon carinicauda. The sequence goes on along the minus strand of NC_090742.1, from coordinate 81,039,946 downwards.
CAAGTTTCCTCATCCACTACCTCTCTGACCCAGATTGCAGACTACTTCTTGTACCTCAGACAGGATGCTAAGCTGGCTGTATCTACCATCAATGGATACAGCAGTATGCTCTCCGCCATCTTTAGGCATGGAGGCCTTGAGTTGTCCCAAAATCAAGGTTTGCAGGACCTCATTGGGTCTTTTCAGACGACGTAATAGGTACTCTTAAACCTGGATGTGGTGTTTAAGTTTCTGTGCTCCAAGAAATTTGAACCTATCTCGCTAGCCTCTCTTCGGGTTGTAGCGAAGAAAACCCTCTCCCTTATAACTCTAGCGAATGCCAAGAGGTCAGCGAAGTCCTGGCGATTGGGAAGAGGGTGAGCTTCAATTAGGTTAGGGCAGTTTGTGCCTTAAGGTTCATCTTTCTCGTAAAGAGCGAGAACCCTTCGTAACCCTGTCCTACTACGTTTGATGTCATTAACCTCACGAACCTAGTGGGTTGAGAGAAGGAAAGACTCCTCTGCCCAGTTAAGTCCCTCAAAGTTTTTTTTGCTCACACTATGAACGTGAGCTGTGCATCCAACTTGTTATGGTGTTCAGTGAAAGATCCGCCAAAAACCCCTGTCTAAGTATGCTTTGTCCTTTTTCCTGAGGGAGAAAATTAGGGAGGCCCACCTCTTATGTGAGGAGGAACACTTCGCCCTGTTGAAATTACGGGCTCACGAAGTGAGAGCCATTGCTACCTTTCTGGCATATCAGGAATATATGTTAGTTAGGCTTTTCATGGATGCTATTTTCTGGAGGAGCAACTCTGTCTTCGCTTCTCATTAACTTAGAGAGGTGAGAGTAGACTTTGGCAAGTGCTATACCTTGGGCCCATACATAGCTGCGGTTTCTGTATTAGGCAAAGGAGTTTATAACTCCACTCAACCTTGGTTTATATGCATGTATGAGGGTTTGTGTTTTTATGATGGTCTGAGGACTTCGTCTTGCGGTGCGGTTCCCTCAGTCTAGATAGATAGTTTATGTCTATGTTGCAGGGTTAGGTGGTTAGTTTTAGTAAGGTTGCAGTTTTTATTATATGGGGCGAAGGTAGTTTCTGAAGTCTAGTCAAGTTGTTGGTCTTATCCCTTTGACAGACTCGATTGAGTTTTTTGCAGCATTGCAGGCTTACTCCTGGTTAAACACTCCTAAGGGAAAGCCACTCTAGAGGCTGTACCTTTGAAATCAGCTACCTTAGCAGGCAAGGAATCAAGGTGTTTTTATCTCCTACAACTCTTTTGTTGTTTCCCCAACGATGTTCACTGTCTGTTTCCCTCCTCCAAATGTGTGAATCAGTTATATATATATAACTGCCAGGTAAGTACTATTCATAAAAATGGAGTTTTTATGATAAAACAAAGTTTTATGAATACTTACCTGGCAGTTATATATATATATATATTCGAAGGCCCACCCACCTCCCCTCAGGAGACAGATCGGGCATAGATGAACTGAAGTCTTGGACACGGGAATGATTCCTTGGACCACCCTGTGATGGGTGTTACCACCTACCTCCCAACCACCACAAGGCGGTTGCCTCGTTTTGAAAAATTCTGCCGATTTAGAGATATCAGCCAGCTATATATATATATAAAACTGCCAGCTAAGTATTCATAAAACTTTGTTTTATCATAAAAACTCCATTTTAATAAAAAGAAACAGGCAAAGGGTAATGTAGTTCAAAATAAAAAACCAACAAATAGTGCTTCAAGTAACTCTGTTTTTGGGCCATCTAGCCAGAACTCGCAAGGTCAGACGAATTTTCAGAATGTTTAAAGCAAAGCAAATACCACGTAGTTAATTCCAATGGGGGAGAGAGTGATGTTGGGTCATTCATATCAACATCTTTTGTATCAAATAATCCATTTGATAATTTATCAGATCATTGTGAGGCAATAGATTTTCCTATGAAACACACGGCCGAATCCAATAAATCAGTGCAGGTTCCCATAGATTTGCAACGAATTCACGCAATAATAAGCCAAAATGAGTTACAACCAACATTATATGCTGTAAATTTATAACACCGATCCTTCACATTATTTTTTGACTCGTGTAGTCCACGTAATATCATGGATTTGAGGACTCATCACTTGTTATTTTTGAACTTCCCTATAGAGAAGTCAGGAGTAAGGCTCTCGGGTATAGGAATGAATGAATGATTTAAAGTTTTCAGGCATCCTGACATCGGGTATAGGAAATAATGAATTAAATATAATAGGAGTAACTCATGTTCAGTACAAGGTCGGTGAGCGCATGTTTGCCGATATCTTTATCGTTGTACAAAACATTGATATGTATCCAGCTGTAATTATAGGATACCCGTCTATGGGCACTCAAAACATTACCTTAGCCCCTGCCAAACACGGCGTGTATATCAAAGGAAAATTCTATAAGTCTTCTAATAACTTGAAATCAGTTTTGGATAAGAAGGAGACGACAAATGAAATAGTAACGTACGTTGAAGAACCAATCACTTGTCTCATGAATCAAAAAATAATATACGCGACCCAACAGAATTCTCGTTCACTCGTAATATCATCTTGCACGCAATCTATCAAGCCGAACGTAACTTCGAATATATTAGTGCGAGTAAAGAAAAGTTTGCCGGGATCTGAAATATTAATCCTTTCCGACACTCTGAAAACTAACGGATTGTCCGTCACACAAGCTATTTATACAGTCGGCTCACAACAACAATGTATTATTGAAGTCTGTAATCATTTGAATACCACTTTAGTAATTCACAAAAATCCTCTTATCTTGGATGTGGAAGTTTATAAACATCGCATTCTTACCGTTGCTGAGATCAATCATGCTCAATCAGTTGCGGATGAATCCCTTTTGCAATCTATAAAAAATAAAATCAATAAAGACATTCAAGAAGAGGAAATTCAGCAGAAATTTTTTGATCTTTTGAATAAATATCATGATGTTTTTTCCACTACGGATGGATCCTTAGGTAAAGCAGATGTCATAGAACACCAAATAAGGTCAAAAGACAAGCAGAAAATTACCCTCGTACAGACTCCCTATGAAATTCCAGAATGAGATAAATGATGAAGTAGGTAAAATGCTAGAAGAAGGAGTCATTAGGAAATCGAACAGCCCTTATAATTTTTGTCTAATAGTTGTACCAAAAAAAGATCGAACACGGCGTATCTGCGTAGACTTCCGTCGCTTAAATGAGGAAACGATCCCTGTGCCATGTACTGACGATATTTTATCTTTGCTAGGTCAGAACAAATATTTTACCAGTTTGGACTTACTTAAAGGCTTTCACCAGATACCATTAGAAGATGATAGTATCCCATACACTGCCTTCAGCACAGCCAGGGGACATTATGAATTTTTGCGTATGCCTTTTGGTTTACGTTGTGCTCTCATAACATTTACTAAAATGATCAACATAGTGATTGGAGACTTGTTAGGGGACATATTGCATGCCTATATGGACGACCTTGAAATCTTTTCTAATACCTTAGAAGAACATTTACGTAAACTGGAGCTAGTGCTACAGAGACTAAGGCAGCATAATTTAAGGGTAAAGATTGGTAAGTGTGAATTCTTCAAAACAGAATTAGTCTATTTAGCTTTTACGGTGTCTAGTCAAGGTCCTAAAGTAGTCCACGATAAGGTGTCTGCTATCCATAACTTCCCGATACCTACTAATGTCAAGGGAATACAGCGTAGATTTCATATGGTCTGAGCAGCATCAACAGGCGTTTGATACCTTGAAAGATGAACTGTGTAGTTCTCCTATCTTAAAATTTCCTGACTTCGGTAAGGAATTCCTCATAGCAACAGACGCCTCAAACCTAGGAGTAGGACTTTGGCGCGAGGATCGAGTATTTACCTGGAAAAGCAAATATCATTGCTGACGCATTATCATGCAACCCCGCGTCATCTTGTATGGAGCCATTAGCTGATTTAATAGATATATCAACATCCATGCCTATTGTTAGAACTGTATTTGAACAGGAAGATCTGGGCTGGAGCCCTGAACTAATACAGACTGACCAAACAAAAGATCAGCAATTAGAAAAATTCACAAGGCTTTGAACGGAAATCCTAAGGAAAAGGAATATATAAAGTATACGCAGCAGAATTATATAATCAAAGAGGATATTCTGTGTAGATCCGTGTCAAGGAAAACCCGCAATACACCACAGGTGACTAACGACCAGGTAGAGGCACCAATCTCACTTATACCCACTGTCCTAAATTGGTTGCATGCAAATCCATTGCATGGCCACCCGGGGTTCTCCATAATGTCACAGAAAGCCAAATCATTATATCATTGGCATACGATGCTTACAGATATAAAAAACACATCGCTAATTGTCGCACTTGTCAGGAAAACAAAGGGCACACGAAGACACTTGTCAGCCTAGGGGCTTATCCCATGCCCAATCTGTTATGGGTTCTGATTGATAAGCTGAGGGTAATTAACCTTAGTTTATTATACAAGTTAAACAGCAAGTTATACAGCATTGCCGAGCCAACATGTGGAGAGCGGGGGAAGATGCGGAAAACTCTGTGGTCACGTGACTTACCCATACATAAACAACAAATAGCATTTACAAACTTAGACAGCGTACTAAACAATATTCATACACTGATTACACACGAAGTCCTGACCACAACATTCACATATTGTTACTTCTCCCTTCTTTTACATTTTCTAAACAAAATCTTGGAAGAACTTTTCTTCTACATAAAGGGTCCCTGCAACATACATTTAATCCTACATACCTAATTGGCTCTTTAAATTTATCACAAATAATCCTCAAGATATTGAGGTTTCCTTACAACACGACCACTTCTGGTTCTTTGTGATTCTAAGTTATCAGCTTCAGGAATTATAAAAGATTTATTTGCAACATCATTCGTATTTACATCAGTTTCAATTTCAATATCAGAATCGATATAATTATCAGTTACTGTCTCTGATGTCTTTCTCAAAAATTAACGATTTCTGAAATATACTTTGCCTTCTACTTCTATTTTTTATTTCCTTTTTGCAACCTCTTTTATTACCTTACCTTTCTTCCATTCCTTTATTCCTGGAACGGGTTGTAGACGGATGACATCACCTGGTTTTAATGAGACTAAATTCTTACATGATCTGTTATAATATTTAGCTTGTCTAATCAATTTTTTAGTTTGAACTTCTGGTACCCCATCAACAATCTTAGGTTTAAGTAAATGTTCTGTTATAGGTAATTGACTTTTAGTTCTTCTACCAAAAAATCTTTGAGCAGTTGAAGAGTTAATTCCCTTAGTTGGAGTGTTTCTCCATTCAAGAAATGCTAATAAAGGATCATGGCCATCCTCCTTTGATTTTGTGAACAACTGTTTCATTTTTTTTACTGCATTTTCAGCTTTGCCATTTGACTGGTGGTGGTAAGGGGATGATTTTACATGTTTAAATGACCATTTCTTTACAAAAGTTTGAAATTCACTTGATGTAAATTGTGAGCCACAGTCACTTACTACAATGTCTGGTATACCATAGCGTGAAAAATGATTCCTTAACTTGCTTTCAACATTTGACGCTAACATATTTTCCAATGAATTTATCTCAAAATATGATGAATGATAATCTACCAAAGTCAAATAGTTACAATTGCCAACACTAAAAATATCCATTCCAATTTTAGACCAAGGCCTAGAAGGAAAATCATGTGAATTTAAGGATTCCTTGGTTTGTTTACTACTATACTTATTACACACCACACGAGAAGAAACATAATTCTTTATATCTGCACTCATGCCAGGCCAGAACAATATATCTCTGCCATATCTAACAGTAGCTTTAATCCCATTGTGAGCATAATAGATTTGTTTCAGCATGTAAGACCTTAAACATGATGGGACTACAATGCACTTACCTCTAAATATTATATTATCAATAGTAAGTTCATGCAATGCAATATCACTTATGGTCTTTTGTCTAATATCCTCAAGTCTTTCATTTGTCACAGCAACATGTTCTGTCATATTTACATTACCAACCTCTTCAAATAATGCAATTACATCAGATTTATCAGCACCTGAAAATGTATTCGACAAGAAATCTCTACTCAATGTATCTGCTATATACATTTTACTATCTGGTTTATACTTAACACTCAAATTAAACTTCTGCAATTACAATAACATACTTTGTAACCTCTTGGGACATTTCATTAATGGTTTCTTAAAAATACTTTCCAAAGGTTTGTGATCAGTTTCTACAATAACATCTTTGCCATAAAGGTATTGATCAAAACGTAACGCTGCAAAAACAATGGCTAACATCTCTTTTTCTATTTGAGCATATCACTGTTCTGTTTCAGTTATCAATTTAGAAGCATAAGCCACTGGGTGACCGTTTTGCATTAGGACAGCACCTAATCCTGACATTGAAGCATCACACTGTAAAGACACTACAATTACTGTCAAAATATTTCAAGCTAGGAGCTTTAACAATTAGTTTCTTAATCTTGGAGAATGCTTCATCATGAGAAGAGTTCCACTGCCATTCAACATTTTTCTTTTCCAGATTTCTTAATGGTTGAGTTACTTCTGACAACCTTGGTAAAAATTTGAAAGATAATTAACCATCCCTAGAAATATTTCCAATGATTTAACATCACTTGGCACTTTTAGACAATTAATAGCTTCAGTTTTCTTTGGATCTGGACAAACACCATTCTTTGTTAGCAAATGTCCAATGTACTTGACTTCAGTCACATATAATTTCATCTTCTCTTGATTTAACTTGATGTTTTCTTTTTGGCATCTTTGTAGTAACGCTAATAGGTTCTTATCCTGGTTTTCCAAAGCTTCCTGATCAGTATTTCCTTTGCCATAAACTAGGATATCGTCTGCTATTACTTCTATGCCATTTAAATTATGTAAGGCATCATGCATTCGTCTCTGGTACTCTTCTGGTGCCGATGATATACCAAAAGGCATTCTCTTCCATCTATACCTACCAAAAGGCGTATTAAATGTAGTCAAATAACTTGACCCTTGTCAAGTTGCACTTGCCAAAATCTGTTCTTTGCATCAAGTACTGAAAACTATTTCCTCAATTGTTGGAAGTGGATAATGGGGTCTCCTGATAGCTTTGTTCAGATCTGTAGGATCTAAACAAATTCTTAAATCTGAATTAGGTTTTGTTACTAAAACCATGCTAGAAACCCAATTTGTAGGTTCCGAGACCTTTTCAATAATGGTACCTTCCATACTACTTAACTGCTGCTTCAATTTTCTCTTAAGGGCAAAAGGAACTTTTCTTGGAGCATGGATCACTGGTGACACTGTATCATCAATATTTATCTTACATGAAGGTCCCAATTCCCCCAATCCTTCGAATAAATCAGGAAAATCAGAAATAATCTTGTTTTTATCTAATGCTTTCGGAGAAACCTCATTTATTTCTTGCTCAGCACTTGGGTTATCATTCACAAGAATTTTGATCAATTTCAGTCTCTGTCCATCCTCATAACCTATTACAGAAGAAACATTTTCCTTCACTACATAGAAATTAAGTTTATAATGTTTTCCTTTCCTTTCACACATTAGAGTTTTAATTCCAATAGTGTTAATTGTTTTATTATTAAACACTTTCAGTTTGATGCTATCACCAATATCTAACTTATCATTGCCAATCAAACGCTTCAATTCTCTAACACTCAAAACATTGCACATAGCACCGGAATCAATCTGAAAATTTATTTCTTGCTGATTTACAGTCATGGTTACATACTGCTTTCTTTCATGAGACATAGAAATGTTTCCTATTGATTCATTTATTGTGCTAATTTGCTGAAGGTCACTATCACTGTCCTCATTCTCTTCACAAGTTTTCACTTTTTCCAGAGTTCCAATAAGTATTATACTGTTTAGCATAATGATTCGTTCTCTTACATTTGGCACACACTTGACCATATGCTGGGCACATCCTAATTTTTTGAGTCCTGCCACAATACCTGCAATCTTTTATTTCCTTGGCACAATTGTACTTAGGCTTAATTTGAGGATTTGTGTACTTATTTTTCTTCTTCCACACGACATTAACTTCCTCTTCTTCAGTATTGCTACTAGTCATCTGCTGCTTTTGCTGAATTCGCCTTTCATAATTTTTTTTACAAAATTCACAGCCCTTTCCAAGGTCATTGGCTTTGTATCCATCTGCACATGATCCAGTAATTTCTCCCTAGCCTTATCATCATGTAAATTGAGGATGAATTGATCCCTGATCATTTCTTCTTCATTATCATAATTGCAAGTTTTGCATAGAATTCTTAACTGAGTTATGAATTGGTCAGAACTTTCATTAGATTCTTGTTTCCGCTTGAGAAATTTGTATCTTTCCATGATTATATTTGATTTGGGACTGCATTCTGCATCAAATTTCCTTAATACTATATCTATCTTATATTTATCTCCATCTGCATCCCAAGACAGTGTATTATATTTCTCAACCCCTAATTCTCCTATAACATGCAAGAATGTTGCTACCCTTCGTCTGTCAGCTTCATTGTCTAAGCCTATGTCAATTTCATAGTTAATAAAAGCTTCTTTAAATTTCTTCCACTTGAGGGCTACATTAGTACTTCCACTAAAGTCCATAGGACTCTGTGGAGTTAGCTGTACATTCATCTTTATAGTACAAAACTACCTTAATTATGATGAGAAAAAAAAAATTTATCCCACTGGGAAAAATTATGCACGTTGGCAAAAGGCGTAGCCTAGGACATCAACAAACTGGTCCGTAACTTGTAAGTTGTCACTTACCCTCATTTCTTCTTTAATCCAGCCTATATGTAGATAAGAACCACTCCTGATGCCATGTTATGGGTTCTGATTGATAAGCTGAGGGTAATTAACCTTAGTTTATTATACAAGTTAAACAGCAAGTTATACAGCATTGCCGAGCCAACATGTGGAGAGCGGGGGAGAATGCGGAAAACTCTGTGGTCACGTGACTTACCCAAACATAAACAACAGATGTCATTTACACACTAAAACAGCGTATTAAACAATATTCATACACTGATTACACACGAAATCCTTACCACAACATTCACATATTGTTACACAATCAACCCTTTGAAAGAGTACACTTAGATTTATTAACAGGGTTTTACGAGTCAGACAGAGGAAATAAGCACCTCTTAGTAATTATAGATGCTTTGACTCGATACACAGAACTGATAGCGCTTAAAACTAAAACCGCGGTCGAATGCGCTAGGAATTTTACGAGCGCTACATTTGTAAACAAGGAATTCCCATATGATAATCTCTGACTCGGGTGGAGAATTCAATAATCATTTCCTTAACTCGTTGTGTGAATTCCTTGGCATAAAGAAAATCAATACCATGATCTATCACCCACAGTCGAATGGGCTTGTGGAAAGAGCGAATAGGAAGGTTTTAAACATATTAAGAGTTACATTAGGGGGATCAGACCCCAACTGGGATATTGCCATACCTGTGGTACTAAGTACTCTGAATCACTCATATCATGTATCTATTAAAATGTTGTCGCACGAGGCACTGTACGGTACCCCAGCTAGAACGCCTTTCCATGTATTAACGCCTACAGCTAATTTATCAAATCCTCTAAAGGATGTTATGAATGCAAGCATAAGTCGTTATAATATCCTTCTAAAGAATCTAGAAGAATCACAAATCATAATGAAAAGGAATCATGATAAAATAGCGAAGCCAACTAAAACATTTACCGTGGGTGATAAGGTATACATACAAGTATACATACGCAAAGGACTCAATTACAAAATGACACCTAAGTTTGAAGGCCTATTTAACATTTTAGAAACATTAACGGCCGATAGATTTAGAGTTCAAAACGTATCCCAACCCACTGATGAGAGAATTGTACCATTGACTCTCATAAGAAATTAAAATAAAGGGATAAGGAAGTGAGGGAAATTTTTGTATCTATGAAACTTGTATCATATTTGTATGTAAAATTTTTTTTTTACAACAGGAGTAATTACATATATTTTTCTCATTGCAGGTTTCCAAAATGAAGTTTTTATTGTTAGGAGTGATATTGTTTGTTCAGACATTTTTTTTCGTATGGGAAGAGCCCTAAAATTAAAATTAAAAATTTTGAATATATGGCACTATTGTAGAGAGTTATAGAAGTAAATATGCAAGCGATTTTCCTCCCATAGGATGACGTTACTAACTTAAAGAGCGACCTGTTAAGTTTCACTGCTTCATTAAATGAAATGCATCAACGTCGTTTTCCTTTTAATACAGAGAGTTCACTTGCACCAACATTAAGCGTTGCAGAAATGTTATCATACGACTAGCAAAATAAAACTGACGAGGCAGAAGCTCTGGCTCGCGACCTACTGATGTGGACTGTGTGACACAATAACCTTGAAAGACATAACAAGTTTATTTTTGTTGCACTAAACATCTTTGGATCTGTAATCAAAATAAGAAAATTGAGTTTTTAGAACATGAAAACGAACTAGTTTTATCAGAACTGAGGAATCAATTAACATCAATTAATCAAATAATGAGTTTGGTGAACGAACATTCTAGTAATATCAGTCAGATTATGGAAGTACAAAACTTGCTGGCAACGTTAACGTATTATAATTCAAAAATAGATCATATCCATAATAAAATTTCATATTTTATTGAGAAATCAAAAGACCTTGTGGAAGCTATTACGTTAGCAACTAAGGGTGTTTTATCACCACATCTTTTGCCTATTAAAGATCTAACATTAATTTTGGAGAACGGACGGAAGAAAATGGGTTATGTTCCTTTGTTAGGCTCCCAGAAGATAGAGTTTTATTATAGCTTAATATCAATAAGCGTTGTAAATTACAGGATCATGATTACAATTCCCTTTGATTTTTCTGATGCCTGGCAAGCATACTAAATATCACCATTCCTAACTTTCATGACGAATAACTCATGTCCAGTAATATCTAGTTTGACAGGACACGTATTGATTTCCCCTGATAAGGAAATATATACGGTCATTAGAGACTTAGATAAATGAACTCACTGTTCAGAAGCAATGAATAATAAACTATGCACAGCTGACTCCTTTGAATTCCATCATATATCAATGGATTCATGCGAGTTAGGTATAGTGCTAAACGGTTCTCTCTCCCATACACATGAAGATTGTCTGATAAAACTTTATCCTTTTGACAATAATAAGTTCAATTACAGATTGAACAACGGCTCATGGATGCGATACGACAACCGGCTTGAATGTATCATGCCCGGACAGATCCACGACCCACTCCAAGGTCTTCGTTGCAGCTGAAGGTTGCATCGGGACGTCCACGAACTACACGGTCCAAGGAATTAACACTATCATCAGGGAACAGGCCTTCTTCGCGAATTTCACATGGACCACTACAATCCCATCCTTACCTCTCCCATACAACGCACGGGTGGCTAATCGGTTGACGCAGCTAGCTGAGATGAACCACCCTTCACCGACTTATGCAGGGGGGAATCTTCATTTCTACATGTCGCTGGCATCAGTCAGTGTTACGGTGGTGATTCTTATCGCTGTTAACATCCTTGCTTGGCATAGATTGAGGCAAAAACAGGTGGACCTCCAGAGGAACGTTTTGCCACGTCCAGACAACACTCCTATTGCATTGAAAGCATTTACATTTAGAGCCGTTTGAAATTGGCCATTTCACTTGACTCGGGGTAAAATTGTCTGGAACTGAGAAGTGTGTGAAAAGCGGTCAGTACGCAGGTAATATGTAGTTGAAGAGACTCCAGGACAATGCATTTGTATTTTATATATAAACAGTTAAAAAATATCTTTTGGGCACCTAATAAAATATCTAAGCCCTATATATATATATATATATATATATATATATATATATATATATATATATATATATATATATACACATATATATATACATATATATATGTAATATATATATATATATATATATATATATATATATATATATATATATATATATATATATATATATATATATATATATATATATATATTCATATATATATATATATATATATATATATATATATATATATATATATATATATGAAACCGTGGTGCGTGTGTGTACCAGGAATTTATATCTTGTGCACATTTACATCAATTTTATATATTTACCTAGGTAACAAATATTCTTAATCAGTTACTAATGAACAATCACATCAATTTGATGTATTTATATCTTTACTAAGGTAAGAAATATTCTTAATCAGTTACTAATGATTAATCATATCAGTTATGATATATCTGTATCTTTAACCAAGGTAACAACTATTCTTTAACAAGTTACTAATTCGGATGTACATGTTCAATTTTTTTTTTGTGGTACCTCATGATCATTTGCTAGCAATATGCCATATATACCATACATGGATCTGTATTTTCCATGCATTTTTCTTTATTTCTGACTATGTCCGTTAGGTATGTATTTTTTTTTACATATACCTTTTTTGCATATTCATCCTTAATGACTTCTTTATGGCTATGACTAAAATATATATTTTGTCACACTCCTAGCAAACATAGTTTAACGTAACTTTTAATGTTTAATGCTTGAAGATAGCTGTCCGAGCTAATGTGATATATACATTTATAAACCAATGACCCAAGGGATCATTGGAGAGTTGGGAGTGTGACGAAAGCCATTACAGGATGTGAAAATAGACTATGCTAAAGCAATGTTTGGAAAGCATTGCATGGGTAAACATTTATGTTTCTTGTAAACATATCACAACACCTCCCATGAGAAACAGTTGACCTATTGATCCCTACCGGAATCACCTGACTTCCGGCCATAAGGCTACGTGATCATATCTCTTTATATTTACATGAAACGCTGAGATAACTAATGTTACGTTATCGACGCAAGCTTATTGTAAAGCAGTTCTATTCATCTTTCCATACGGAATGGTCATCCGACCAAACCATCCATACTCCAGTGATAGAGCTATCAATAAATTGTTTAAAGTTAACTTAAAAACTTTGACTTATTCTTAGAAGTAATCTACAATTCTAATATTCATATATCACATTGAAGAGACATAAGACGGAACCACGATGTGTACGTATAACATTCGCACACTAACGCCTGTACGTAGTGTATCTAATATTTGGGACGGGATTTGGGAATATAGGTGCTTCAAATATCAAGCACTTGAAAAAACCTATATATAAAAAAAGGTTTCGGATCGTAAAGGCTCATGACAACAGAAAAGCAAAGAAAAGGAAGGTTGAATACGCAGATTATGGTGATGGTGCTCATTAAAAGAGAGAGAGAGTTTTTCTTCTGTTAACGTGCTTTATTTCCTAATTTTGTATGGGGGTAAGCACGGCTACCTTGTTTTTGAATAACTTTGCTTTGGCTTTGGGGTAAACCGTAGTCCTGATCGGTTGCCCTGCCTGACATCACTTCGGTAGCGTATGTTCGCATGTGGGAGGGACATTTCTGGATTTCAGGGAGAGGGTTCACCACTGGTGAATAAGCAACCCTGACATGAAGAAATTTCATTTTCAGCCCTAGTGGCGAGGTATATTTACCATTAAAAGTCCATACTATTGAATAGTAACGTTAATTCAAAAAAATGTTTTAAAAATTTCTAATGCGATTTCTAACAAACTGAAATCTTAAGAGACAAATTGCTGTAATCTTTTTTTTTCATATTTTTTTAACCAACTCTTGTCATTCAAACATGAAAAGATAGGGAATTGAATTGCCTATAAATTGAGTACCCATATTTATAAAAGTCTGCACATACCAAATTGAAGCCCGTTTTCTCAAAACTTAAAATTTCTTAGTAATACTTTTATATTTTACATATTGACCGAATTTCATCATTTGAAAACTATTGGAAAGAGAATTTTATATTATATAGGTTATACGTAGGAAATTTTCATATTCTCCAACAAGAGCTTTTAGCACTTGTTGGAGAATTGGTAATGTTACTCCTCTATGTAAATGTGTTTGTGGTAGCTCAAGTCCCACTGATTAATGCACCATTCCCATAACTCTCATATTATCTAAAAAATTTTAACGTCTTCTGGCAAAACGTCTTAAAAGGTTTGCTGAAGGTAATCATCTATACCCTAGTTTGCAATTTGGTTTTCGTAAAGGCCTTGGAGCATGTGATGCCCTTCTTACAATCTCTAGTGCTGTACAAAAATCCCTTGATTTTGGTCATGAAGTTCGTATGATTGGCCTTGATTTTAATGCTGCCTTTGACCGTGTTAATCACGAGGCCCTTGTTTTCAAACTGAAACAGTTGGGAGTGGGTGGGTCGTTTCTTAGCACTATTATTGATTTTTCAAGTAATAGATCTTGAAGAGTTGTTGTTGATGGGCACCATAGTGAGTATAGGAATGTGATATCCAGTGTTCCACAGGGTGATGTTCTTGGCCTATTTCCACAGGGTAATGTTCTTGGCCTATTACTTTTCATACTATATACACATGACAAGTGGTTTGGCCTAGAAAACAAGCTTATTGCATATGCAGATGATGCTACTCTCTTTGCATCAATTCCATCCCCTGAATATAGATCTGGGGCTGGTGAATCCCTTAATAGAGATTTAGCCAAAATTAGTGCATGGTGCAAATTATGGGGTATGAAGTTGAATCCTAGTAAATCTCAAAGTATGATTGTAAGTAGGTCAAGGACGGTGGCTCCTCAACATCCGGATCTCAGTATTGATAATGTTTCTTTAAATTCATATGACTCTTTTAAAATTTTATGTGTGATTCTCGGCAAAATATTTACTTTTGAGGAACACATTAGGTGTGTGTCTTCTTTAATCGCAC
>NC_090742.1:80902586-81022586 GCF_036898095.1 Palaemon carinicauda | reverse complement strand
GCAATTGCCTGTAAACATATTCGCAGATTGGTAAATCCGTATTTGTGTGGATATTTGTTCGATGACAATCGCTCATTAACATACGTAGTGAGTGTGATACAATACGGATTTTGAAGCAAAACGGAAAATCTATTTTTGGGTGAGATAGCCATGTCGTCCTGATGGAAGGTTCCTTTAGGCAGCTTTTTAAGAATATTTAGCTACAGTGATACTCCCAGAGAATTGACCATAGGTCTCCAGAATTCTAACTCTTGGCGTGAGTATCCTTAAAAAATTTCTTAAGGATATCGCATAATATCAGGGGACGTATTTCTTGACACGACACATGGCAATCTTCACTCCGATTAGAGTTTTCACACTGAGGGGGAAGAGTGACGAAAATGAAGGGGAGCCATCATCAAGGTTACCCGGCGGATCCCCCTGCCGTACTACTACTACTACTGCATGGCAACCCATTCCTTGTTGCAATTAAGCATGGATGTCTACAGATGGAGTAATTTTGGGTGGGGATTTGTTGCTTATGTATGCCCCTTTTCTTAGAAAAGGAGGGCGAGTCCATCAGGACGACATGGCTATCTCACCCAAAAATAGATCTTTTGTTTTGCTTCAAAATCCGTTTTTTTTGGGCTCAGCTATGTCGTGCTGATGGAAGCTTACCAGAGAATTACTTGAAAGTACTATATCTGTGGGTTTGTATAAGTGCCTTAACCTTGAGTCAGCTTCTATATGGTCACCCAGACCACATAAATATATGACACTACCGTTATTCGTCATATCCACTAAGCTTGGAACGAGCTTAGGGCTTCCTGCCCCCTGCGGGGAAATTGTCAACTCTGACTATGGAAGCAAGAAGGTTTGTGTACGTTGGAACAAATGTAATTAACTTACCATTAGTTTCTTCATACGTTTAAGCTTATTCAAGTGTTTTTACATTAGTTTTAGGAAAAAATAATTAAGAAACTCTGACTAGTTTTATTCAGCTACTTATGGGGCCAATAAGACGCAAATACATTTTTTATATTTATTTGTTTAGACATAAACATAACAACGAATGTATTAAGATAGAATCATATCCTTTACAACCAACATTCTAAAGATACATATATATATATTTGTCACCTGTAAGGGAAAAAATATATTAGAACATGGCTACTCGAAATTATTGTAAAATTATTTAGATAATTTCACTGTAAATGTTGGATGAATTTAAACTGCGTACGAATGTACACACGGCTCTGGTGTTATTGGTTTCATTCTACACCTATAAAGAACAGTCCCAGGGGCACCAGGGTGACCCTTAATAAAAGTTATTACACTGGAAGGTGTTGACACCTTTTCATCCATAACTGTACAGTCCCAAACAGTTCATTGTTTATCGCAACACTTGACGACAGGTTTTATAACACTACCTGCCGCCACCACAAAGTGTTTTAGCTCATGCACTTGTTTCGCATAATGTTTGAAGAAGACTCTAGAGGATTTCCCGCCTGTGTATGAGCGGAGTCTATTAAAGTCCATATACTGAAAAAAGGTCAGCGAGGAAGCAATTTTTCTTGGATCATGACCTGCGGGTGGACTGTCAGGATCTGCTCTGTGAATAAAGTAGGTGAGCTTCGCCCTCAGTTGTTTCAGGGATAAGTTTGATCCTGAGGTTTTGCCTATGAAGAGCTGTCCTCCCTTGAAGTCTGAGGTTCATCGAAGATAGACCTTTAGACACTCTACTGGACATATAGAGACATCTTCCTTCAGTGGGAAGATTCTCCAAGGACCCCACCTATTGGTGGGTAGCTCGTTTTTGGCGAGAAAGGTAGGATCAGGAAAAAGATTCAGCTCTCCCTTTTCTGTGAACCGAACATGGCCCTTGTCTCTTGATAGGGCTACTATTTCACTAACTAGCCCCGGATGCTATCGCAAACAAAATATCACTTTTTATGTTAGATCGTTTCGGGAGCATTCTTCATTGTTCAAGTTCGAAACATAGTGCAAGACTTTGTCCAAAGACCATGAAATGGGCCTCTCAAAACCTGGGTTAAAGGCAGGTGACTGGGCTACCAGCTGTTGAGGCACCACCTGGAAAGTGGTTTGTGCTTGAGCATCTACTTGGGGCACCGCGGTCATAGTGACGGTGGGATGTTGCACAAATTGAGAAGGCAGTCTTGGGTTCTTCGTCTTCCTCTTAGGTTGGGGACCAGCATCACGGGAAGATATTCTCTTGGAAGAGGTTCCCCACTTTTGGAGAAGATTCCTATTCCCCATGGCAGCTTTGGTTACTACCTCTTGGACTACTTCCTTTGGGAAGAGGTCCTTGCCCTAGATACAGGAAGTGATCAACTTCCTGGGTTCGTGTTTGACTGTTGCATTGGCAAACACAAACTCCCTGCAGGCCCTCCGGTTCTTCACAAAAGCGTACAAGTCCTTCACTAGGGTGGCCATATGCATCTTGGCCAGGACTGTGTACATGTCTGGGGTACTAGTAATGCCTGCACACATCTCCATGCAGTTCTGGAGGGAAAGAGAGGCAGCTAGTCTCTCCTTTGTCTCCTGTTCTCTTCTCAGGAAAAAGTCCGAGAACTTCGGGAGGATCTCATTGAACTGCTATCCAGCGATGTCCGCGTCGAGCTTCGAGACTGAGAAGGTTAGGTGGACCTCATTCCAATCCTTCTCGTCCATGGGCAAGGACAGAGACAATGGCCTACACTCCTCTAGCGTAGGACAGGGTTTGCCTGCATCGATAGCCTTCAGCACACTGTGGAGAGCTTTTGACGAGAAGGAGAAAGCTCTTGATGAAGGAGCAAGAAAAGTAGGGTGTTTCTTGCTCAGCACAGAAACTTTGGAGTTGATCTATCCTGCCTTCTTCAGGCTACTCGTCAAGAGAGTCTGTGCTTTTTCATGGTCGAAGACCATGACTTCCTTGGATTCCGTCTCTTCCTTAGACGCCGTCTCACTCTTCAGCCGGATGAAGCATTCCGGGTAAGCCGAAAGGTTTGGCCAGAATTGGATGTTGTCCAGAGGAATGGCCCTAACTTCTCCGAAATGTAGAGTTTCCCATTCATCGTGGGCATAAACTCTGCATACCTCTATGGATTGGTTTCGGAGCATGGTGGCAGGTTAGACACTTTGGGTCGCTTGTATGACCCACGATAAGTAACTATACGGGTTGCTTCACGGAATTCCTTCTGCATATCTACGTTTTCCTTCCGTAGAGAGTCCACAAGTTGGGTGATCTGGGCCACAACCGCTTGGTCCAGCAGGGCCAGTGGAGGGGTTGGAGCCAAAGAAGTTGACGGCACAGGCTGGAATGCCGACACAGACAGAAGAGGGTCATCCGCTTCTGTTGACTCAAGATCTTCGTCTTCTCGAGTAAGTTGGGCCACCTCTTCGTCAGGATCCTCTTGAAGGAGATTCTTTTCTGTGTCCGAGGACACTTCTGAAATCCTCTCCTGGTGGATGTCCATGCTTAGCAAAGCCTCGTTGATATCGGCCTCTATTGCAAGCTGTACGCAAGGAGGTCCGGGTTGTGCCTGAGGTACTACGGCATCAGCTGTTCCTGTCTCGCTTAGTAGGTATGGTCCCGAAGAGTTCTTTTGGAACGCTCGTACCCACTTCCTGAGCATTTCCCTCACAGTATCTCTCAACTCCGTTGTCTTGGGATCGCCGAAACCCTCGGTCATCAAGGCCGAACAGACGTTGCAATCCTTGAGATCCCAATATCTCAAGGTTTCAGTTGCGATGGAGCAGGGGGCACGAGACCTGCAGGTGGAGTGACCACAAAAGTTCTTACTCTTTTGGTTGCAGTAGATTACCTCACACTTCAGCTTGGCTTTCTCCTGTAAAGAAAGTGAAATGGTGACATGAGTATAAGGTAATTTATCACACTGATAAATTATGTTCATGCATAAAATTAGCACTTACTATTATCATTTTAGCTCAGGATAGTAAGCTAGAAAGAAAATAGGAAAGACACATGTCTGTGTCTCCTTTTCCAGGCAATTGCTGTGACCTCCCTTAATATTAATATTTCGAAACTAGGGTGGAAGAGCTCTAAACTCTAGAACTAAAGTTAGTGTATACTAGCACTAACCTTTCCATAATGGAATATTAATATTGTAGGGTAAGAATATCAAGATCTGATGGCCTATGATTCACCAGAATATTGAAGGAATACTTCACTTCAACATTATAAGTGGTCTCAACAATGGACTGTGAAAAGACACACAGAATATGTTGGAAAAAATATGCTACTGTTTATTATATACTATAGTTTTCTAACTGCAGTAGGTGCTATAATGAAGAAATACCGGCTACTGTATAATCTTATACTGTAATTCTGCTGGTTTGCTGTCAGCTAGGCTAGTACCTGACGGCACTAGCTGACAGAGAGAGAGAGAAAGCATGGATAGAAGGGCTACCGTATTATTATAGTTAAGTACAATAACTAGGGTTGTAGGGACTACTGTCCCTACTGCCTTATTCCAGAATGAGGATTCAAATAGAAGGGGGAATGTAATCATTCTAGCTTCCATCCAGCCACAGAATCTAATGCCGGCTGCTCTGCCGGTTCCAGGGTTTGTGGATGGCAGTCCAAGAGAGGACTGAAGAACACTCAAAGATATAAGGGTCTCCCACCGGCAGCCGGTCATGGCTGGCACAACCTTTCCTGGAGCCTTGCGTCCGTTAAGGGAAGGTGTAAGCGGCAATCGAGCTGCCTTTGTAGGGGTCTGGCCGGCATTGTAATCCACTCGGCAATTTCCGGAGATTGTAGAATACTGGCCGAAGATGTTGTGACGGTTAGGCCATCACTAAAAGACAGAAAGGGGAAGGGAAAAGGGTCTCATATTTTGTGTCGAAAGAAGGCTCCCACTATCGGTCACAAACACAGAAACATAGTTTCTATACTAGCGCTGTCTTGGGCGGCCGAGGAATAACGATTCCTCAGCCTAAGACCTTGCCGGATATAAGACATGTCATCTAGACCACAAGGGAAAAGGTGGCGGCAATTGTACTACCATTTTCGGTTGTAGACAGGTAGTAGGTTGGCCAGGGCACCAGCCACCCGGTGAGATACTACCTCTAGAGAGTTATGGGGTCTTTTGATTGGCCAGATAGTACTACATTGGATCCTTCTCTCTGGTTACGGTTCATTTTCCCTTTGCCTATACACTCACACACCGAATAGTGGCCTCTTCTTTACATATTCTCCTCTGTCTTCATACACCTGAAAACGCAGAGCTTACCAAACAATTTTTCTTGCTGCACTGTAATAGTTCAATGGCCACTTTCCTCTTTGTAAGGGTAGAAGAGACTCTTTAGCTTTGGTAAGCAGCTCTTCTAGGAGGACACTCCAAAATCAAACCATTGTTCTCTAATCTTGGGTAGTGCCATAGCCTCTTTACCATGGTCTTCCACTGTCTTTGGTTAGAGTTCTCTTGCTTGAGGGTACACTCGGGCACACTGTTCTATCTTATAACTTATTTCTCTTCGTCTTGTTTTGTTAAAGTTTTCATAGTTTATAAAGTGATATTTATTTTAATGTTGTTGCTCTTCGTAAAATATTTTATTTTTCTTTGTTCCCTTTCCTCACTGAGCTATTTTCCCTGTTAGAGCCCCTGGGCTTTTAGCAATCTGCTTTTCCAACTAGTGTTGTAACTTAGCAAGTAATAATAATAATAATGATAATAATAATGATAATGATAATGATAATAATAATAGTAATAGGGAAGCCGGGCTTCCTATGTCTGCAACTGTGAACCAGCATGGGAGTGACTAGTCCCCCGTCAGTAGAGTTGCCGACAACAAGACTGAATACTCTGAGTTACTGTCGTAATTCCAAGCCAGGATACTCACCGGCAAAGAGGGAAGACAGAAACACTAGCCTAGTCAAGCTGGAGTACACTACTCCTATGGCAAGACCAAGATAGGGTTGTCGCCTAATGGCAACACTCAGATGGAAGGTAGGGTTTACCCATAAATCTCTAAAAGAGACGAGTATCAAATTATATAAGTAATTCTAGGAGATATGCTGTCTCCTACTGAATTGATAAAAAGATACAAGAGGCTAAACGGGGATAATGTACGAAAGTATACTTAAACTAAATAGGCTAGCCTAAGGCGAGTCGAGATCTCGGCTACGCTACGTCGCCGAGACCCTATCGTATACGATCGAAACATTTCAATAAAGAGGAAATATACGTGCATCCTCTTATCTTCACTAGTATAATTTGGCTAAATACCCATAATTCATTAAAAGGTAAATACCGGGAACGTCGTACTACTGACTAAATAAAGCATTCATGGCATACGACAGCGTCCCAAAATGGCGCCTCCGGTGAACGGCTATGCTCCGATAAACACATCTAAATTATGCTAATTTAACTGTGAGAAGGGAGCTAAAAATTATACACAGGAAAGATTAAATAATCAACTTTCCAGAGGATGAAGATGCTGGAGAATGCATGATAAATCCAATATTTAATAACAAAAACACCGAGAGCAAGCGGGAGATACACCATGCTTAATTCACTACTAATAAAGGAATGGGTTGCCATGCGTGACCCTGAAATAGTACAGGAAGGGGATCCACCGGGTAACCTTGATCACGGCTTCCCTTCATTTTCGCCACTGCCCCCTCAGGGGGAAAACTCTATTCGGGGTGAAGATTGCCATGTGTCGTATCAAGAAATACGTCCCCTGATACTATGTGATATCCTTAAGAAATTTTTTAAGGATACTCCTACCAGGAGTTAGAATTCTGGAGACCTATGGTCAATTCTCTGGGAGTATCACTGTAGCTAAATATCCCTTAGAAAGCTGCCTAAAGGAACCTTCCATCAGGATGACATGGCTGAGCCCAAAAACATTTTAGACAGTTTGCTAGAAGAAAAAAGGACTGGGAATAACGGGGCCGGTTCTAAGAAGTTGGCAGCCATGAGAGGAAGTCGAGCCCCGGAGAGTGGTAAGGAGGAATACAGTCGGCAAATTAACAGTCTTCAGATGTTGGCACTGTGGGGGAGAAATGCACCGATGAGTGGAGCGCCCCACACAAAGATCCCCCCGCTGTTACACTTGTCAGGCCTACAGTCATTTATCTCGAGAGTGCTCAGCAAATAATGCCCGGGGGGGGGGGGGGGGGGGGGCTGGGCCACATGCACACCTACCCCGCCCAACGTCCGAGGAAAAGGGAACAGAGGAAGGGGGAGACGAGGGAGTTCGATGCCCCCCACCCCCCGCATGACATCACAAGCAGTTGCCAAGGAAGCAGTGACAGAGCAGGCACAGACAAACGCACTCAGAATTTGATTATGCAAGCGCAAAAATTGTCCCTCAGAATATCAGCCTGTAGTTAATGACATTGTCAATAATTATTCCGATTTAATTGCAATTGGAGATGAGCCACCCGGGAGGATTGATCGATTTCCCTTTAGCATTGAAACTGGGCAGGCGGAGCCGATAAGGTCAAGGCCTTATAAGGTACCCATTCATTTCCAGGGAGAGATAGAAAGGGAAATTAATAAATGAAGGGAACAAGGGATAATCGAGGAGAGCGAAACCCCCAGGGCTTCTCCAATTGTAGCTGTTAGGAAAAAGGATGGCTTGGTAAGATTGTGTGTTGATTATAGGAAATTGAATGCAGTCACTAACGGTAATGCATTTCCATTGCCGTCAATTGAAGAATTACTTGTGAAAGTACTGGATAGCAAATATTTTACAACTGTTGATTTAAAATTTGGATACTATCAAATAACCATTCAGGAAGACAGTAAATGTAAAATGACATTCGTAGCTAACGATCAATTATTTCAGTTTAATTTTCTTCCTTTCGGTGTTAAAAATACTTTAAGTCATTTTTCTGGAGTAATGATGGTGGTTTTGTCGATCATAATTGGCCATAATGTTTTTGTTTATTTAGATGATATCATAATTACAGGGAAATCGGCCGAAGAACATAATAATAACATACGTAAAGTTTTAGAAGCATTGCGACGTAATGTTATGAAAATAAATTTGTCAAAGTGCAAATTTTTCTGTAAACAGGTCGAATTTTTAGGTCACATAATAAGCCCAGAAGGTATACAATCCGGCCCTAGTAAAGTAGTGACTATTAGATATTTCCCCAGGCCACCTAACTCTAAGGAAGTAGCTGGGTTCCTTGTGCTTGCTGGTTATTACCGTAAATTTATAAGAGAGATAGCGAGCCCCTTAGATGCTTTAAAAAAACTAAAAGTAATAAATTGGGAAGGGGAAGATGAAAGGGACTTTAACCAATTGAAAGCTGCTTTAACTAGCAATGAATTACTCGCATATCCTAGATTTGATCGCCCGTTTTTAGTGACAACAGATGCAAGTAGTGTAGCTATTGGTGGCGTAGTTTCTGAACGAGATGATAAAGGCAGAGAGATCCATTTGTTTTCTTCCCAGGCATTAAAAGGGACAGAAAAGAATTATAGTACATTTGATCGTGAGGCTTTGGCTATTCTTTGGGTTCTAGAGAGGCATCGGTTCTTTTTATTAGGTCAGTCGATTGAGTTGCAAAGGGATCATCGCCCCTTACGTGATTTGTATTATAAAAATGATTTGACCTCTCGTCAAGCAAGATGGATTGAGAGATTATCAGAGTTTAATATAAAGGGTTTTCACCTCATAGAAGGTAAAGCTAACAAGGTAGCTGATGCTCTCTCTAGAGGTGCAGTAATAGGAGTAGCAACTAGGGCACAAAAGAGGAACGAAGAACGTAACGAAAATAGTGAAGACCGTCATCATAATAGGGAAAATACAGAATGGGATGAGAGTTCTTGCGATGCGTATGCAGAAAACGGAGAGAGAGAGAGTCGACTCGGGAGAGAGAGAGGGCTGCACGTGTTGGAGAGAGGGAGAGAGAGAGAGATACGAACAGAAAAGGGGAATATATCTGGGTGACCGAGGACATGACCAGTGGTGTCCAGAATGAATGCCCTGATGATGCAGGTTTGATTGACTTGAGAGGTTGGGACATAAAAGAAGTCTGAGCGGGACAGAAAAAAGAGGAATGGATGGAAAGAGTGCGAGCCGTGATTAAAGGGGAATCGGAGACTTATCCGTCATTTCTGAATGTGCCTCGTGAGAAATTTTTCATTGGAAATCATGTCTTATATTGTGCTTACGAGAAGAAGGGAGGGGAATTTTGTGCACGTGTAGTTCTTCCTCCCTCTTTAATTAAAGAAGCCATCCACATTGTACATGCAAGCCCATATGCAGGGCATTTAGGGATTGATAGAACCTTAAGGAGAGCACGTGAATTCTTCTTTTGGTTAGGAATGAAAAAATCTATAGAGAATTATATAAAAGGTTGTCATGCTTATAACTGTTTCAAAGAACATAAAAACACTGTACCGGAAGCCAGAAAGTGGCCTGTGGTTCCTATCAAATTTTATAGAGTGCATATGGATGTCGTAGGACCATTTCCTACTGGGTTAACACTACATAAGTATATATGTGTATTTGTGGATGCATTTACTCGGTACACTCATACTTACGCAATGTTGGATAAATCTGCAAATTCCTTAACCCAGGCGCTGTACTCTTTCATTACTAGGTTTGGTTGCCCGAAAATTTCGATAAGTGATAGGATAATGGTCTTGAGTTTATAAATAAGGTGGTGAAATCGGTCATGGACTCGATGAAAATTGAACACTTTTCAGTGACCACATTTAGGCCTTCAGCAAATGGATTAGTGGAATCGCATAATAGGGAAGTAGTGCGAATTTTTCGTTACTTAATGGCTGATGGCCCCCTTCATTGGCACGCCATGCTTCCTACATCTGAGCTAGCTTTGAACATTGCATATAATGCTTCGCTCAGGGACATGCCTTTCTTTTTAGTGTATGAACAGGACCCTGTGTTACCATATATGGTACTCATTAATTCACAACAATTGCCAAATTATTCAACTGAGCAATACTGTGTATATTTATTAAATCTATTGAGAAGAGTAATGAACACCAATGAAAGGTTTTCGAAAAGAACTAATGAAAATCACAGCTCAAAATATGATGGTTGGTTGAAAACTGCACCGGTAAAAGTATTTGTGGGCGATTGTGTGTATTTGAAATGATTACAACCTAGGAAACACAAACTAGAGCCAGCATATTTGGGTCCGTACCGAGTAAAGATGGTTAAGTCTAACACAGTTGTGAAGTTGTGATACAAAGCATTGTTAATACGAGACATCCCTCCAGTTGATGAGTAGAATTTCTTTTTTCTTTGCTGTTGTTGTTGTTTGAACAGACCTCATTTCTTCTTTTGACGTGTTTTAAATAAACGGATAATAACAATGTGTTATGTTGATGCTAAATTTATAGGTAAAATGTTGTGGTAATTTTGCTGAGTGTGGAAATATGTATAACATTGCTGAGTGAACCTAAAAACAGAGGTTAAATAGGTCAAGTGAGATCCGTCAGGCTGTATTATTCAGGTTTTTATATGATTCCTGATTCCTGGGGCTGGGGCGGTTCCCGAATGGCAAGTAGCTGCGGGATTAAAGTTCAGTCTTGAGGATAGGCAGTTTTAGAGAATGTATAGATGTGAATACCTTATACTTAATGTTATAAGAGAAGGGCGGGAAGATGAATGATTTTCTCGGGAAAACAGCTAGTGGCCACCGGTTAAATGTTGCAAGTGCAAGTATTGTAGTGATTTAAATAAATAGTGAAACGGTGGTATTGAGTTATATGTATATATATATATATATATATATATATATATATATATATATATATATATATATATGTATATATATATATATATATATATATATATATATACAGTATATATATATGATTTTATCAGGATATAGAAATCACTTTCAATGATGCCTATTTTTCATGTACTGTAGGTTTGCGTTATTCAATATGAAGATTGTAAGTTATAAAATTTTCTATATTTCCATGTTTTATATCTGATACTACACCCAGATTGACACGTGGATTGTAGTTAGATCTGCCTTCAAACCCGTTTTGAAAGTTGTTTTGATGTTAAATCTGATTCCAAACCTAGACTGACACGTGTCGTAGTTAGATCAGACTTCAAACCCATACTGAAAGTTGTTTCGATGTTGAATCTGATTCAAAACCTAGACTGACATGTGTGTCGTAGGTAGATGTGACTTCAAACCCAGACTGACAGTTGTTTCAATGTTAAATCTGATTCCAAATTCACTGACACGTGATGTAGTTAGATCTGATTCCAAACCCATATTGACAATTGTTTTAATGTTAGATTTAATTCTAAACCCAGACTGACACGTGTTGTAGTCAAATCTAATTCCAAACCCAGACTGAGAGTTGTTTCGAAGTTAAATCTGATTCCAAACCCAGACTGACACGTGATATAGTCATATTTGATTCCAAACCCATACTGATAGTTGTTTCAATGTTAAATCTATTTCTAAACCCAGACTGACACGTGTTGTAGTCAGATCTGATGCCAAACCAAGACTGACATTTGTTTTGAAGTTAAATCTGATTCCAAACCCAGACTGACATGTGTTGTAGTTGGATCCGATTCCAAACCCAGATTGACACATGTGCTGTAGTCAAATCTGATTCTAAACTCAAATTGACATGTGTCTTACATAGATCTTATTCTAAACTCAGACTGACACGTGTTGTAGTCAGATCTGATTCCAATCCGAGACTAACATTTGTTTTGAAGTTAAATCTGATTCCAAACCCAGACTGACACGTGTTATGGTTAGATCTGATTCCAAACCCAAACTGACGTTTTGTGGTTGGAGCTGATTCCAAACCCAGACTAACACTTGTTTCAAAGTTAAATCTGATTAAAAACTCAGAGCCAGATTGACACTTGTTGCGATGTTAAATCTGATTCCAAACTCAGACTGACACATGTGCCGTAATAATGTCTGATTCCAAACTCAGACTGACATGTGTTGTAGTTGGATCCGATTCCAAACCCAGACTGACACATGTGTTGAAGTCAGATCTGATTCTAACCCCAAAGTTACATGTGTCTTACATAGATCTGATTCTAAACTCAGATTGACACTAGTTTTGAAGTTAAATCTGATTCCAAGCCCAAACTGACATGTGTTTAGTAATAATGTCTGATTCCAAACCCAGATTGACATTCATAGTTAGCTCTGAATCCAAATGTAGTCTGACATGTATAGTTAGATCTGATTCCAAACCCAGACTTACACATGTGTTGTAGTCAGATCTGATTCCAAGCCCGAAGTGAAATATGTCATAGTTCTGAATGCAAACCAAGACTGACATATGTGTCATAATTATATCTGATTCCAAACCTCGACTGACATATGTGTTGTGATGAGATGTGATTCCAAGCACAGACTGACACTTGTCATAGATATATCTGATTCCAAACCCAGATTGACACATGTGTCAGTTAGTAAATCTGATTTCAAACCCACACTGACATGTGTTGTAGTTGGATGCAATTCCAAACCCAGACTGACACATGTGTTGTAGTCAGATCTGATTCTAAACCCAAACTGACATGTGTCTTACATAGATCTGATTCTAAACTCAGACTGACATGTGTTGTGGTTAGATCTGATTCCAAATTCAAACAGACATGTGTTTTGGTTATATCTGATTCCAAACTCAGACTTACACGTGTTGTGGTTAAATATGATTCCAAACCCAAATTAACGTGTTGTGGTTAGAGCTGATTCCAAACCGAGAGTAACATTTGTTTTGATGCTAAATCTGATTCCAAACCTAAACTGACACGTGTTGTGGTTAGATCTGATTCCAAACCCAAACTGACGTGTTGTGGTTAGAGCTGATTCCAAACCCAGACTAACACTTGTTTCAAAGTTAAATCTGATTTAAAACCTAGAGCCAGACTGACACTTGTTGTGATGTTAAATCTGATTCCAAACTCAGACTGACACGTGCCGTAATAATGTCTGATTCCAAACCTAGACTGACATGTGTTGTAGTTGGATCCGATTCCAAACCCCGACTGACACATGTGTTGTAGTCAGATCTGATTTCAAACCCAAACTAGGATGCTGATGTACCTTTCCACATCGATATTGAAAATGAAAGAATAAAAGTTCGACCTTTTAAACAAAAGCCCTTACAATGCTTCAAATGTTTCAAATTTGGACATCCTTCTAAAGTTTGTAAAAATGAAAAAATGTGTAGCATCTGTGCCAGTCCCTATCATGGAGAGTGTACACTTGAGCCCAGCTGTTTGAATTGCAATTCAAACCATAAATCCACTGACAGGAGCTGCGAGATTTATAAGTTTGAAGAAGCAGCCCTCAACAAATCCAGTGTAGAACACATAAGGGTAGGACATGCCAAAAGACTACTGAAAAAACCAAACAGCTATGCAAATGCACTGAAATCAAGAGAAAATATACCACAGGAGACATCGAACCCACATAGTGCTGCCAGTAATTCCCAAAAAGGAAATACATCATCTAATGATAGTAGAGTTTTACGTGACAAGGTAAGCATATTGCCTTCCAAGGCTTTACCACTGTGTATTAAAACTGCAACACTGCCCACTTCTATACAAACTTCATCCCCCATTACCAACAATAGTACTAACCTCTCTCAGGCCATGTCCTTGCCTGATTTGATGGAGGTTCCACCCGAAACAAAGTTACCAGGTGCACCTGTGGTGGGGAAGGTGCAAAAACCTGGTAAATCCTCACCACTGATAAATAGGAAAAGAGAGTGACCTCCATCTCTCTCTCCACCCTCCATTAGAAACGTCAAGGTTATGACATCAAATAAATTTGATGTTTTGTCTGTTGATGTTTCTAATGGACCAGAAGATAAACTGAATAAATCAGAAATTCAAGTTGAGGTCCACCATCCACCTCAACAAATAGATCAAAAGGATACAAAGAAAAACACAAACATAAAACCCATTATAACAAGACCACCTCTAAAGAAACCTACAGGTAATAATGTTAGATTAAAAACTGCTAATGGGAAGAACTCATCCAAGATGTCTTCCAGAAATAATCCATAGTTTTCTCCTCCATTTTGCAATGGAACTGTCAGGGTTTGAGGGCCAAATATGAAGAACTTAAGCTCCTAATTCATGAGCATTCCCCCATAATTGTATGTCTACAGGAAAGTATGCTTGATTCTAACACTCCTAGTCCTCGAGAGTATGTTAGCTATAGAACACCATATAATCAACAAGCAGGGAGCCATGGCGGAAGTCTTGTATACATTCGTCGAGATGTTCCCCAAATACCTATGACTATACGTACAACCCTGCAGGCAGTTGTTGTACAAATTGATATAGGGAGAAAATATACAATTTGCTCTCTGTACTTACCTCCAAATGATATTATTTTATATGATGACTTAGCAGAGGTCATTCAACAACTCCCTCAACCATTTCTCTTACTGGGAGATATGAATGGTAGACATCCTTTATGGGGTGATATCCTAGCAAACACAAGGGGCAATATTATCTCATCAATTGTGGAGAATGAGGATGTGGGACTCCTTAATACAGGAGAGCCCACACACTTCCATGTTCAGACAGGTACTTTGTCATGCATTGACCTTTCAATTGCAAGCTCTAACTGCCTTCTTGATTTTGATTGGAGGACATTAGATGATTGGCATACTAGTGATCATGCACCAATCATTATAAACACCAACAAGGGTCCACCTTTACAGAGATCGCCACATTGGAATCTAGACAAGGCAGACTGGGTTAAATTTTCCGAGCTAAGCGAAATCGAAGGGAGAGCAGAACAGTTTGAAAGTGTTGATGATGCCATAGACCTACTGAATGGAACTCTTCATACAGCAGGAGTCAATTCAATTCCCAAAACAACAGGGTTATTCAAACGACGACCAGTCTCGTGGTGGTCTTCAGAACTAACTGCACTCCACAGAGCCACAAGAAGATCTCTAACACGATTGCGTAGACGCAGAACTGATGAGAATTTAACTATGTACAAGAAATGTAGAGCACAGTTCCGTCGTGCCATGAAAGAAGCAAGGCGCCAGTCATGGATGTCTTTTGTTTCCTCCATTAACAGTAGAACACCATCATCTTCTGTGTGGAGGAAAGTAAAAAAGATAGCTGGCAAATTCACCCCCAACCCACCACCAGTGTTGAAGGTGAATGGCCAGTATGTAACTGAAGCAAATGAAGTTAGCAATGCCCTGGCTAACCATTTTTCAAATGTATCCAGCAAGTGTGAAGGAGCCCCTGGTCACCAGTATAGGAGCACTGAAGAAAAGAAAATTTTAAATTTTGCAACAAGAAGGGAAGAGTCGTATAATTCTCCTTTCACTGAAAGAGAATTTGATTCTGCACTTGCTCATTGCAACGATACAGCCCCTGGACCCGATGGAATTCCATATGCAATGATTAAACATGTCCATTTTAATACAAAGCTATTTATTTTAAGCATTATCAATAGAATATGGCATGATCATAGTTACCCAAGTGTTTGGGAACTAGCCATTATTTTAGCCTTTTTAAAACCCGGTAAAGACAAGTTTTTAGCAGCAAACTATCGTCCTATTGCATTGACATCTTGTTTATGTAAAATCATGGAGAAGATGGTCAATGCAAGACTGATATGGTACCTTGAAAAGAAAGGTATTTTATCACCTATTCAATGTGGATTCCGAAAAATGCACTCAACGACTGATGTGTTGATACGACTTGAGTCTTCTATTTGTGAAGCCTTTGCTTCCAAACAGCACCATGTTACAGTATTTTTTGACCTTGAAAAGGCATATGATACCACATGGAGATATGGTATTCTTAAAACCATTCATGAATTGGGATTGAGAGGAGAGCTGCCACTATTTATTCAGGCATTTCTTTCACGTAGAGTTTTTCAAGTGAGAGTGGGGGAAACTCTATCAGAGAGTAAGTGCCAGGAAGGAGGAGTTCCTCAGGGTAGTGTGCTGAGTGTAACCCTTTTTGCACTAGCAATTAATGGGATATCCTCAGCCATTCCCCAGGATGTTCTCTCAACATTATTTGTGGATGATCTCTCAATATCATTTGCTGGCACTAGAATGGCAATGGTTGAGAGAAAAATCCAACTCTCTATTGATAAAATTATCCAGTGGGCTGACATGAATGGATTTAAG
This sequence comes from Palaemon carinicauda, assembly GCF_036898095.1. NCBI lineage: Eukaryota > Metazoa > Arthropoda > Malacostraca > Decapoda > Palaemonidae > Palaemon > Palaemon carinicauda. The sequence goes on along the minus strand of NC_090742.1, from coordinate 81,006,474 downwards.
TTCTCGACAAGTAAAACTACCATTGTCCATTTTTGTCGTATCCGGGGAGTACATCCAGACCCGGATATATACATTAAAGGTCAACGGATCCCATGTGTATCGGAAACCAAATTTTTAGGTTTGATATTTGACTGTAGACTTACATGGGTTTCTCACCTAAAAGCGCTAAAAGCTAAATGTGTTGAAGCTCTGAATATCTTAAAAGTATTGTCCCATACATCATGGGGGGCAGACCGCAATACTATTTTAAAATTATACAAGGCCTTGATTTTTTCCAAAATTAGTTATGGTTGTGAGGTATATTCTTCAACCACCCCAAGCCGGTTGAAAATATTAGATTCAATACATCATGCAGGTATTAGATTGTCCACGGGAGCATTCAGAACATCACCTATCCCAAGTCTCCTTGTTGATGCTGGAGAGTTGCCACTAGACCTTTACCGGATGTCTTCTATTCTTCGGTATTGGTTTAGATTGCAAAGACTCCCTAATTCTTTAGCCTTCCAGACTGCAAGCCTTGTAAGGCACCCAACATACTTTGAAATGCACCCAAAATCTCCTCAACCCTATGGCTTTCGGGTGAAACAATTATTAAACAGTCTGGATATAATTAGATGTAAGGTACTTCCATTCAAGGTATCATCAACGCCTCCATGGAAGTTACCAGAGATATCTTTTTGTAAATATTTTATAGGAGATAAGAAGAATATGTCAGACCTAGAAGCCAGGTCTCTTTTTAATGAACATGTTAAAGAACATAGAGGATCAACTTTTATCTATACTGATGGCTCCAAATCTGATGCTGGCGTTGGATTTGGGGTACATAGTAATAGTTTTAATTGTAGAGGTGCACTTCCTCTGACCGCTTCCATATTTACTGCGGAACTGTATGGCATATTAACCGCTATTGAGAAAATAGCATTGGAGAAGGAGGGTAATTTTACAATTTTTAGTGATGCAAGGAGTGTCCTTCAAGCTATAGAAGTTTTTAATTCTAATAACCCTCTAGTTTTAAAGATTTTAGAATGGCTTTTTATTATTGGACGGAGAGGTATAACAGTTCACTTTTGTTGGGTTCCAGCACATGTAGGTGTGTGTGGGAATGAGAAGGCAGATTCACTGGCTAAGGAGGCTGCATCCGAGTTGCTGCCAAGAAGGTATCCCATTGCCTGTAATGATTTCTTACCTGACATCAAGAAATTGGTTTGCAATAAATGGTAACAGCAATGGGATAGGCTAGATGGGAATAAAATGCGAGAGGTAACAAATTTTATATCTCCTTGGAGGTATAATATGATGCCCCGAAAATGGGAGACGTCTCTTTGTCGTCTCCGTATTGGTCACACTCGGTTGACACATTAGTTTCTGCTGAGGGGCCAACACCAACCGTATTGTGACGACTGTTTAGTACCTCTAACAGTAAGGCATTTGTTGACCGAATGCCCCAATTATAACAACTTGCAGAATAGGTATTTGTTTGAGGCTCGAGGTAAGGGTGGCAGGTTCATCCTTGCCAAGATTCTTGGAAATGATGTGACCTACCATGCAAGTGGCATTTTTAGATTTATTTCAGAAGCAGGTCTTCTGAAAAATATTTAACTTTTATGACATTCAATTTTTATGATTTTAATTGAATATTCTTTAATTTTTTATTTTATCTCATTTATTTTTTTTGTATACATAAATTAAATGTTACCGGCGTCAATGACCCTAGATGTCAGGATGCCTGAAAACTTTAAATCATTCATTCATTCATTCAAACCCAAACTTACTTGTGTCTTACATAGATTTGATTCTAAACCCAGACTAACACCAGTTTTGAAGTTAAATCTGATTCCAAACCCAAACTGATTCCAAAACCAGACTGACATGTCTTAGTTAGCTCTGATTCCAAATGTAGTCTGACATGTATAGTAGTTAGATCTGATTCCAAACCCAGACTGACTCATGTGTTGTAGACAGATCTGATTCCAAGCCCAAAGTGACACATGTCATAGTTCTGAATCCAAACCAAGACTGACATATGTGTCATAATTAGATCTGATTCCAAACCTCGACTGACATATGTGTTGTGATGAGAAGTGATTCCAAGCACAGGCTGACACTTGTCATAGATAAATCTGATTCCAAACCCAGATTGACACATGTGTCAGTTAGTAAATCTGATTCCAAACCCAGAGTGACACATTTAATAAGATCTGATTCTAAACATTGACTGACGTTTGCCGTAGTTAGATCTGATTCCAACCCCAGACTGACGTGTCGTCATTAGATCTGATCCAAAACCTAGACTAACATTGTATGTTGTTGTTAGATCTGATTCGAAACCCAGACTGACACGTGTCATAGTTAGATGTTATTCTGAACCCAGACTGATATGTGTGTCATATTTAGATCTGATTCCAAACCCAGACTGACAAATGTGTTGTTGGCAGATCTTTCTCCAAACCCAGACTGACATGTGTGTCATTGTCATTGGTGATTCCAAACCCAGACTGACATGTGTGGAATAGTTAGATGTGATTTCAAACCCAGACTGACAAGTGTATTGTAGTCATACCGTATTACAAACCCAGACTGACACGTGTCGTTGTCAGATCTGATTCCAAACCAAGACTGACACGTGCTTGGTAGTCAGTTGTGATTCCAAATCCAGACTGCCACGTTTGTTGTAGCCAGATGTGATTCCAAACCCAGATTGACACGTGTCAAAATCCGATCTGATTCCAAACCCAGACTGCCAATTGTGTTGTAGTCAGATCTAATTCCAAACCCAGAGAGACATATGTGTCATAGTTAGATTTGATTCCAAACCCAGACTGACACTTGTCATTGTCAGATCTGATTCTAAACCAAGATTGACACGTGTGTCATAGTCAGATGCGATTCCAAACCCAGACTGATATGGATGTTGTAGGCAGATCTGATTCCAAACGCAGACTAACATGTGCCGTAGTCAGATCTGATTCTAATCCCAGGCTGACACATATGTTGTACTATAGTCACATCTGACTCCAAACCCCAATTGACATGTGTCTTGTAGTTGTATTCGATTTGAACCCCAGAATGATACGTGTTTCATAGGCAGATCTGATTACAAACACAGACTGGCACATGTATTAGAGTCAGACCTGATTGCAAAGCAAGACTGACACATATAGCGTAGTTAGATCTGATTCCAAACCCAGACTGAGACGTGTCTTGTTGTCAGATCTGATCTTAAACTGACGTGTGTGTTGTAGCTAGGTCTGGTTCAAAATCAACACTGACAAATGTATTTAGATCTGATTCCAAACCCGGACTGACACTTGTCATACTCAGATCTGATTCCTAACCCAGACTGACACGTGTGTCGTAGTTAGATCTGATCCCAAACCCAGACATACAAGTTTGTTACAGTAAGATTCCAAACCCACACTGACACTTGTGTTGTAGTGAGAACTGATTCCAAAACCAGACTGACATGTTGTGTCGCAGTCAGATCTCATTCCAAACCCACACTTACACTTGTGTTGTAGTGAGAACTGATTCCAAAACCAGACTGACATGTTGTGTCGCAGTCAGATCTCATTCCAAACCTAGACTGATATGTAATATTGCAGTCATATCTGATTTTAAACCTAGACTGATACGTGTGTTGTGGTTAAATCTGATTCCAAACCCAGACTGACACGTGTCATTGTCAAGTCTGATTTCAAAACCAGATAAACACTTGTGTCGTAGTCAGTTTTGATTCCAAACTCAGACTGGCGCATGTTTCGTAGTCAGTTTTGGTTCCAAACCCAGACTGACTCGTGTGTTGTAGTCAGGTCTGATTACAAATCCAGACTGACACGTGTCGTAGTTAGATATGATTCCAATCCCAGACACTCGTTTGTCATAGTCAGGTCTGATTCCAAACCCAGACTCACACATGAGTCGTAGTCAGATCTGATTCCAAACCCAGACTGACTTATATGTTGTAGTCAGATCGGATTACAAACCCATACTGACACGTGTCGTAGTCAGATCTGATTCCAAACCCAGACTGACTTATATGTTGTAGTCAGATCTGATTACAAACCCATACTGACATGTGTCGTAGTCAGATCTGATTCCAATCCTAGACTGACACGTTTGTTGCTGTCAGATCTGACTGCAAACCCAGACTGCCACGTCTGTTGTAGTTAGATGTGATTTTAAACCCAGACTGACACATATGTCGAAATCATATCTGATTCCAAACCCAGACTGACATGTGTGTTCTAGTCAGATCTGATTCCGAACTCAGACTGACATGTGTTTCGTAGTTGCATCGGATTCAAAACCCAGACTGGCACATATTGTTATCAGATCTGATTCCAAACCCAGACTGACACGTGTCATAGTCACAAATTATTTCAAACCCAGACTGACTTTCAAAAGGATGTTATAAAAGACAAAAATATCTATTCCCAAAGTATGAGCAGCGAGGCGAGACGAGATCTGACTACTGTATTGTTTGGTCAAACATATCTTCACTTCACTGTCGTCAGTATTTTGGAAGTAAATCGAGCCTCGACGAGAACGCCTGCCGTGATTAGGGGACTGTCCTGTGTTGACCAAGATGTCATCGTCTTAATTAGTGGATTCGGCATCTTTTGAGAAACCGAGCCTGAGGGATATCCGTGTTTATGAAATACGTCATTATGGAAGGTCACGGGCTGCCCTTTTGTTACGACTTAACACGTGGTCCAGATTGAATCAGAAATTTCTTTTAGAAGCTTCCATGGCGTGATCGAAGTGGGTGTATTTGAGGAAGCCAATAGAGATGTAGAATTGTTAAAAAGAACGCCTTTTATGGAAATGACCATTGCCCACTGTAATTAACTCCGCCCATACATGGGTATATAAACTTCAAGAAGAGATTGTCCAAGGGAGATAGGACAGGACATAAGACAAGAGAGGAACTATGTCCGAAGAAGATGAGATCCAAGTCCTAACGAGATAAGAAACAGAGAAGACCAGAAGTGTGATAGAGCCAGATTCTAACCTTCCTTTCAGACAACGAAAGCCTATCACTAAAATCCTGTTATGGCCGAGAAGAAGAGAAAATTGAAGCAGCCACCCCTCCCTGCTAGTGACGAGAAGTAGCCAACACTGCCTGCAGCCTGCCATAGTTCAATAGTATAATTGAATTCTTGGAAGAAGACCTCTGATGTCCCATCTTAATGCCACCCTTTCTGTGATGTCTACGAATCCGGTCATCGTGCCACTTTCATCTGAACTTCAACCGCCCTTCTGCGACTTTCTCAAGCCTGAAGTCTCCGTACCAGTATCGTCTCAGCAGTTGCAGAAAACTATTCCTTAAGTACTTCTACTGTACTGACTGTTCCCCTTTTCTATTGATGTTTTAATTGATTTGATTTGTCAGTTAAAGTAACCGAAGAAGTAACATTATTTTTCTTTATAAGTTTGTGAATAAACGTGTTGTGTGTTTTCGTGTGTTTCTTTTTATATTTATTTTCCATATTTCAATGATGGTTGTTGGAAACATTTATTTTGGTTATTAAAAGAACCTGTAACAATTTTAAGATCGTAATGCTGACACATATGTTGTAGTCATATGTGATTCCAAACCTACAACTGACAAGTGTGTTGTAGTCTGATCTGATTCCAAGTACAGACTAACATTGTGTAGTAGTCAGATATGACTCCAATCCTAGAGTGACATGTGTGTTATACTGTAGTCAGATCGGATTCTAAACGCATGCTGACTTGTGTGTCATAGTTAAATCCAATTCCAAACCCAGACTGACATGTGTTTCATAGTCAGATTTGATTCCAAACTCAGACTGACACGTGCGTTGTAGTCGGATTTGATTCTAAACCCAGACTGATACGTGTGTCATAATCACATCTTATTTCAAACACAGACTGACCCGTGTGTTGTAGGCAGATGTGATTCCAAACCCAGACTGACATGTGTTGTGGTCAGATCTGATTCCAAATGCAGGCTGACACGTGTCGTAATCAGATCTGATTCCTAAACTGACACGTGTGTTGTACTGTAGTCAGATTTGATTACAAATGCAGACTGATATATGTGTCGTAGTATATTGAATTCAAAATCCAGACTGACATGTGTTTCATAGTCAGATCTGATTCCAAACCCAGATTGACACGTGTCGTAGTAAGATCTGTTTCCAAACCCAAACTTACAAGTGTGTTGTAGTAAGGTGTGATTCCAAACTCAGACCAACACATGTGTTGTAGTCAGACCTGATTCCAAACCCAGACTGACATGTGTGTCGTGGTTAGATCTGATTCCAAACCCAGACTGACATGTTTGTCGTGTTTAGATCTGATTCCAAACCCAGACCGATAAGTGTGTCGTACTTAGGTCTGATTCTAAATCCAGATATGATTCTAAACCCAGACTGACACATGCTTTGTAGTCAGATATGATTCCAAACCCATACTGACATCTGTGTTGTAGTAGGATTTGATTCTAAACCCAGATTCACAAATTTGTTGAAGTTAGTTCTGAGTCCAAACCCTGATACACACATTCAATGTATTATAATTTGGTTTTAAGCAAAGTGAAATTTGAATAGATTAACAAAACATAGGAAGTAGCCAATATATATTTAATTTTAGTGTTATACATCCGCATTAATAATCATAATATATGTTAAATACATTTTCAATATGCAAACAACATAGAGCAACAACAATTGTAGAGCCTGAATGGAGATCATTCTATGTATAAATAAGTTGAAAATATTTTACAATAAGAATTTGAAATATAATAAGGATATGTAAAATTGGTTATAGGTAGATTCGAATAATATTCCTCTATACATGATGAACCTAATGCTTAATGTCGAAGCAAAAAGACCAAGCACTATCACGTGCCCTGTGGCTCTGCACATCTGTGAAAATTTGCATACACTCCCAATAACTTTCTGCCTGAAATTTCCCTTTTCGTCAAAGTAAATATTTGCATTGAAATGAATGTAACCACCGAGGGATTTTGATCATTAGTCACAATAAGTACTTAGATATAACAGGGAAGACTTACGAACTAATGCAAATTTGTGTATCTAGGAATCGGTATCACTGATGTAAAAGAACACATGCCTTCCTTACTATAAATATGATTCTAAAAGTAGCTGACATACATCTCTTCTATTTGACCCTAATCTAAAAATACTAATTATAGTCATAACAAAGCATATAATATATATAACAGCATTGATAATTCAATTCATAAAGAAAAGTCTAAACTGAAAATATTTTTTTCACACAATAATTCCCATCTCTGGTGTCATATACAGTATATTGTAAGAATAATATGAAGCTATGAGGATAGAATTAATTCTGTTATTTTTACTTCCAAGTGACCAGTCTTTATACTATATGTCTGCCATCAAAGGGTTGTTTTATTTTGATGGTACATTAATGCAAGCTGCTGTGCAAATTAAACAGTTGAGAATTGATATGCGATTAATGCCACTCTTACTCTTAACAAATATTAAAAAAAGCGTTGCTTCTATGGTTAGTTGAGACGAATTTTATAACTGAAATATAATTTTCGAATCGAAAGTTTCTCAATAAAGAATTTTACTATGTCTTATAAAAAGAGGTGACTGTATTATTATATCACAAACTATTGCAACACTGACTTTTATCTAGAAGCTCAACTCAGTTACCAGCTACAGATAATTCGCCTGAGATCTGTGTAAACTCTCATCCAAAACGACCGAAGTTATTTAAAACATTTGAAAAACGTAGATATTAAAAATATGAATATAGTATCACAGTAAATAGTTGTAGAGTGAATTACATAAAAAAATAATATTAATTTGGAATTGGAAGACCAACAAGAAGTCAGTTATTTCGCTTAAACTACTTTTCCTCTTATTGATAATCTTGAAACAATACCATTCTTTTGTAATTATTTTTTTGCAAACTACCTTTATATTTTCTCCACTAGGATTGTCTATAGCCCCTCACAATGGGATTTCACGTTTGACTAAATGTGGCACAGAAACACGATATCTATCAGTCCCGATGATAGCCTTCAATGCTAACTTTAGGTCCTCTCATGATACATCATTAAATTGTGAATAACTTCAACATTTCTACTTCAAAGTAGCGTGTTTTGTAAGCTAATGCATCACACTGATGTTGAATAATTGCTGATTTTATGTACGATATTTCCCGATTTTTTTTTTTTATGATGTCTTGGGCTGTTCTTGGCCAAATTTACTTAGTTCAAAAAAAGAAAAAGATAACTACTCGTTTCATGAGGTATTTCTTTTGTTCTTCCAAGACCTCAAATACAGAAAATCTGGATTTCATTCTTAGACTGTAACAAATTTAATATCAGCAAGAGTCTTGTCCATACATCTTTCCTCTCCCGATTGAATAGGGCAAAATACAAACACAAGCCTCTTCAGATCTTCTTTGTCGTTCTTTGGTGAAGGTTGCATCTATTCCACTCCCTGCAAGTTTCCGTTTGATTCCATATTCAGTTGATCAGCAGCCACACCTTGTCCTGACAAAAATATTGAAATTAATATACATGAATGCGTAATTTCAAAATTGTGAGACAGTGTGCTCTCTCCTGGTAAAAGACTCTTTTATCAAAATCAGTACACAGGGTAACAAAAGAAATACAGGATCTGATTTCAAACCCAGACTGAAATGTGCGTCGTTGTCAGTTCGGAAACTTTGCAACATCACCGGTGAACATTTTTATTTTTATTCATAAAAAATTTGTAAATTAGCTAAGAGTCAGGCTATCAAGATTCCTGGAAAACTTCCCTAACTGTTATACTTATAACATAAGTAGTCTCAAGATTAATATTAACACATCTTTGTCTAATGATGATAGGAAGATAGAACTTATATTTTAGGTAAAATTTTGACAAAGCCTAAAAATTGATTTGAAGCTTATTATACCTTCACCGATTGTTATATTATAGTCGTTCATATCGTGCAATAGGTAACATTACTATCAATTCAAATGAATTAATGATAGTCTGCTAAATGAGATATAAAATAGGTTCTGTTGATAAGAAAACTTACCAGTTTTGTGGACAAAAATCACTGCCATGTTGTGTACAAGCATTGCATCATAAAGTGTAGATTTAGACTCCATTGCTGATGATTAATAAAAAAAAGTCTTCATTGTGGAAATGTTGCTTGTAAATCCAAGGTTTGAGAGAAGATAATATAAGATTTAAAACCCTCTGACATTCCTTTAACAAGATTGATAGAAAAGTAGAGTTGGCAAGATCATAAGCTGATCATAAAACATCAATGATGGCCGAGAAAGTAATAACATATCGCTATAAGTTGCATGTAATCTTTACACATGGTCGTTCTTTAATTCTAATAGTTGGCTCATAGGGAGGATTCAGCCATGATCTACTGAGTTATATCTCTCTTTTTCATAAAAAAGAGTGATTAACTGCACCTTGCGTGTCTTGATAAGAGTCATTGAAGAAATTCCCTTGACTGACTGGTGTTGCTTAAAATGTATAGCATTTAGAATTCGTGCTGTATTCTGAGCTCCACGGAGCTAGCTTTAGGACTTTGTCCAAGGAGTCAAGCCCCAAAATTAATTCCCCAAAATGAAGTGGGTTTATGCCTGTCCAAAATAGCTGACATCAATACACCAAGGGGATGATCCACTCAATGACAGATTTACCCTCTTTTTTTTCAAATGTTTTATATCGGGCTGACAACCTTGTTTGAACAATTGCCTCGGAGAGTTTCAGGTGGCTACTTGTGGAGGGCATCTGGTAGCAGAACTTTTGCTCGATCATTAATAATGTCATTCCTTTGGTCATGCTAAAGAGCAACTTTTAACTTTCATTGTGATTTTCATGAGTTATATGCTATAAAAATATTAATTAAGGAGTGATGGACAAAACTTTTCACTTGATAAAACAATCAATTTGTAGATGGCTACTCTCAGACAAAAAACATGGTGTTCAAGTCCCTAAAAAGTTTTTTCTGTCTTTTATCGTAAAAAAATTAACAACCTCCCACGGTTGAATGTTGATAAGAATCTCTTAAAGGAACATAACAGGCAATGAAATGATGATAGGGCTTTATGATGTTAAAGTCAAAGGGATCATTGCAGTTGATTTGAACATCATCACTTGAGACCAAATAACACGTTTCTCAATGAAATTCGAACGTGATACTAATCATATTTTTAAAAGAGAAGGGCAACATTTATCATGAGCTTGAGCCATAGTGTCAAATGTTTAATAAATTGTTTAAATCACATATATGAATGCAGATTTCTGAGAACACTTTTACAGTAAATGTTCCAGAATAGAAGAAATAATGTTGGGAGTGTTCTTTTCACTGTAGAAGGAACATCTTTATGGAGACAAGTCTGGTAATAGTTGTAAATAAAGCAAAAGATGTTTCTAATAAGTTTGGTCTCTTTTTAGATAGGTAATTTACAGTGACTTGAATGTATAAGATTTGTATTATTCATGGCCATGGGCAGATCTCAGTGTAACTGTGAAAATGACTGGATAATGATCGAGGTTAATGAACCTCTTGATTTGTAAATCAACTTTGAGATCATCTATTAGATATCTCTCTGATAGACGAGTAATTACCAAATCCAAGGTTCCATTGTCTTCGTGTGTTTCATCATTTACATGTTGGTGAAGGCCATGATCACGCAACATGTGCCTCATATCAACTGACTTGGTAAGGATGAAGTTTTCCCAATGGATATTAAAGTCACCCATAAATATGACTTTGCTTTCAAAGGCAGATAGAGCTATAAGGTCTTGAAATTCGTCGAGGAAGGTACTGAAGTGTGAATCCGGTGGTCGATAAATTATATAGGCATGAATTGTATCCTTAGATCCATTTTTAAAGAACACAGTTAAGGTGCACTTCATGCATTCAAATGTCGTAAAGTCAATCTTGTGATCCATAACCAAAATTTCTACCTTGACGAGGGCTCCAACACCACCACCTCTTCTATCTTCCCGAGGGGAATAGAAAAATTGTTGGTATCCTGGTACTGTCGTTACCAATGGTTCTTTACGGTCCCAAGTTTCTGTTACTGCTAAAACATCAATACCTTTTTCAAGAACATAACAAGAAATTCCACCCCATTTGTTAAACACTGATCTGGCATTCATCAAGCAAAATTTTATATTTTTCTCTTCATCATCAGAATCTGAATCTTCTGATTCTACAGATAGTTTGGTCTTTTGTGCTTTTTTCTTCTTTTTTCTAGTTGCTTCCTCTTCTTTTTGTGCTTCATCCTGAGAATCTGTGTTTTGTGACTGGATTCTGATTACTTCTATAATAATTTCACCCACCTCATTTTTCTGCTTTTGAAGTTGTTCGACAACTTTGTACAATTCCTTACCAGCAGCACTCTTTGACCCTTCCACCATATCCACTGTGGTAGTAACAATGGACCATACATCAATGACAATACATACTGCACTAATAACAGGGATTGCCCTAGCTGTTGTTTTACTAGCGCCTTTGCCAAATGCAGAAGCAGAAGCAATCAACTGGGTACCCAACAGGTATTTAGAGGCTACCTGACTGCCAGCCACAATTGGTGGAAGTGACTTAAAGTTTACTTTCCCATGGGCACCTTTGAGACATTCACTAAGTTTCTGTGTTAGCTCATGATACTTGGTCACTGAGCTAATCAGTTCCTCAGTTGCCTTCCCATCCTCATCTATTAATTTCTGTGCTTTTTGACAGTTTTCTCTCGCAACACCATTATCCTTAAATGAAGCAACAATGCTTGTCGTAGCACCCACGGCACTGGCAACAATACCTCCAACAGCCAAAGACAAGCCACCAGTGAAAGGAGCCAAAAGAACTGCACCAGCACCAACAACACCAGCCCCAGAACCAACAATATTGGCGACATTGGCTCCTTTATGAAAACTGTCAATGTAACCTATTAGATCTAGTAAGCCTTGAATAGTCCTAGATCTGACCAATTTCCATTCTTTAAGTTTTTTAATAAACTCTTCATATATCTTCTCTCTCTCCTCTGAATACTGAACAATCAGTTCCACATAATCCATCTTTTATCTGTAATAAAGACAAAATAAATTTTTATTTAGTTGCATTAACTCATTCATAATTTTGCAAAAAAAAAAAAAAAAAAAAATTCTATCAGTGATAAATGATAATAAAGACATGATTTTGTTCTTTCCCTCTTGTTTCATAAGAACTGATATATCATTTGATTGTATAAAGAGCAGAAACTGATTTTGTCCTTCTTGTAATATTTTTGATATACTTTGAGTTGTGAGTGTGGGAAAAATATTTTTTGCAAAAGTTACAAATAATTATTTATAGTATCTAAAACATACCATTTAAGTTTCCCCCATCACTAAAACATTCTAGAAACAAGTACGAAAAAACAAACAGAGATTTCAGATCTTCAGCAATGAAGATTGTCATCATTTTGCTTAAGTTTACGGACTAAATTTTCAATTTTTATTTTGTTGACCGTAAATGAATCTACTGTATAATAAAAAGAAATAATAACGAAATTCACGATCTTGATCTGGAATCCTCCAAAATTTAATAGGTTCTTTTGAAGCAAAATACCTTTCTGTTGTTAAAATTTGGTGAAAAACCGGCAAGATATTTTGACGCAATCCTGCTGACAAAGACAAACAAACAAACATAAAGGAACTTAGGTCCTTCTATAAAGTCATTGGCAGTGGCAATAACAATGGCTCTAGGGCATGGGCTTCAGTGTATCCAAGCCTCTCACGCGGTGTATCACTTGCAGGTCTTTGATGCATTCCTTTGATCCCTAGCTATATAATATGCTTTATATCCTTACCGCCATTCTCGCTTCATCTCTTGCATACACTGCAGTTGTCTAACTTCTTCTAGCTTGTAATTCATAATGAAAGTATTGCACTTGGGCACAGGGTTTCCTCACAGACATTAGCGTCTAACTATATAGCTCATATTGATAAATCCATAAATCTAAATTAAAAAGCCACACATAAACCTGATCAATATTCAGTTTTGATGGAGTGGGAAACATGTCCCGTTATGTATTATGCTTGCTTCATTGGACCTCAGAATTGTGTAATAATTGTAAAAGTATGTATGTTATTACACCAAATTAACCATAGTAAAAACTTTGCTTATATGCAACTTTGCCGCTGTCATACACTGTCCTGGTCAGAACCCAAGTTTACTACTCCATGAATCACTCAAGTCTTATATAAATATCGTTTAGGCTCCTCTTTTATTATTTCCTCGGGGGAATACTTAACAGATTATGAAGCAAAGCGAAAAATCTATTTTTGGGTGAGATGGCCATGTCGTCCTGATGGAAGGTTCCTTTAGGCAGCTTTCTAAGGGATATTTAGCTACAGTGATACTCCCAGAGAATTGACCATAGGTCTCCAGATTTCTAACCCCTCTTAACGAGAGAATGCCTTGATGAAGTCATTGGGCTTCAGCACGGCATATCATTCCCGTGCTGAAGGCTTGTGACGGGCAAGAGGGCTCTCGAACTGGGGAATTTCTTTTCCTCAGTTTGACTCTAAATTTCTCTCATTCTTTTTCTATTACCTCTTATTGCTTATTCCTCCTTCATAATTATCTGCTGTCTCCAACCTTGCTGTCAAAACTCTTTTACCCATTTCACTGTCCAGGATTTTTAGAGGGGATATTGTATCCATGATCGGTTTTTATTTCAAAATCAATTGTGGGAGCTGTGGTGGTCTTGCCAACTGCCTGAAAATGTTTGGACACCTAGGAGTGTCAGTATTCCCATACTGGCACGCGGAACTATCTCTTATGAAATTTGGCCTTCGGATTCCAGGGGTTGGCGATTTTATAGAGATAGGACTCTCGGCATTCTGTCCGGTTTGCCTGCCACTATGATTAGAGTGGGGAGGATTGTATTCTTGAAATGCTCTCAGTTCCATCAAGCGGGTTTGGCATACACTTGAGCCACTCTAATCATAGTGGTACCATCCCTTTGTGGTAGGGTAGGGAGTGGACATTTGGTAAGCAGCTTTCACAGGTGTCATTGGTGGAGAAATTAATTCCAGGAAAGGCTAACGGTGTCTTCTTTGGAATTTCAGACAGTCTTAATTTTTTCTCTCCCTTAAACTATATTTTTTTCCATTGTCTTTTTTTTTTTCATTGTTATTATGACCCCTTCCCTCCCCCTGAAAAAATAATTAATGAGTAAACTTAATATTCCCCGTACCCCTGGATCAAATGGCGAACCCCAGACACCGTTGACGACTTCTGCTTGTTTAAATAGGGAAAGCTCTGTTGACAACCTCGGCAATAAAAAGGATTCCTCCAACAATACTTCTTTGACCAGTGTTGTTAAAGACAATTTATCGGCACTGGTGGAAAATGATGCTTGTAATAACTGTAATACTTTACTCTCTGGTTCTGGCTCATTACCAGATCCAACAAAAAATCTGAAAATTCTCCACTTAAAAACATACCAATTGGTTGTACCTATGACATAATTCACGAAGCCTTCTGTAGATTTGGAGCAATCAAAGAAATTTTAATGGAGCTTAATTGTAGTAAAGGCTTTTGGGAAGCTTGGGTATCATTTTCAAGTTTTGAGATTGCTTTAGAAGCAAATAAAAATTTAGAGCATAAAAATTGACAATTGTTTGATTTCTGGGGCTTTATGTGATAAAGCAATTTCTGGGGCTTTATGTGATAAAGCACCAAGACACCTAGAGGTATATAAACCAGAAGAATGGATGGAAAAAGAAATAGAGCATAGACTTCCAGAAGTAAGAACCCCCAAGCCCCCAACATGGATAATTGCATCTGGAAAGATAGATAATTATAACTATTTTAAGATTAGTAGATTTATACAAAAAAAAGTTGGTTTAGTTAAAAGTAAGGATATTAGTAGATATGGTAGGCAATCTGTTTTGATTAATGCAAAATCAGATACTCAAGCTCACATGCTTTGTGGCATGAAGATTGCAGAAATTGATACTATTAAGGATATTAAACCACATATGAGCTTCAGCTATGGTAAAGGAGTAGTTTTTGATAAAGATCTATATGAATTCTCAGAACCAGAAATTCTGGACATGTGCCCTGCTAATTTTTGGAAAGTAAGTAAGATCCCTCAAACAAGCATGGTAGTTTTAACATTTGAAACCCCTGTTATACCAGATCATATAATTATTGAGAATGAAAGAGTACGTGTTCGAGAATATAAACCGAGGCCTTTACAATGCTTTAATTGTTTCAAGTACGGTCACCCTTCCCGGTACTGCAACAATACGAATATCTGTATTAACTGTTCTTTGTTAGAACATGGCCAATGCAACAGAGATACAACCTGTTCAAACTGTAAAGATAATCATAAACCAAATGATAAAAGATGTAGAGAATACAAGAATGAAGAAGCTGCAATCTTGAAAGCAAATGCTGAACATATAAGTGTAGGTTATGCAAAGCATTTACTCAATCGGCAACTTAATTTTGCTCGCGCGGTTAAGATGCCAACAAAAGATTATAATCCACTACCCCTTACTACCACAGGGGGACCAGTGGCAGCACCTGGCCCGTCAGGTGCATCTCCCTTAGTGGTAGTAGCCCAGCCATCTGGGTCAAGTGCTCAGGCTATAAAAGCCAGAGCACAAACCTCCAAAGAGGTCAATATGGTGTCCAACACACCAAAAGTATTGTCACCGATAGGAGCATCTCCCCTAGAGGTAGTAGCCCAGCCTTCTGGGTTGAGTGCTCGAACTGTTGAAGTTCTAGCACAATCCTCCAAGGAAGCCAATGTGGCTTCCACCACCTTAAATGTATTGTCTCAGGCAGAATCTCTACCTGATTTGATGGAGATTGGAAAACAAGATCTTCCAAAGAGGAAAAGGTCCCCATCATCCTCACCTTCATCTAAGTCAGGTAAGTGCCCTACTGCTCATGATCCTAAGGTTGACTCTTATAAAGATCCTAGAAAGAAAGAAAAGAAGAGTGGTGGCCTAGTAAAGCCTTCCATCTCCAGGCCTTACATGGCTTCATCTGAAAAGTCCCAAAAGACAAATGAGACAAAGAAAAATAATAAAAAAAGATAATGTCTATCATCCAGTGGAATTGCAGAGGTCTAAGTACTAGCATTGAGCAAATAAAAACTTTAACCAGGGACTCGGACACGAAGGTAATTTGCCTACAGGAAACCAAGATCAGTGACAAACTATTTAATCCTGGACTCAATTATCATTTTTGTAGATCCCCTCCTTTGCAAGCTGCAAGAGCTCAAGGTGGTACAGGTTTTATTATTCACAAATCTGTAAAATTTGAAACAATCCCACTCAATATACCACTACAGGCATGTGCAGTTAGAACTCATATCGGGAAAAAAATTACTTTATGCTCGCTATATATTGAACCATCCTTAGAACTTTTCCTCTTAGATCATGCTGGTAATCCAAGAAAGCTTAGACTTTCTGACCTCCAAGACTTGATCAATCGGCTTCCTGCCCCTTTTATTTTAATGGGTGATTTTAATGCAAAGCATACTTTATGGGGTGGAAATGTGTGCGATAGATGGGGTAATCTTGTTGAAGAATTAATCGACAACAATGGTGTAATACTAATGAATGATGGTTCTCCAACTAGGTATGATGTATTCCACAACTCTACATCAGCCATTGATTTGTCAATCTGTTCCTCATCCATTCGATTGGACTACCTTTGGTCAGTAAATGAACACCTACATGGCAGTGACCATTGGCCAATAATGTTAAATTATGTCCATAATCTTCCTTCTCAGTGTCCACCAAAATGGAAGATAGATGAGGCAGACTGGGCAGCTTATGAAAACTGTTCACACACTGATAAAGAATATGATGAATTTACATCTCCAGTGCATGCCTATCAACATCTTGAAAATATTATTGATGATAATGCTAGCAAGTTTATACCTAAAACGAGCGGTTTACCTTATCGCTCTGTAGTTCCTTGGTGGAGTAAAGAATGTGCCAACGCAAGAAAAGTGACCCGAACTTGCTTCAGAAGATACTTGAGGACAAACTATTTAGCAGATAGAATAGCATATCTCAGAGCCTGTGCCAAACAAAAAAGGGATTTTGACGAAGGAAAAATCTATTTCTGGGGAGAGACCTGTGGCGCCCGGCGAAAAGTCCTTCTTGTATACCTTTTCTGATAAAAACCTTCCAATTATACCAGAGAAAGATAAAAGCATGGAATGCTGAGGTTACAACCCTCGCGCGAGCACCTTTTGGGTGTCGTGTATAAAGCAAAGGCGCGTGAAATCCACTATTCACAGGTTGTCTTCCATTTAGTTAATTCCTTCGCCAAAGGGATGGGCCGATACAGAGGCCCTAGACACATCCCCATCGCCGCACCACCCACGCCACGACGCGATCGCCATCTGAACAACATCCTTCTGTATTGACCATGATGGCTTGGAAAGGAAAGGGTGGGATCGTGTAAAATAAGGGGAAGGGTTTCGCCGGGCGCCACAGGTCTCTCCCCAGAAATAGATTTTTCCTTCGTCAAAATCCCTTTTCTGGGTCGAACCTGTGGCGCCGGGCGAAAATGTACCAGAGAATGCCTTCCAAGCCCAACAATAACTACTAATTTAATAAGGGGAGAGAAACAACACCATGTAAAGAAAATCATATATAATTCAGGTAAGTAGGCATAAAATATAAACTAGCCACAGGGCATAGTGAGAGTAAGGATAAACAAACATGATAACAAGGAAACCTCTGAGTATCAGAGGAAAACATGCAACAAAACTGACATGGCTAAGAATATCCCAACTTAATAACAAGGGAAAACAATAATAGTTACAATCATATTAACCTAATATGTAATACACTTAGGGCTAACGAACCACCAAGGAAGCGGCGTCGTGGTGCGAGTGGCGGGTAGGAGGGAGAAGAGAAGAGATGGATGAAAGGAAGAACAAAAGATCAATGGGGAGAGATAAGGCTCCCAGCTGCAACCGTTGGATATTTAAGAGCCTGTAAGTTCTTTAGATAGTGGCGTTTGAAGACCATAGGAGATTTCCAACCCGTGTACTTCTTGAGGTTATCAAAGTCCATATTCTGGAAATAGTTGATGGAGGTAGCTATCGAACGGATATCATGAGCATGGGGAAATGATCCCGGATTGGCTTGTTTAATGAAGTATAGGATCTGTTGCCTAATGCCACGTATGGAAATGGTACCTCCTTGTTCTCTGATAAACAAGGGGCCAGACGATCGGGTAGCAGTCCTGGCTAAAAAGGCCCTGAGAGTGGTGACCGGACATAGAGAAGTATCTTGGAGAAGAGGAATAATCTTCCAAGGGGACCACCTATTTTGGGGGTCCTCGTTCTTAGCTAGGAACGCCCTGTCTGGTGAAAGAAGTACCTCACCTGAAGGGAGGAAATCCATGTTCTCTGAGTTTCGTGAGAGAGCTGCTAGTTCTGAGATTCTGGAACCCGAGGCCAAAGCTGTTAGAAATAAAGTCTTCCTAAGAAGAGTGATATAAGAGCAGGATTCGTTGTCCGTGTCGGAGGCCAGTTTGAGGACATGATTTAGAGACCAAGAGACCTTTTGAGGACGGACCGAAGGTCGAAGCCTAGCACATGCTTTTGGAATAGATGAGAAATAAGACTCCGCCAGGTTAATGTTAAACCCAACCAGGAAGACTTTCCTCAGAGCTGACTTAATGGTGGTTATAGTGCTAGCTGCTAGGCCTTTGTCAAAAATGGACCTAAAGAAGGAGATGGCTAAATTAGGAGTCATAACCGAATGGTCTGAAGTCCTTAAGAAATCCGCTAGTTTCTTAACCGCCGAATCATATTGGCGAATCGTTGAGTCCCTTTTGTCTGATTCTATAAAGAGGACATTATCTGGGTCGATGTTTGCGTCCCTACGTGCCGCAAACTTCATGAAATCCACAAAGTTAGGGTTTTGGCTATCCTTGAGGAATCTGACACAGTCCGTGTTTGGACCACCTGGGTCAGTTTGGGGAATGGGATCCGGAAGGGA
Source organism: Palaemon carinicauda (assembly GCF_036898095.1). Lineage (NCBI taxonomy): Eukaryota > Metazoa > Arthropoda > Malacostraca > Decapoda > Palaemonidae > Palaemon > Palaemon carinicauda. The sequence continues at coordinate 80,987,458 of NC_090742.1, read as the reverse complement.
CGGAGTTTCAACTCGAGGAGGAGAGGAAACCAACTGCTCTTTGGCCAGTGAGGTGCCACTAAAGCTACTGCCCCGTTGAAGGAGCGGAGTTTGTGCAAGACTTTCAGTAGAAGATTCACTGGAGGGAATAAGAAGATCTTCTGCCAATGGTTCCAATCCAGGGTTAATGCGTCCATGGCATAAGCCTGAGGGTCCAGGTTCGGTGTCACATAACATGGGAGTTTGTGATTGAGTCGGGTCGCGAATAGATCTACCTGGAGACCTGGAACCAGCCTGAGTATCCACCGGAAGGAGTGCATGTCCAGGGACCACTCCGATTCCAGTGGGCTCGTCCTGGATAATGCGTCTGCTATCACATTCTGGACTCCTGCTAGGTGAGTTGCTGACAGGAACCAGTCTTTGTCGGCTGCCAAGGTGAAGATAGTGACCAGGATCTGATTCAGGTTGGGTGATTTGGACCCCCCTCTGTTGAGGCAGTGGACTACGGCCGTGCTGTCTGAGACTACTCTGATGTGGGTCGACCTCGGAGGGGAGATTCTCTTCAGGGTCAAGAACACCGCCATGGCTTCGAGAACATTGATATGGAACTGTCTCATGGCGGGTGACCAAGAGCCCTGACACATCTGATGTTGGGAGTAACCCCCCCAACCACTCAGAGACGCGTCGGTATGAATTGTCACTTGTGGAGAGGGGAACTGTAGAGGAACCGACTTGGAGAGGTTCCTCCGATCGGACCATGGTTGTAGTCTCATTTTCAAGACAGAGGGGATCTTCGAGGTCTTGTCTCTTAAAGGTATTGCCGCCCTCTTTCTCCAAACTCGATTGATGTCTTTGAGTTTGGCTTTTAATAGGAGATCGGTCAGTGAGGCAAACTGGAGTAGGCCGAGGACTCGTTCTAAAGCTCTTCTGGACACCTGTTTGTGTTTGAGAAAGTTCCTGACCTTGGAAGCTATCTCCCTCACCTTCTTGGGAGGAAGGGAGAGCTTGTGCTTTGAGAGGTCCCAACGGATGCCTAACCATTCGAAGAGGCTTGATGGTTGTAGGCGGGACTTCCGGAGGTTGACTTGGAAGCCCAGTTTGGCGAGAAAATGGAGTACCTTCGACGTAGCTCTTTTGCATTCCTGGTGCGACTGGGCCCAAATGAGCCAATCGTCCAGATAGGCGACGATTTGTATCCCTTGGTGCCTGAGTTGCTCGAGCACCGTCTCCCCCAGTTTCGTGAATACCCTGGGGGCAATGCTGAGACCGAAGGGCATGACTTTGAATGCGAAGGCTCTCTTGCCGAGACGGAAGCCTAGATAAGGAGAGAAGTTTCGAGCTACTGGGACATGATAATAGGCGTCGGTAAGATCGATAGAGGTGGTGACGGCCCCACGGGGAAGTAAGGTCCGTACCTGAGAGATAGTCAGCATACGGAACTTGTCGCAAAGGATGTAAGAGTTGAGCTTCGACAAGTCCAGAACTACCCTCAACGCCGACGAGTCTTTCTTCGGGACTGTAAACAGGCGGCCTTGGAACTTCAGGGATCGAACCCGCTTGATTGCTCTCTTCTTGAGTAACTCCGCAGTGTACTCTTCCAGGATGGGAGTGGGTCTCTGGAAGAAGGTCACCGGTGGAGGAGGGGATCCCTGTGACCATTTCCAACCCAAGCCCCTTGATATTATGCTGTGAGCCCATGAACTGAAGGTCCAATGATCCCGGAAGTGATAAAGTCTCCCTCCTACCGGCATCACATCATTGGGAGGGAGTGAACTTAGGGCCCCTCCCTCCACGGGAACCCCTTGCTCTGGGCCCGCCGCGTTGGCGGAACTGTCCTCTACCTCTGGAACTCCCTCTTTGGTATCCACGAAAGGAACCGGAGGGTTCGTAGGCAGGGTTGTATGCAGGTGAGGGCATCCAAGAGGGGTTGGGCTGTGTACCAGGGGGAGCAGCGAGGTAGACTACCTGCTGAGGAGGCGCCTGTTGTCGAGAAGTCGAGGCCGCGGAAGGCTGTGGGGACGAGGTACCCCGGGCCACTTTGTAAGGACTAAACCTCAGCTTCTTCTTGAAGAATGTGTGTCTCTGGGGTTCGAACCTCTTTTTGGCTGAGAGACCCCACCTTACCTGCAAATTCTGGTTTGCCCTCGCTGCGTCCTGAAGAACCTTATCCACCTCGGTCTGAGGGAAGAGGGTCTTACCCCAGCAGGAGGAAGCTATCAGTCTGTTCGGCTCATGCCTGATGGTGGCCTCCGACAGAACGAACTTCCTGCAACTAACCCGTGCTGACCAGAAGTCATGAAGATCTATTTGGTAGGATAGCAGCTGGTTCTTTGTGGCGACTCTGAACAGCGTTTCCTCTGGGTAAAGAGATGCAAGGGACTCCATGGAGGTGATGGATCGGAGGGACCTAGCAAGTCTAGTACGGGTCTCGAACTCAGTTTTGAGAAGACTCTCTATTAATCTGGGAAGCTTCTCAGAGAAAAGAGTAGAGGCACAGTCCGGGTCTAGTTTCCCCACCGTGAAGGTAGAGGCCGCAGCATCCCAGGCTGCCGAGGAACCCGGAATAAGCAAAGAGGTGGGGTCCGTCTCCTTGAGAGCCGGCATGGAAGAGCCTTCTTTGATGGCCTGTATAGTCAGCTCTGTGACTTTGTCTATGAGCGGCAAAGAGATGGAGGCCGCTGTCGTAAAAATAGTGTAGGAACCCTTGTGAGGGGTGAGCTTGGAGTTAATACACCCCCACTCTGATAGTGTTCTGGCCCAGATAGCCTGGGCCTGCTCTTTTGGAAATATGACCGTTTCCTTCGGTACCTTGTCCATACGGACCAATGCATGTTCCTTTAACCGTACAAAACCATTGAACGGGAATGCTAGGCCCGGGGGATAGAACTCCAGGTCCTCTAGAGGGCGGGTGCCCATGCCCTCCAGAGTTAGGGAGCCATCTACGAATGGAGCATGCAAAGCAAACCGCCAAGGATTGTTTTTATCGAAGGGCGGCAGCTTCGATGCGTCTGGGGCAGAAGGGGGAGGGAACTGAGTTCCGGCGCGGATCAGAGTAGCCATCATATCCTTAATCTCTGTTATTGCACCAGAGTGATGTTGAACTTGATCCCTGACCAATCCTTTGATCAGTTGGATGGGGAGGAGATCAGCCCAGGGTACCTGAAAGTCACCCGTTGGTTTTTTCTTGGATTTGGTAGACTTAGACTTCTTAGGAGTAGTGGTTTTACGAGGAGCAATATGAATATCAGGAGCTGTCGAGGGTCCGGGGACCGGTGACGTTGATACTGGCAAAGCTGAAGTCTTATAAGTTCGAAGTGGCTTCACCTTGGGTCGTACGGAGGCAGAGGGATCCCGAGGAGAAGCCTTAGAGTTATCAAAACCTAGAAAGGAAGAGGTAGAAGAGGGAGTAGGAGAGAAAAGGGTTTCCACCAACTCGGCACCACTTACCTGCTCGTCCCTGGGTTCTACGTCTATATCCAGACCAGCCATGTCCATCGGTACGAGGGTTTCGTCCTCCACGGAAATGGTAGCCCTGACTTCTTCAATTAAAGGGGCAGCAAGGTCAGGAGAGACTGCAGCAGTAGTCGAGCCTGGGAAGAGACGGGAGGCCATATCCCCATCGAGGAGATAGGGTGCGCCAGACGGGGCATTCCTGCCAAAGCCCGACACCCATGGCCGAAGAGTAGCCCTTGCTGACCGAAGAGAGACATCATCGGCCTGTAAGATTTGCAGTGATTAGTGATGGAGGAGGGGGTTTGCCCTCCTAAATATACTGTGTATATCAAATTCATGTCTATATTAGTGTCTGCCAACGAGAAATAAGGAACAAAGGGAAAACCCACTTACATCATCATTCAGCAGAACTGACGACAACTCGTAACAGAACGAGCACAAATCCGGGAACCACACTGGGTATTGGGCCTGTCCCGGTTCCTGGATAAAGGGAATGGAGCAGTGAGCATGAGACCGGCAGAGGTCATGCCCAACGGGGTCGCTGAACGAGGCAGAGCATCCTTCAGCAGTACAACGGGCCTTCTGTAAAAGAAAGGAGACATGAGTCTGGTGATGCTTGAAACTCTGATAAGGGATAAAAACCTATTATTTTAGAGTTCTGGCACTCACTGAATTACCTAAGCACCCATATTGCATTGACCAAACAACTAACTATTAACTTTAAGTTGATACTGCCCCATACCATTGTTGGCACTTTAAAATTCAATTGTCTGTATATTTGTAATGCACCCAATGTCTGTTAATGACATAAGGATAATAAGCTTAAAGTAATCCGCCGACCTCCAAGGGTCGGGGAAGCAGTGACATGCCCTTAAAATAAATACAAACACCAGCCTTAGCTAAAGGCAAGGTAAATATAAGTGTGAAGTGTATGGGCGACCTCCGGTGAAGCCGGAGCTCCGGTGAGGCCGGACCGTAATGAAATGTCCTGAATAAAGGAGCCTTAGCTAATTAGCTAAGGCAACTTTAAGAGTTAAGTGTTTGGGCGACCTCCGGTGACGCCGGAGGATAATGAGATGCCCTGAATAATTCAATTGTGGCTAATAATTCAATTGTGAAAGATAAAAAGCTAAGTCGTAGCTAAAGACTAAAGCTTAGATTATAGTAAAGCGTATTTACGATCTCCGGTGAGGCCGGAGGGAGAAGAAAGGTCCTGAATAATTATTGTGAATAACAACACAGTTGTAATAACAAAGGCTATTGTGGATATGGCCGTGGCCTGAGACCGAAGTAAGGGCCACCGGAGGGTCGTATCTAAACAATATGAAGCCCGTCCCATGTAGTAAACAATATAAATATAACAATAGAACGAAAGTTATTGAGAATCCCTCGTGGCGGAGTATAACTCAAGGCGGAGTGGAAAACGTTCATAACTACTCCCGAGCCGTAACGGGGAGAGGACGAAACACGGACCAAAATAACGCTAACAATTGAAAAGTCACGAAAAATAAATAACTCGTAAGTTATCATCCACCCAGAGGGGGAGAGGTGAGGGAGGGAGAACCCGCTGAACGCACAAAACGGAAAACGGGAAATCCGCTCCCCCACCGGAGCTAAGAAAGAAAACGAGAGAAAGGGGTAACTCGTGCCAAACAAAAAAGAATTTTTAAAAAAGCAAAGAGAGCATCTTGGAAGAAATATATATCTAATATTAATACCAAAACTCCTTCAAAGGAAATATGGGACAAGATTAGAAAACTTCAAGGTAAATTCGTCCCTAAGCCTTTACCAATATTAAGGGAAAATAATAGATATATATCTGACCCCAAAGATGTAGCAAAGGTTCTTGCTAAGCACTTTGCTCATGTATCAAGTGCTGACAACTATTCCCCAGCATTTCAACAAATTAGAGCATCAACATCTGTTGTTCCTCCTGCTTCTTCAAATACTGAAGCTTTTAACCTGCCTATTAGTATAGAGGAGATGCAAAATGCTATCTCCAGCTCTCCTTTAAATGCCCCAGGTGAGGATGGCATCCGGTATGAAATGATATCACATCTTCCAGTGGATACCAAGGAATTTTTATTAGAAACCTTTAATGGTCTATGGGCTTCCCATACATCTCCTGATTCCTGGCATACTTCAATTGTAATTCCAGGCCACAAGTCTGGTAAAGACCCAGAACTGCCATCTAGTTATAGGCCCATATCCTTGACCAGTTGCATATGTAAACTATTTGTGAGAATGATCAACAACAGACTTGTGTGGTATCTAGAATAAAAAAATCTTTAATCTAACAGACAGTTTGGTTTTAGGAAGAACCGAAGTACTCTAGACCCTTTGCTGATGTTATCAAGGGAAATTTCAAATGCTTTTTCTAACCAAAACCAGGTGGTGGGTGTCTTTTTGACCTCGAAAAGGCATATGACACCACCTGGAGGGGTGGTATTTTAAAGCAATTGGCCTCGTGGGGTATAGGAGGACATATGTTCTCTTTTATTGAAGAATTTTTATCAAACCGCTCCATTAAAGTGAGAGTAGGGTCAGAACTATCTTCATCCTACATGCAAGAAGAAGGTGTCCCCCAAGGCAGCGTATTGAGTGTGACCTTGTTTGCTATTGCAATTAATAGTCTCATTAGTCACATACCTCCTGGCATACAAGGATCACTATTTGTCGACGACTTTGCAATTTATTGTAGTGGATCATCTGCACTACAAGCATGCCAAAATCTTCAAATTGCAATAAATGCTGCTTCCGCATGGGCAAATTCTCGCGGATTCATGTTTTCTCCTCAGAAGACCAAAGCCATTCGCTTTACTCGTACTCGTAAAAGGGAAGAGATCCCCACCCTTTTCTTAATTGATTGTGTTTTGCCATATGAGGATAGTGTCAAGTTTCTTGGAGTCATTTTCGACAAGAAAATGACATTTGGTCCCCATATAAATGACCTATCTATCAGGGTTAAGAAGTCACTGAACATTCTGAAAGTGATATCGCATTTTAATTGGGGTGCTGATAGAACAACTTTGCTTAGAATTTATACATCTTTGTGTCTGAGCAAGTTAGTCTATGCATGCCAAATATATGGGTCAGCTACAAAGACTTTACTTGGAAAACTTGATATTGTTCACAATGCTGGGCTTCGCATCTGCACAGGTGCTTACAGAACATCTCCCATTGACAGTCTCTATGTTGATTCTGGCATACCTCCCCTTTCCATTCGCAGAGAGGAGTTGAGTTTGAGGTTTTTAGCTAGGTCCCTTGCTGTGAGAAACAATCCTAACTGTAATTATGTTAGGGCGCCTTTAGATCGGGCTCCTAACATATCTAGAGTGCCTAAGCCTTTGGAAGTACAGCTGAAAAATGATGCTAGAGAAGTAGGCTTGTTAACAGCACAGATAGCAGAGGTAGGATATCCCAAGTCTCCTCCTTGGTGTAATCCACCTGTTAAAGTATGTTTTACGGCAGGAGGGAAAAATACCTTACCTAGTAGGGTAATGAAAAGTGAGTTTTTAAATCATGCTGCTCAACATCATGGGAAACATGTTTTTACAGATGGTTCCAAATCGGTTGCAGGAGTTGGAAGTGCAGCTGTGGTGGGGGATATTGTTATTAGAAGGAAACTCCCATACTCTTGTTCAATTTTTACTGCTGAGCTGTACGCAATAATTCTCGCAGTCCAACATATTTTTAAAAATGGCAACCAAAATAGTTTTTATACAATTTTTACGGATTCCAATAGTGTTTTACTCATTAAAACAAATTATGCCAGGCCATCATCTAGTACAAGAGGTGCAGGACTGGTTAGTACTTCTGCAATTTAGGAAGAGTATCAGTGTTCACTTCTGTTGGGTCCCTGCCCATGTTGGGGTGGATGGGAATGAACAAGTAGATAAGGCAGCAAAGGAAGCTTCAGGGCTAAGTAATCCATCCCCCTTGAGTATTCCTTACAAAGATCTTAAAAGTGAGATTCATCTTTACTGTAAAAATAAGTGGCAAGCTCGATGGTCTGAACTGACCACCAATACAAAATTGAAACAAATCCACCCATTGGTGGATAAATGGTCATCTTGTAATTCTACAAGTAGAAGGGATACCATTATTTTAACTAGGCTGCGTATTGGCCATACACATGCAACGCACAATTATTTAATGAATGGGGAAGGGAGACAGGCCCCTCTTTGTAATACCTGTCAAGTGACAATGGATGTTAAACCTATTATAGTCGATTGTCCTGTTTTTAATCTCCAGAGGAGGACACATTTACTCCAGGACAAACCGTTAAGAGATATACTGGGGGAAAACTGTAATACCCTGAACTTGAGAAAATTTATACAAAGTATTGGGTTATATTACGAGCTATAATTGATTTTATTAATTTATTTATTTATTTTACCCTTTTAATCAGTATTTATTTCACATCTAGATTTTATTGTATGAAAGTGTTACGATTTGTATTAAAGGTTAAAATGATACTAAATGGTTCGAGTGTACAGATATGATTGAATGAGTTTCGTTATATAGCGCTGAATGGCCTTTGATGCCCCAGTGCTTGGCTTAATGCCTAAATCCCATATTCAATTCAATTCAATCCAGAATTCTAACTCCTGGCGCAAGGATCCTTGAAATTTTTTTTTAAGGATATCGCATAATATCAGGGGACGTATTTCTTGATACGACACTTGGCTATCTTCACCCCGAGAGTTTTCGCTCTGAGGGGGAAGAGTGGCGAAATTGAAGGGGAGCCATCATCAAGGTTACCCGGTGGATTCCCTTCCCATACTACTACAGCGCCCAACATGGCTACCCTTTCCTTGTTGCAATTAAGCATGGATGGCTACAGATAGAGTAGTTTCGGGTAAGAATTGTTACGTATGTATATTCTTTAGAAAAGGAGGGCGGGTCCATCAGGACAACATGGCTATCTCACCCAAAAATAGATTTTTCGCTTTGCTTCAAAATCTGTTTTTTGGGCTCAAGCCATGTCGTCCTGATGGAAGCTTAACAGAGTATTACTTGAAAGTACTATATCTGTGAGTTTGTATAAGTGTCTTAACCTTGAGTCAGCTTCTATATGGTCACCTAGACCACATAGATATATGACGGTACCGTTATTCGTCATATCCGCTAAGCTTGGAACAATCTTAGAGCTTCCTGCCCCCCGCAGGGAAATCGTCAATTTTACCACAGAAGCGAAAAGGTTTGTATATATGTCAGAACAAATGTAATTATATTTCAATAATTATGTTCACACGTATAGGCACCCTCAAGTATTTACCTTATTTTTAGGAAAAATAAGTAAGGAACTCTTGTCTAATTTTATTCAGCTACTTATGGGGCGAATAAGACGCAAATACATTTTATTCATTTATTTGTATAGACAACATAAATGTAACAACGAATGTATTAAAAATAGAATCATATACTATATGTTAGTAAGCATAGCCACTCAAAATCATTGTAAAATTATTAAGATAATTCACTGTAAATGTTGGATAAATTTCAACACTGCGTACGACTGTACACATGGAACTGGTGTTATTAGTTTGATTCTACACCTATAAAGAACAGTCCTAGGGGCACCAGGGTGACCCTTAATTAAAGGTATTACACTGAAAGGTGTTAACACCTTTTCACCCAAACTGTTCACTGTTTATCACAGCACTAGAAGACAGGTTTTACAACACTACCTGCCGCCACCACAAAGTATTTCAGCTCGTGCACTTGCTTTGCATAATGTTTATAGAAGACTCTAGAGGATTTCCAACCAGTGTATGAGTGGAGTCTCTCAAACTCCATCTACTGAAAAAAGTTCAGCGAGTAAGCAATCTTTCTCGGATCATGACCTGCGGGTGTACTGTCAGGATCCGCCCTGCGAATGAAGTAGGTGAGCTTTGCCCTCAGTTGTTTCAGAGATAAGTTTGATCCTGGGGTTTCGCTTTTGAAGAGCTGTCCTCCCTTGAAGTCTGAAGTACTTCGAAGATAGACCTTTAGACACTCTACTGGACATAGAGAGACATCTTCCTTCAGAGGGCAGATTCTCGAGGGACCCCACCTATTGGTGGGTAGCTCGTTTTTGGCGAGAAAAGTAGGATCAGGAAAAGGATTCAGTTCTCCCACTTCTGTGAACTGAATATGGCCATCTTCTCTTGATAGGGCTACTATTTCATTAACTCTAGCCCCTGAGGCTATAGCGAACAAAAATATAACTTTTTGTGTTAGATCCTTTAGAGAACAATCTTCATTATTCAAGTTCAAAGCATAGTGCAAGAATATGTCCAGAGACCGTGAAATGGGCTTCGGAGGGGCTGCTGGATTAACTCTAGCGCATGCCTTCGGAGTCTTGTTGAAAATTTCGTTCGACAGGTCCACCTGGAAGGCGTATAGAAGAGGTCAAGTCAAAGCTGACTTACATGTAGTTATTGTGGTGGAAGCCAAGCCTTCCTCATGAAGGTGGATGAAGAAGGACAGACAGAAGTCTATCGAGATTTCCTTTGGTTTTTTGGTTTTAATAAAAGTGACCCACTTCCTCCAAGACGATTCATAATGTCTTCTGTTTTGGGTTGTCTGTGATGAAGCGAAGACAGTTGACTTCTGAACCAGTTGGGATAAAACTGGGTTCTGTAGAGGAAACAGCCTCAACCTCAGTTCTATCACCAGAGGGAACCAATTACTCTTGGGGCACTTGGGGGCCACCACTGCTGCTATTCCCTTGAAGGATCTCAGCTTGTTGAGGACCTTCAGCAGGAGATTTGTTAATGGGAACCGGTAAATGTGAGTCCATCTGTTTCAATCGAGGGACATGGCGTCCGTCGCTTCTGCCCGAGGGTCCTCGTATGGGGCTACGTATCGAGGTAGTTTCTTGTTGCTCGTTGCGAAGAGGTCGATTGGCAGTCCTGGGACTTTTTCCAAGATGAAGGAGAATAAGTCTGCATCTAGGGACCATTCTGACTCTATCGGCTTTAGCCTGGATAGAGCGTCCGCCGTCACATTGCGGACCCCTTGTAGGTGAACTGCGGATAAGTGCTATCTTTTCTTTCTTGCCAAGCGAAAGATGGCCAACATCCCGTGATTGATGTAGGGCGATATCGAGCCTTGTTGATTCAGACATCTCACTATCACTTCGCTGTCTAAGACCAGCTTGATGTGGGCTGATCTGTGAGGGGATAGCTTCTTCAATGTCAGGAGGACTGCCATGGCCTCTAGAATGTTGATATGAAACATCTTGAGCTTTCCTTTGATGGGAATGACCTCCCTATCCTTCCGTCAAGGCAATCGTGTGGATGACTACCGATGGTTCAGGTGGTTGTAAGGGAACAGTCCTTGCTAGGCTTTTGACCTTCGACCATGGCTTCAGAAGCGATCGTAGTAAGGTCGGTACTGGTCTCAGTAAATCTCTTTGAGCGTTTGATGCGTATCTTCTCCAGACTCCTGACGCATCTTTCAGCTGTGCTCTTAGCACTGGGTGTGTTACTGCTGCAAACTGGAGAGAGCCCAGTACTCTTTCCTGTTGGCGTCTTGAGATCCTGTCGGATTTCAGTTGTCTCTTGACAGAACCCGCGATCTCTCTCCTCTTCTTTGGTGGAATGGAGAGACGGTGTAACTGCAAGTTCCAATGGATTCCCAGCCATTGAAACTGTTGAGCTGGGGAGAGGCGAGACTTCTTGTAGTTGATCTTGAATCCCAGATGTTCCAGGAACTGGATCACTTTCTTGGTTACCTGCAGACAAGCAGTCATGGATGCTGCCCACACCAGCCAGTAGTCCAGGTATGCAGCTACCTGAATGCCTTCTAAGTGTAGCTGTTGTACGACTGCGTCCGCAAGTTTCGTGAAGATCCTTGGGGCTATGTTTAGTCCGAAGGGCATGGCTCTGAAGACATACTTTGTCTTCTGTAACTTGAATCCTAGGTAGGAGGAGAGGGGGCGATTGACTGGAAGGTGCCAATAAGCATCTGCCAGGTCTATTGAGACTGTATACGCCCTTTTTCGGTAACAGGGTCCTTATGTGTTGAAAGGTTAGTATCCGGAACTTGCTGTTCTCGATGAACTTGTTGAGTGGAGACTTAGAATGATTCTGAGTCTGTTCGAGTCCTTTTTGGGAACACAAAACAGCCTTCCTTGAAATTTGATGGACTTTGCTTTCCTTATAACCATTTTGTTCAAGAGTTCTAAGGTATATTCTTCCTGTAAGTGGGGTGGAATGTTGGAAGAACTGAGGAAATGAAGGTGGAGATCTGTTCCATTTCCATCCTAGTCCATTCTTGATTAAGCTGTGAGCCTAGGGATCAAAGGTCCAACAATCCTGAAAGTGGAGGAGTCTCCCTCCTACCTGGAGCATCTCATTGCTGGGATAGTCCTGAGGGTTTGCCACCCTGACCACGTCCTGCCCTACCTCGTGAGGAGTTTCTTGAGGAGCCCCGTCTAGATCCTCTTCCTTTCGTGAAAAAGGTAGTGGTGTGCCTCTGAAAGCCTGGGTTGAAAGCTGGTGAATGGCTTCCAGGTGTTGAGGCATCACTTGGAAGGTAGTTTGTGGTTGAGCAACCACCTGGGGCATCGTGGTCATGGTGACTGTGGGATGTTGTACAGGTCGAGAAGGCAGTCTTGGCTTCTTCATCTTCATCTTAGGTTGGGGACCAGCATCAGGGGAAGATTTTCTCTTAGTAGACATGCCCCTTTTTTGGAGAAGATTCCTATTCTCCATGGCGGCTTTTGCGATGACTTCTTGGACTACTTCCTTTGGAAGAGGTCCTTGCCCCAGATACAGGAAGTGATCAGCTTCCTGGGTTCGAGTTTAACCATTGCATTGGCAAACACAAACTCCCTACAGGCCCTCATGGCCTTCATAAAAGCGTACAAGTCCTTAACTAGGGTGGCCATGTGCATCTTGGCCAGGACTGCATAATGTCTGGGATGCTAGCAATGCCTGCTCACATTTCTATGCAGTTCTGGAGGGAAAGAGAGGCAGCTAGTCTCTCTTTTGTCTCCTGTTCTCTTCTCAGGAGAAAGTCCGACAGTTTCGGGAAGTTCTCGCTGAACTGCTGTCCTGCGATGTCTGCATCGAGTTCTGATACTGAGAAGGTTAGGTGGACCTCCTTCCAGTCCTTCTCATCTCTGGCTAAGGCTAGAGACAATGGCCTACACTCCTCTAGCGTAGGACATGGTTTGCCTGCATCGATAGCCTTCAGCACACTTTGGAGAGTTGTCGACAAGAAGGGGAAAGCTGTTGAAGAAGGAGCAAGAAAAGTAAGGCATTTCTTGCTGAGTGCAGAAAATCTAGAGTTAGTATACCCTGCCTTCTTCAGGCTACTCGTCAAGAGAGCCTGTGCCTTGTCGTGGTCGAAAACCATAACTTCCTTTGGTTCCACCCTCTTAATGAGAGAATGCCTTGATGAAGTCATTGAGCTTCAGCACAGCATTTCACTCCCGTGCTGAAACTTGGTGACGGGCAAGAGGGCTCTCGAACTTGGGGAAATTACTCCCCCAGTTCGAATCTAAATTTCTCTCTTTCTTATCTTTTTCTTCCTCTTTATATTGCTTCAACCTCCTCCTATTATTAAAAACTTTCATGATGCTGTCCCAACCCTATGAGTAAAATTTTCCATATATATAGGTTTCTTTTTTACATATATATGTATGTTTATTACACTTTTTTTTTTCTTTATGGCATGGATGTTTCTACATCTGTTATTGCCACTTGGGGGGATGTTTCTACATCCGGTATTGGTGCCTGCTTTGATGAATGGGAAAGGGGTCATGGTTGGGGGGTGTTTGTGCTCAAAGCTATATGTGAGAGTATTAGATGATCTCAGCCTTCCCGAAGATGGTTTGGACCTTTTTGGCGGAACTATTCTCAAGTGTTGGGTCTTCGGAATCCAGGGGGATCCAATGCTAGGGGTAGGACTCTTGGCTTTTGGCCGGAAGCCCCTCATTACAGATATGGGGAGGATGATTCCATAGTTTCTTGGTCACAGTCCTAACAGGTGGGTTCAGCTTACACCTGTGCCTCTATATATGTTTTGATGCTATCCTTCGGGTAGGGTATGGAGTGGACCATCTGGGAAGTATACTCTCTCTGTGCCAGTAGTGGAGAGTGCAAATTTCCTTCCCAACATGTGATGCCTTAATGTTCTCAAGCAGGTAAATCAAACTATTCAAAAAATCACTCTTCTCTTTTCTTTATTCTGATGGATTCGTGTGACAATGACCCCACCTCCCCTGGATATCCCTCTTACTGAGAGAATGCCTTGATGAAGTCACTGAGCTTCAGCACGGCATTCTATTCCCGTGCTGAAACTTGGTGACGGGCAAGAGGGCTCTCGGACTTGGGGAAATTGCTCCCCCAGTTCGAATCTAAATTTCTCTCTTAATTATCTTTTTCTTACTCTTTATATTGCTTCAACCTTCTTCTAATATTATAAACTTTCCTCTATGTATCTGTCCCAACCCTATGAGTAAAATTTCCCATATGTATATGTGTATATATTTACATATATGTGTGTTAATTATTATTTTTTTCTCACTTTTTATGGCATGGATGTTTCTACATCCGTTATTGCCACTTGGGCGGATGTTTCTACATCCGGTATTGCTGCCTGCTTTGATGAATGGGAAAGGTGTCGCGGTTGGGAGTTGTTTGTGCTCAAAGCTATATGTGAGAGTATTGGATGATCTCAGCCATCCCGAAGATGGTTTGGACCTTTTTGGCGGGACTATTCTCAAGTGTTGGGTCTTCGGAATCCAGGGGGATCCAATGCTTGGGGTAGGACTCTCGGCTTTTGGCCGGAAGCCCGTCATTATAGATATGGGGAGGATGATTCCATAGTTTCTTGGTCTCAGTCCTAACAAGCAGGTTCAGCTTACACCTGTGCCTCTATATCTGTTTTGATGCTATCCTTCGGGTAGGGTATGGAGTGGACCATCTGGGAAGTATACTCTCACTGTGCCGGTAGTGGAGAGTGCAAATTTCCTTCCCAACATGTGATGCCTTAATGTTCTCAAGCAGGTAAATCAAACTTCAAAAAATCACTCTTCTCTCTTCTTTTTTATGATGGATTCTTGTGAGAATGACCCCACCTCCCCTGGATATGCTGACTCGCCCCTGGCACTGTTGATGACCTCTGGCAATTCATTTAAAGAAAACTCCATGGACGACGTAGGAACTAAAAAGGACTTTTCTTTGAATACTCGGAAAAAGGGTAATTTGGGCAACACAGGAAAACTGAATGTCCTGCACATTACCCAAATCCCATTAGAAGATAATTATGATGTGCTACATAAAATATTTGAGTGTTAGGGATTTATAAAAGAAATTAGAATGAAACTACAAGATTATAATTGGGAATCTTGGTTATCATTTAATTGTCATGAAGAAGCATTTAATGCAAGCCGTAATATTGTTGATATTAAAGTAGGTAATATGAGTGTTAAGGGTGCTCTGTGTGATGGGGCACCTAAAGATCTGGATGTCTACAGACCAGCAGACTGGGCTGATAAAGATATAGAGGCAGATATCCAAAGAAAGCCAAAACCACCAATGTGGCTTCTTGCTCAATCTGTAGGAGGTACGAAAAATTATTTCAAGATCTGCAAATTTCTTCAGAGGAAGGTAGGTACGATCGCACCAGGAGATATGTCTCGATTTGGTAAGAAAAATTACTTGATAAAGGCCAAGTCATACACACAGTCTGTTATACTGTCCAATTTGAAGACAGTAAATGATGATATAAAATTGGACATCAAACCCCATCTAAACTTTAGCTATGGAAGGGGAGTGGTTTTTAATAGGGATCTGTATGAATTTACTGAAGAGGAGATATTGGCTATGTGTCCTCTATCAGTGTGGAAAGGACATAAAGTACCTGGAACATCAATGATTGTTCTTACTTTCCATGATGCCGATGTACCTTTCCACATAGACATAGAAAACGAAAGGGTCAGAGTTCAACCTTTTAAGCAGAAGCCACTGCAATGTTATAATTGCTTTAAATTTGGACATCCTTCCAAAGTTTGCAATAATGAAAAAATTTGTAATACTTGCTCCAATATTTACCATGGAGAATGTACATTTGAGGCAAGGTGCTTAAACTGCAACTCTAATCATAAATCTAATGATGGGAGCTGCCAGTTTTATAAGTTAGAAGAGGCTGCCCTCAATAAATCAATTATTGAACATGTAAGCGTAGGGCATGCCAAGAGATTATTAAATAAATCTAATACTTATGCAAAGACATTAAAAACAGGAGAAAAAGTTCCTCGGGAATCATCTCACCCACCTACTACTGTAGGTAGTTCTCGAAAAAGGAATTCACCATCTATTGATAAAGTGCTGCATAAGACAAGAACATCTCCTCCTAAAGATTTATCATTGAGTATCAACCAAAAAGACATTGCCCACTACTATCAAACCTTTGTCCCCCATTACAAAGGATAGTACTAATCTCTCCCAGGCCATATCCTTGCCTGATTTAATGGAGATTCCACCTGACACCAAGTTATCAGGTGTACCTGTAGTGGGGAAGGTACAAAAACCTGGTAACTCAAACCTAGTAATCGTAAAAGAGAGAGACCTCCATCTCTCTCACCCCCTTCCATAAGAAATACTAGAATTATGACATCAAATAAATATGAAATTTTGTCTGTTGATGTTGGCGATCAACCAGAAGATAATTTAAATAAATCAGAAATTCAAGTTGAGGTCCACCATCCCCCTCAACAAATAGATAAAAAGATACAAAGAAAAACACCAACGTAAAACCCAACATAACAAGACCATCTCTGAAGAAACCTACTGGTAATAATGTTAAATTAAAAACTGCTAATGGGAAGACCTCATCCAAGATGTCTTCCCGAAATAATCCATAGTTTTCTCCTCAATTTTGCAATGGAATTGTCAGGGTTTGAGGGCCAAATATGAAGAACTTAAGCTCTTAATTCACGAGCTTTCCCCCATAATTGTATGTCTCCAGAAGAGCAAGCTTGATGCTAATACCCCTTGTCCTCGCGAATATATTAGTTATAGGACACCTTATGATCACGGAGTAGGGAGCCATGGCGGAAGTCTCATGTACATTCGTCGAGATGTTCCCCAAATACCTATATCTATACGTACAACCCTGCAGGTGTTGTACAAATTGATATAGGGAGAAAATATACAATATGCTCTCTGTACTTACCTCCAAATGATAATATTTTATATGATGATTTAGCAGAGGTCATTCAACAACTCCCTCAACCTTTTCTCTTTCTGGGAGATATGAATGGTAGACATCCTTTATGGGGTGATGTTTTGGCCAACACAAGGGGCAATATTATCTCATCAATTGTGGAGAATGAGGATGTGGGACTCCTTAATACAGGAGAACCCACACACTTTCATGTTCAGACAGGTACTTTGTCATGCATTGACCTTTCAATTGCAAGCTCTAACTGCCTTCTTGATTTTGATTGGAGGACATTAGATGATTGGCATACTAGTGATCATGCACCAATCATTATAAACACCAACAAGGGTCCGCCATTGCAAAGATCGCCACGTTGGAATCTAGACAAGGCAGACTGGGTTAAATTTTCCGAGCTAAGTGAAATCGAAGGGAGAGCAGAACAGTTTGAAAGTGTTGATGATGCCATAGACCTACTGAATGGAACTCTTCATACAGCAGGAGTCAATTCAATTCCCAAAACAACAGGGTTATTCAAACGACGACCAGTCCCGTGGTGGTCTTCAGAACTAACTGCACTCCACAGAGCCACAAGAAGATCTCTAACATGATTGCGTAGACGCAGAACTGATGAGAATTTAATTATGTACAAGAAATGTAGAGCACAGTTCCGTCGTGCCAAGAAAGAAGCAAGGCGCCAGTCATGGATTTCTTTTGTTTCCTCCATTAACAGTAGAACACCACCATCTTCTGTGTGGAGGAAAGTAAAAAAGATAGCTGGCAGATTCACCCCCAACCCACCACCAGTGTTGAAGGTGAATGTCCAGTTTGTAACTGAAGCAAATGAAGTTAGCAATGCCCTGGCTAATCATTTTTCAAATGTATCCAGCAAGTGTGAAGGAGCCCCTGGTCACCAGTATAGGAGCACTGAAGAAAAGAAAATTTTAAATTTTGCAACAAGAAGGGAAGAGTAGTATAATTCTCCTTTCACTGAAAGAGAATTTGATTCCGCACTTGCTCATTGCAACGATACAGCCCCTGGACCCGATGGAATTCCATATGCAATGATTAAACATGTACATTTTAATACAAAGCTATTTATTTTAAGCATTATTGATAGAATATGGCATGATCATAGTTACCAAAGTGTTTGGGAACTAGCCATTATTTTAGCCTTTTTAAAACCCAGTAAAGACAAGTTTTTAGCAGCAAACTATCGTCCTATTGCATTGACATCTTGTTTATGTAAAATCATGGAGAAGATGGTCAATGCAAGGCTGATATGGTACCTTGAAAAGAAAGGTATTTTATCACCGATTCAATGTGGATTCCGAAAAATGCACTCAACGACTGATGTGTTGATACGACTTGAGTCTTCTATTTGTGAAGCCTTTGCTTCCAAACAGCACCATGTTACAGTATTTTTTGACCTTGAAAAGGCATATGATACCACATGGAGATATGGCCCTCTTAACGAGAGAATGCCTTGATGAAGTCATTGGGCTTCAGCACGGCATATCATTCCCGTGCTTAAGGCTTGTGACGGGCAAGAGGGCTCTCGAACTGGGGAATTTCTTTTCCTCAGTTTGACTCTAAATTTCTCTCATTCTTTTTCTATTACCTCTTATTGCTTATTCCTCCTTCATAATTATCAGCTGTCTCCAACCTTGCTGTCAAAAGTCTCTTACCCATTTCACTGTATAGGTTTTTTAGAGGGGACATTGTATCCATGATCGGTTTTTATTTCAAAATCAATTGTGGGAGCTGTGGTGGTCTTGTTAACTGTCCGAAAATGTTTGGACACCTAGGAGTGTCGGTATTCCCATACTGGCATGCGGAACTATCTCTTAGGAAATTTGACCTTCGGATTCCAGGGGTTGGCGATTTTATAGAGATAGGACTCTCGGCATTCTGTCCGGTTTGCCAGCCACTATGATTAGAGTGGGGATGATTGTATTCTTGAAATGCTCTCAGTCCCATCAAGCGGGTTTGGCATACACTTGAGCCACTCTAATCATAGTGGTACCAGCCCTTTGTGGTAGGGTAGGGAGTGGACATTTGGTAAGCAGCTTTCACAGGTGTCATTGGTGGAGAAATTAATTCCAGGAAAGGCTAACGGTGTCTTCTTTGGAATTTCATACAGTCTTAATTTTTTCTCTCCCTTAAACTATATTTTTTTCCATTTTTTTTTTCATTGTTATTATGACTCCTTCCCTTCCCCCTGAAAAAATAATTAATGAGTAAACTTAATATTCCCCGTACCCCTGGATCAAATGGCGAACCCCAGACACCGTTGACGACTTCTGCTTGTTTAAATAGGGAAAGCTCTGTTGACAACCTTGGCAATAAAAAGGATTCCTCCAACAATACTTCTCTGACCAGTGTTGTTAAAGACAATTTATCGGCACTGGTGGAAAATGATGCTTGTAATAACCGTAATACTTTACTCTCTGGTTCTGGCTCATTACCAGATCCAACAAAAAATCTGAAAATTCTCCACTTAAAAAACATACCAATTGGTTGTAGCTATGACATAATTCATGAAGCCTTCTGTAGATTTGGAGCAATCAAAGAAATTTTAATGGAGCTTAATGGTAGTAAAGGCTTTTGGGAAGCTTGGGTATCATTTTCAAGTTTTGAGATTGCTTTAGAAGCAAATAAAAATTTAGAGCATAAAAATTGACAATTGTTTGATTTCTGGGGCTTTATGTGATAAAGCACCAAGACACCTGGAGGTATATAAACCAGAAGAATTGATGGAAAAAGAAATAGAGCATAGACTTCCAGAAGTAAGAACCCCCAAGCCCCCAACATGGATAATTGCATCTGGGAAGATAGATAATTATAACTATTATAAGATTAGTAAATTTATACAAAAAAAAGTTGGTTTAATTAAAAGTAAGGATTTTAGTAGATACGGTAAGCAATCTGTTTTGATTAATGCAAAATCAGATACTCAAGCTCACATGCTTTGTGGCATGAAAATTGCAGAAATTGATCCTATTAAGGATATTAAACCACATATGAGCTTCAGCTATGGTAAAGGAGTAGTTTTTGATAAAGATCTATATGAATTCTCAGAACCAGAAATTCTGGACATGTGCCCTGCTAATGTTTGGAAAGTAAGTAAGAATCCTCAAACAAGCATGGTAGTTTTAACATTTGAAACCCCTGTTATACCAGATCATATAATTATTGAGAATGAAAGAGTACGTGTTCGAGAATATAAACCTAGGCCTTTACAATGCTTTAATAGTTTCAAGTACGGTCACCCTTCCCGGTACTGCAATAATACGAAGATCTGTATTAACTGTTCTTTGTTAGAACATGGCCAATGCAACAGAGATACAACCTGTTCAAACTGTAAAGATAATCATAAACCAAATGATAAAAGATGTAGAGAATACAAGAATGAAGAAGCTGCAATCTTGAAAGCAAATGCTGAACATATAAGTGTAGGTTTTGCAAAGCATTTACTCAATCGGCAACTTAATTTTGCTCGCGCGGTTAAGATGCCAACAAAAGATTATAATCCACTACCCCTTACTACCACAGGGGGACCAGTGGCAGCACCTGGCCCGTCAGGTGCATATCCCTTAGTGGTAGTAGCCCAGCCATCTGGGTCAAGTGCTCAGGCTATAAAAGCCAGAGCACAAACCTCCAAAGAGGTCAATATGGTGTCCAACACACCAAAAGTATTGTCACCGATAGGAGCATCCCCCCTAGAGGTAGTAGCCCAGCCTTCTGGGTTGAGTGCTCGAACTGTTGAAGTTCTAGCACAATCCTCCAAGGAAGCCAATGTGGCTTCCACCACCTTAAATGTATTGTCTCAGGCAGAATCTCTACCTGATTTGATGGAGATTGGAAAACAAGATCTTCCAAAGAGGAAAAGGTCCCCATCATCCTCACCTTCATCTAAGTCAGTTAAGTGCCCTACTGCTCATGATCCTAAGGTTGACTCTTATAAAGATCCTAGAAAGAAAGAAAAGAAGAGTGGTGGCCTAATAAAGCCTTCCATCTCCAGGCCTTACATGGCTTCATCTGAAAAGTCCCAAAAGACAAATGAGACAAAGAAAAATAATAACAAAAGATAATGTCTATCATCCAGTGGAATTGCAGAGGTCTAAGTACTAGCATTGAGCAAATAAAAACTTTAACCAGGGACTCAGACACGAAGGTAATTTGCCTACAGGAAACCAAGATCAGCGACAAACCATTTAATCCTGGACTCAATTATCATTTTTGTAGATCCCCTCCTTTGCAAGCTGCAAGAGCTCAAGGTGGTACAGGTTTTATTATTCACAAATCTGTAAAATTTGAAACAATCCCACTCAATACACCACTACAGGCATGTGCAGTTAGAACTCATATCGGGAAAAAAATTACTTTATGCTCGCTATATATTGAACCCCTTTAGAACTTTTCCTCTTAGATCATGCTGGTAATCCAAGAAGGCTTAGACTTTCTGACCTCCAAGACTTGATCAATCAGCTTCCTGCCCCTTTTATTTTAATGGGTGATTTTAATGCAAAGCATACTTTATGGGGTGGAAATGTGTGCGATAGATGGGGTAATCTTGTTGAAGAATTAATCGACAACAATGATGTAATACTAATGAATGATGGTTCTCCAACTAGGTATGATGTATTCCACAACTCTACATCAGCCATTGATTTGTCAATCTGTTCCTCATCCATTCGATTGGACTACCTTTGGTCAGTAAATGAACACCTACATGGCAGTGACCATTGGCCAATAATGTTAAATTATGTCCATAATCTTCCTTCTCAGTGTCCACCAAAATGGAAGATAGATGAGGCAGACTGGGCAGCTTATGAAAACTGTTCACACACTGATAAAGAATATGATGAATTTACATCTCCAGTGCATGCGTATCAACATCTTGAAAATATTATTGATGATAATGCTAGCAAGTTTATACCTAAAACGAGCGGTTTACCTCATCGCTCTGTAGTTCCTTGGTGGAGTAAAGAATGTGCCAACGCAAGAAAAGTGACCCGAACTTGCTTCAGAAGATACTTGAGGACAAACTATTTAGCAGATAGAATAGCATATCTCAGAGCCTGTGCCAAACAAAAAAGAATTTTTAAAAAAGCAAAGAGAGCATCTTGGAAGAAATATATATCTAATATTAATACCAAAACTCCTTCAAAGGAAATATGGGACAAGATTAGAAAACTTCAAGGTAAATTCGTCCCTAAGCCTTTACCAATATTAAGGGAAAATAATAGATATATATCTGACCCCAAAGATGTAGCAGAGGTTCTTGCTAAGCACTTTGCTCATATATCAAGTGCTGACAACTATTCCCCAGCATTTCAACAAATTAGAGCATCAACATCTGTTGTTCCTCCTGCTTCTTCAAATACTGAAGCTTTTAACCTGCCTATTAGTATGGAGGAGATGCAAAATGCTATCTCCAGCTCTTCTTTAACTGCCTCAGGTGAGGATGGCATCCAGTATGAAATGATATCACATCTTCCAGTGGATACCAAGGAATTTTTATTAGAAACCTTTAATGGTCTATGGGCTTCCCATACATCTCCTGATTCCTGGCATACTTCAATTGTAATTCCAGGCCACAAGTCTGGTAAAGACCCAGAACTGCCATCTAGTTATAGGCCCATATCCTTGACCAGTTGCATATGCAAACTATTTGAGAGAATGATAAACAACAGACTTGTGTGGTATCTAGAATCAAAAAATCTTTTATCTAACAGACAGTTTGGTTTTAGGAAGAACCGAAGTACTCTAGACCCTTTGCTGATGTTATCAAGGGAAATTTCAAATGCTTTTTCTAACCGAAACCAGGTGGTGGGTGTCTTTTTTGACCTCGAAAAGGCATATGACACCACCTGGAGGGGTGGTATTTTAAAGCAATTGGCCTCGTGGGGTATAGGAGGACATATGTTCTCTTTTATTGAAGAATTTTTATCAAACTGCTCCATTAAAGTGAGAGTAGGGTCAGAACTATCTTCATCCTACATGCAAGAAGAAGGTGTCCCCCAAGGCAGCGTATTGAGTATGACCTTGTTTGCTGTTGCAATTAATAGTCTCATTAGTCACATACCTCCCGGCATACAAGGATCACTATTTGTCGATGACTTTGCAATTTATTGTAGTGGATCATCTGCACTACAAGCATGCCAAAATCTTCAAATTGCAATAAATGTTGCTTCCGCATGGGCAAATTCTCGCGGATTCATGTTTTCTCCTCAGAAGACCAAAGCCATTCGCTTTACTCGTACTCGTAAAAGGGAAGAGATCCCCATTCTTTTCTTAAATGTTTGTATTTTGCCATATGAGGATAGTGTCAAGTTTCTTGGAGTCATTTTCGACAAGAAAATGACATTTGGTCCCCATATAAATGACCTATCTATCAGGGTTAAGAAGTCACTGAACATTCTGAAAGTGATATTGCATTTTGATTGGGGTGCTGATAGAACAACTTTGCTTAGAATTTATACATCTTTGTGTCTGAGCAAGTTAGACTATGCATGCCAAATATATGGGTCAGCTACAAAGACTTTACTTGAAAAACTTGATATTGTTCACAATGCTGGGCTTCGCTTCTGCACAGGTGCTTACAAAACATCTCCCATTGACAGTCTCTATGTTGATTCTGGCATACCTCCCCTTTCCATTCGCAGAGAGGAGTTGAGTTTGAGGTTTTTAGCTAGGTCCCTTGCTGTGAGAAACAATCCTAACTGTAAATATGTTAGGGCGCCTTTAGATCGGGCTCCTAACAGATCTAGAGTGCCTAAGCCTTTGGAAGTACCGCTGAAAAATGATGCTAGAGAAGTAGGCTTGTTAACAGCACAGATAGCAGAGGTAGGATATCCCAAGTCTCCTCCTTTGTGTAATCCACCTGTTAAAGTATGTTTTACGGCAGGAGGGAAAAATACCTTACCTAGTAGGGTAATGAAAAGTGAGTTTTTAAATCATGCTGCTCAACATCATGGGAAACATGTTTTTACAGATGGCTCCAAATCGGCTGCAGGAGTTGGAAGTGCAGCTGTGGTGGGGGATATTGTTATTAGAAGGAAACTCCCATACTCTTGTTCAATTTTTACTGCTGAGCTGTACGCAATAATTCTCGCAGTCCAACATATTTTTAAAAATGGCAACCAAAATAGTTTTTATACAATTTTTATGGATTCCAATAGTGTTTTACTCTCATTAAAACAAATTATGCCAGGCCATCATCTAGTACAAGAGGTGCAGGACTGGTTAGTACTTCTGCAATCTAGGAAGAGTATCAGTGTTCACTTCTGTTGGGTCCCTGCCCATGTTGGGGTGGATGGGAATGAACAAGTAGATAAGGCAGCAAAGGAAGCTTCAGGGCTAAGTAATCCATCCCCCTTGAGTATTCCTTACAAAGATCTTAAAAGTGAGATTCATCTTTACTGTAAAAATAAGTGGCAAGCTCGATGGTCTGAACTGACCACCAATACAAAATTGAAACAAATCCACCCATTGGTGGATAAATGGTCATCTTGTAATTCTACAAGTAGAAGGGATACCATTATTTTAACTAGGCTGCGTATTGGCCATACACATGCAACGCACAATTATTTAATGAGTGGGGAAGGGAGACAGACCCCTCTTTGTAATACCTGTCAAGTGACAATGGATGTTAAACATATTTTAGTCGATTGTCCTGTTTTTAATCTCCAGAGGAGGACACATTTACTCCAGGACAAACCGTTAAGAGATATACTGGGGGAAAACTGTAATACCCTGAACTTGAGAAAATTTATACAAAGTATTGGGTTATATTACGAGCTATAATTGATTTTATTAATTTATTTATTTATTTTACCCTTTTAATCAGTATTTATTTCACATCTAGATTTTATTGTATGAAAGTGTTAAGATTTGCATTAAAGGTTGAAATGATACTAAATGGTGTGAGTGTACAGATATGATTGAATGAGTTTCGTTATATAGCGCTGAATGGCCTTTGATGCCCCAGTGCTTGGCTTAATGCCTAAATCCCATATTCAATTCAATTCACATGGAGATATGGTATACTTAAAACCATTCATGAAATCGGATTGAGAGGAGAGCTGCCACTATTTATTCAGGCATTTCTTACACATAGAGTTTTTCAAGTGAGAGTTGGGGATACTCTATCAGAGAGTAAGTGCCAGGAAGAAGGAGTTCCTCAGGGTAGTGTGCTGAGTGTAACCCTTTTTGCTCTAGCAATTAATGGGATATCCTCAGCCATTCCTCAGGATGTTCTTTCAACATTATTTGTGGATGATCTCTCAATATCATTTGCTGGCACTAGAATGGCAAGGGTTGAGAGAAAAATCCAACTCGCTATTGATAAAATTACCCAGTGGGCTGACATGAATGGATTTAGGTTCTCGACAAGTAAAACTACTATTGTCCATTTTTGTCGTATCCGGGGAGTACATCCAGACCCGGATATATACATTAAAGGTCAACGGATAACATGTGCAAGAGAAGCTAAATTTTTAGGTTTGATATTTGATTGTAGGCTTACATGGGTTTCTCACTTAAAAGCGTTAAAAGCTAAATGTGTTGAAGCTCTGAATATCTTAAAAGTATTGTCCTAAACATCATGGGGGGCAGACCGCAAAACTATTCTAAATTATACAGGGCCTGGATTTTTTCCAAAATTAGTTATGGTTGTGAGGTATATTCTTCAGCCACCCCAAGCCGGTTAAAAATATTAGACTCGATACATCATGCAGGTATTAGATTGTCTACTGGAGCTTTTAAAACCTCGCCTATCCCAAGTCTCTTTGTTGATGCTGGAGAGTTACCTCTAGACCTTAACCGAATGTCCTCCATTATTCGGTATTGGTTTAGATTGCAAAGACTCCCTAACTCTCTAGCCTTTCAGACTGCAAGCCTTGTAAGAAATGCATCATACTTTGAGTTGCACCCAAAATCTCCTCAACCTTATGGCTTTCGGGTGAAACGATTATTTGATAGTCTGGATATAATTAGAAATAAGGTACTTCCATTCAAGGTATCATCAACGCCTCCATGGAAGTTACCAGAGATATCGTTTTGTAAATATTTTATTGGAGGTGAGAAGAATATGTCAGACCTAGAAGCCGGGTGTCTTTTTAATGAACATGTTAAAGAACATAGAGGATCAACTTTTATCTATACTGATGGCTCCAAATCTGATGCTGGCATTGGATTTGGAGTACATAGTAATGGTTTTAATTGTAGAGGTGCACATCCTCTGACCGCTTCTATATTTACTGCCGAACTGTATGGCATATTAACCGCTATTGAGAAAATAGCGTTGGAGAAGGAGGGTAATTTTACAATTTTTAGTGATGCAAGGAGTGTCCTTCAAGCTATAGAAGTTTTTAATTCTAATAACCCTTTAGTTTTAAAGATTTTAGAATGGCTTTTTATTATTGGACGGAGAGGTATAACAGTTCAATTTTGTTGGGTTCCAGCACATGTAGGTGTGTCCGGGAATGAGAAGGCAGATTCACTGGCTAAGAAGGCTGCATCCAAGTTGCTGCTAAGAAGGTATCCCATTCCCTGTAATGATTTCTTACCTGACATCAAGAAATTGGTTTGCAATAAATGGCAACAGCAACGGGATAGCCTAGATGGGAATAAAATGCGAGAGGTAACAAATGACATATCTCCTTGGAGGTATAATATGATGCCCCGAAAATGGGAGACATCTCTTTGTCGTCTCCGTATTGGTCACACTCGGTTGACACACGAGTTTCTGCTGAAGGGCCAACAGCAACCGTATTGTGACGACTGTTTAGTACCTCTAACAGTAAGGCATTTGTTGACCGAATGCTCCAATTATAACAACTTGCGGAATAGATATTTGTTTGAGGCTCGAGGTGAGGGTGGCAGGTTCATCCTTGCCAAAATTCTTGGAAATGATGTGTCCTACCATGCAAGTGGCATTTTTAGATTCCTTTCAGAAGCAGGTCTTCTGAAAAATATTTAACTTTTATGACTTTAATTGAATACTCTTTTATTTTTTATTTTATCTTTGTATACATAAATTAAATGTTACCGGTGTCAATGAGCTCATATGTCAGGATGCCTGAAAACTTAAATCAATCAATCAATCCTTTGGTTCCATCTCTTCCTTAGATGCCAGCTCACTCTTCAGCTGGATGAAGCATTCCGGGTAAGCCGCAAAGTTTGGCCAGAATTGGATGTCATCCAGGGGATGGCCCCATCTTCTCCGAAATGTAGGGTTACCCATTCGTGATGGGCATAAACTCTACATACCTCCAGGGGTTGATTTCGGAGCATGGTGGCAGTTCAGACACTCTAGGTCACTTGAAAGACCCAGGAGAAGTGACAATGCGGGTTGCTTCGCGGAATTCCTTCCACATATCTACGTTTTCCTTACGTAGAGTGTCCATTAGCATTGTGATCTGGGCCACAACTGCTTGACCTATCAGGTCTAGTGAAGGGGTAGGAGCCGAAGACGTTGACGGCACAGGCTGGAATGCCAACATAGACAGAAGGGGGTCCTCTGCTTTTGTCGACTCGAGATCCTCGTCTCCTCTAGGTGGGTGGGCCACCTCTTCGTCAGGATCCTCTTGAAGGAGATCCTTTTCAGTGTCCGAGGACACTTCAATCATTCTCTCCTGATGGATGTCCATGCCTTTCAGAGCTTCGTTGATGTCGGCCTCAACTGCGAGCTGGATGCAAGGAGGCCCAGGTCGTGCCTAAGGTACAGCGGCATCAGCTGTTGTCTTCGGAAACCGCATGCCTCTCATTAGTTCACTGCGTAGGTAAGGTCCCGGAGAGTTCTTCTGGAACCCTCGTACCTATTTCCGAAACTTTTCCCTCGCAGTATCCCTCGACTCCGTCGACTTAGGATCACCGAAACCCTCGGTCATCAAGGCCGAGCAGCCGTTGCAGTCCTTGGGATCCCAGTATCTCAAGGTTTCAGTTGCGATGGAGCAGGGGACTTGAGACCTGCACATTGTGTGACCACAAAAGTTCTTTCTCTTGTGGTTACAGTACATCACCTCACACTTCACTTTGATCTCCTCCTGTAAAGAAAGGAAATTGAAATGAGTATGGGGTAATTTATCACACTTGATAAATTTTCATATCCCTATATTCATGCATAGAATAGCACTGCTATTATCATTATGGCTTAGGATAGTAACCTAGAAAGAAAATAGGATAGACACATATCTGTGCCTCCTGTCCAGACTATTGCTGTGACCTCCCTCAATATTAATATTTAGAATTTCCTTATTAAGGAGAAGCTAGGGTTGAAGAGTTCTAATCTCTAGAGCTAAAATTAGTGTATACTAGCACTAAACCTTCCATAATAGAATATTAATATTGTAGGGTAAAAATATTAAGTTTTGATGACCTATGGCTCACCAGGCTATTGAAGGAATACTTCACTTCAATACTACAATTGGTCTCAACAATCGACTCTGAAAGGACACACTGAATATATTGGAAAATATAAACTACTGTATATTACATACTATAGTTTTCTGCCTGCAGTATGTACTATACTGCAGAATTACTGGCTACTGTATAATCTTATACTGCAGCTTTGCCGGCATGCTGCCGGCTGGGCTTGTACCTAACGGCACTAGCTGACAGAGATAGAGAGAGAAAGCATGGAGAGAAGGGCTACCTTATTATTATAGTTTAGTATAACAAATAGGGTTCTAGGGGCTACTATCCCTACTGCCTTCCTCCGGAATGAGGGTTCAAATGGAGGGGGGAATGTATCATTCTAGCTTCCATCCAGCCACAGAATCTGTTGCCGGCTGCTCTGCTGGATCCAGGGTTTGTGGATGGCAGTCCAAGAGAGGACTGAAGAACAATCAAAGTCATAAGGGTCTCCCACCGGCAGCCGTCATGGCCGGCGCAACCTTTCCCGGAGCCTTGTGTCCGTTAGGGGGAAGGTTGAAGCGGCAATCAAGCCGCCTTTGTTGGAGCCCGGCCGGCATCGCAGTTCACCTGGCAACCAGGGAGATTGTAGAATACCGGCCAAAGATATTGCGACGAAAAGGGTCTTGTGTTTTGTGTCGGAAGAAGGCAGCACAATTGCCGCCCACTTTCGGTCACAAACTCAGAAACATCGTTTCTAAACCGGCGCCGTCTTGGGTGACAGAAGAATATCGATTCCTCAGCCTAAGACCTTGCCGAAAACAAGACATGTCTTGTAAACCACAAGGGAGAAGGTGGGGGCAATGTACTACCACTTTTGGTTGTGGACTAGGGAAGCCAGGCTTCCTATGTCTGCAACTTTAAACCGGCAGGGGAGTGACTATTCCTCCAGCAGAAGAGTTGCCGACATCAAGACTGAATACTCTGAGTTACTGTCGTAATTCCAAGCGGGGATACTCACCGGCAAGGGGGGAAGACAGAAAAAACACTAGCCTAGTCAAGCTATAGTATACTACTCTATGGCAAGACCAAGATAGGGTTGTCGCCTAATGGCGACACTCAGAGGGAAGGTAGGGTTTACCCTTAAATCTCAAAAATAGACTAATATCGAATTATATAAACAATTCTTTATCTCTTATTGGATTGATAAAACAATACAAGAGGGTAAACGGGGATAATGTACTGAAGTATACTAAAACGCATTAGGCTAGCCTAACGCGAGTCGAGGTCTCGGCTACACTATGTCGCCGAGAGACTTAGCGTATATGATCCACATTTCATAGAAGAGGAAATATACGTGCATGATCTTACCTTAACTAGTATAATTTTGCCTAAATAGCTATAATTCATTAAAGCTAAATACTGGGAACGTCGTTCTATTGACTAAATAAGGCATATGTGGCGAATGACAGCGTCCAAAATGGCGCCTCCGGTGGATGGCTAAGCTCCAATAAACACATCTAAATTATACTAATTTAACTGTGAGAAGGGAGCTAAAAATTATACATAGGAAAGATTAAATACTCAACTTTCCGGAGGATGAAGAGGCTGGAGAATGCATGATAAATCCAGATAGTAACACAAACACCAAGAGGAAGCAGGAGATACACCCTGCTTGATTCGCTACTAACAAAGGAATAGGTAGCCATGCTGAATGCTGTATTAGTACGGGAAGGGGATCCACTGAGTTACCTTGATGACGGCTCCCCTTCAATTTCGCCACTCTTCCCCCTCAGAGCGAAAACTCTATTCGGGGTGAAGATTGCCATGTGTTGTATCAAGAAATACGTCCCCTGATATTATGCGATATCCTTAAAATATTTTTAAGGATACTCGCGCCAGGAGTTAGAATTCTGGATGCCTATGGTCAATATTCTGGAGTATCACTGTAGCTAAATATCCCTTAGAAAGCTGTCTAAGGAACCTTCCATCAGGACAACATGGCTTGAGCCCAAAAATCTCTTTTGTTACAATTAAATCAAACCATTCTGGTGAAGGGTATACTTCAATGATTGGAAAGTCTTTAGAAGTTTACTACAGAATATTAATCCTAATTAAGGTTGTTTTCAATCAAGAGATGTCAATCCACCTGGTAAAACTAAATATCCCAACCTATGCAATAGATAATATTGTCTTAACCTTGTTCTTCTGTAGTAATAGGTCAACAAATCTCGAAGCCTTCAGACATTCATTACAAAAATTTAGAAAAATCTGCTTTGAGTAAAGAAAAATGTCCCATTTATCCACCATTTTCAGTCATGATTTATCCACGAGTGGATGAAATATATTATTATAATTTCTATATTTTTTTTTCCATGTCGATGCAGGAGTTGTTAAAAACATTTTCCGGACATATGGTTTTTGCATCACGAGTTCAATGCTTATCCCTGTGATAAGTTAGTCTGTGGGCTACTGTAGACATTCCTCTTCCCTTAGGCACAATTTCTAGTGATCTTTTTCTGTTACTCGACCCCTTAGCTATCATAATTAGCTTATTTTCTACAAAGCTGGTGGTGGGTATAGCCCCTATGGCCGTTAATGGTAATGGGTCAAGAAATTTAAGAATTTCAGAAAATATCATAGAAGGGTTTATATATGTAATTTAACAGAACAAAAGCACTATGTAATCTTCTCATTGTTTATATTTCAAGCTGCCTTTTATATTGAAGTTAAAATCTGGTTCAATAATCTTTGCTAGCATCCCATGACATGACTAATTTTATAGTAAGATTAGGAGAAAAAATATAAATGAAGAAAAATTTAATACACTTGTAAATTAGTGCATCAAAATAAAGCCTATATGAGAAGAAACCACACTATACAAAAACATAGGTACAATCAAATTATTGGAAAAGCAAGTGCACCCTGCATCAAATCTTCCTCGTCAGTTATATCATCCTGAATGTCGCACACCTCGATATCCAGATTATTGTCATCCCTGTACTTGTCACCATTCTGATCTAATACTAGGTGCATCAGTTCTTTTTGTAGTATTTCGTCCTGGGTCCATTTGTATTGCAATTTGCCACAATGTAAATCTCAGCCATGACCTTAGTAGGGCTTCTCATAGTTCTGAATAAGGAACATGGGCTTAGTACCAGATGAGTAATTGGTAGTTCACACGTGCCATATGCATCTGTAAAGAGAATCTGCGAGGTGGATGCAAGCCAAGATCTATTCCAGTGCCATTGGATAGCATGTGGCTTCGTGGTGTGTAACCCTCTTAATGAGAGAATGCCTTGATGAAGTAATTGAGCTTCAGCACAGCATTTCATTCCCGTGCTGAATCTTGGTGACGGGCAAGAGGGCTCTCGAACTTCGGGAAATTGCTCCCCCAGTTCGAATCTAAATTTCTCTCTTTCATCTTTTTCTTCTGCTTAATATTACTTCGACCTTCTCCTAATTTTATCAAATTTCCTTTCTTTCATCTTGCTGTCCCATCTCTATGATTATTATTTTTCTTAGTTATATATATATGTAGATGTATGCATATATATATATATATATATATATATATATATATATATATATATATATATATTTATTTTATTTGTTCATTTATTTATTTATCTATTTTTTTCTATTTTATTTAAATGGCGTGGATATTTCCACATTCGTTATTACTGCCTGCTTAGATGAATGGGAGAAGGGATCACGGTTGGGAGGTATTCGCATTCAAAGCTATATATGAGAGTATTGGATGATCTCAGCCATCCCAAAGATGGTTTGGACCTTTTTGGCGGAACTACTCTCAAGGGTTGGGTCATCGGAATCCAGGGGGATCCAATCCTTGAGGTGGGACTCTTGGCTTTTGGCCGGAAGCCCATCATTACAGATATGGGGAGGATGATTCCATATTACTTTGGTCTCAGTCCTAACAGGCGGGTTTAGCTTACACCTGTGCCTCTATATCTGTTTTGATGCTATCCTTCGGGTAGGGTATGGAGTGGACCATCGGGGAAATATACTCTCATTGTGCCGATAGTGGAGAATGCAAATTTCCTTTCCAACGTATGATACTTTCTTATAATTCTCAAGCAGGTACCCCAACAAAACAACAAAAAACCTGAAAATCCCACCCTTAAATATGGACCCTTCAAATACTGATTCCCCATCCCCTGGATACGCTGACTCCCCCCCGGCACTGTTGACGACTTCTGCTACTGTAATTAAGGAAAACTCTGTTGACGACCTTCAAACTAAAAAGGACCACTCTACTGATGTTAAAAAATCTAGCAATTTGGGTAACACAGGGAAACTACGATTCCTTCATGTTTCCCAAATCCCATTAGAGACAAATTATGATGATATATATAGAGCATTTGAGTGCTATGGATTGATAAAAGAAATAAGGATGTGACTTGGAGATGAAAAATGGGACTCTTGGATATCTTTTGAAAGTCATGATGAAGCGTTTAATGCCATAAGTAATATTAGTAGTATCAAAATTAACGAATTGAACATCATGGGAGCTCTTTGTGATAAGGTCCCAAAGGAATTGGATGTGTACAAACCTGCTGATTGGTTTGAAAAAGATAGAAATGTACCCATGCCTTCACAGAGAAAACCCAAACCACCAATGTGGCTCTTAGCTGAACCTAAAGGGATAATAGGGAATTATTTTAAGATATGTAAGTTTATCCAAAAAAAAGTAGGAACCATAGCACCTGGAGATATATCTCGTTTTGGGAAGAACAGTTATCTCATCCATGCCAAATCTTCGACTCAGTCTGCAATACTGTCTAACTTACAGACAGGCAGTGATGAAATTACATTGGAAATGAAACCTCATCTAAATTTTAGTTATGGAAGGGGAGTGGTCTTTAATAAGGACCTATACGAATTTACAGAGGAGGAGATACTTTCTATGTGTCCATTAAATGTATGGAAAGTGCATAAGGTTCCTGGAACTTCAATGATTATACTTACTTTCCAGGATGCTGATGTACCTTTCCATATTTTTATTGAAAATGAAAGGATTAAAGTTCGGCCTTTCAAACAAAAGCCCCTGCAATGTTTTAATTGTTTTAAATTTGGACACCCATCCAAAGTTTGCAAAAATGGAAAAATGTGTGGTATTTGCTCCAAAACTTATCATGGAGAATGTACACTTGAGGTCAGGTGTTCAAATTGCAATTTGAATCATAAATAAACTGATAGGAGATGCGAACTGTATAAGTTGGAGGAAGCTGCCCTAACCAAATCAAGTTTAGAACACATAATTGTGGGACATGCAAAAAGAATGTTGAATAAATCAACCAGCTATGCAAAGGCCTTAAAATCAAAGGTAAATTTACCACAGGAGACAGCAACCCCACCTAGCACTGCCAGTAATTCTAAGAAAAGAAATACAACCTCTGATGATAAAGTACTGCATGACAAAGTAATCGTACTGCCTTCTGAGGCTTTGCCACAGCGTATTAAAAATGGGTCATTGCCCATTTCTGTACAGCCTTTGTCCCCCATTACCCACAATAGTACTAACCTCTCCCAGGCCATGTCCTTGCCTGATTTGATGGAGATGCCACCTGACACCAAGTTACCAGGTGCACCTGTATTGGAGAAGGTGCAAAAACCTGGTAGCTCAAAACCTACTAATCGGAAAAGAGAGAGACCTCCATCTCTCTCGCCCCCTTCCATAAGAAATATCAAAATTACGACGTCAAATAAATATGATGATTTGTCTGTTGATATTTCTGATCTGGAAGTCAATTTAAATAAATCGGAAATTCAAGTGGAGGTCCACCAACCTCCTCAACAATCAGATCAAAAAGACAAAAAGAAAATCATAAATTCTAAACCCAATCTATCAAGACCTTCTTTAATAAAACCACCTAAAAATAGTGTTAGATCAAAAACTGCTAATGGGAAGACTCCATCCAAGAGGTCAACCAAATTATAAACCATAGTTTTTCCTCCATTTTGCAATGGAATTGTCAGGGTTTAAGGGCCAAATATGAAGAACTTAAGCTCCTTATTCATGAGCATTCCCCCATAATTATTTGTCTACAGGAGAGCAAACTTGATCATAATACCCCTTGTCCTCGCGAATACATTAGTTATAGGACACCATATGATCACCAAGTGGGGAGCCATGGCGGAAGTCTCATATACGTTCGTCGAGATGTTCCCCAAGTTTCTCTGTCTATTCGTACACCTCTGCAGGCAGTGGTTGTACAGATCGACATAGGGCGAAAATATACAATTTGTTCTCTGTACTTGCCTCCAAATGATAACATTTTGTATGACAACTTAGTGGAGGTGATTCAACAACTCCCTCAACCTTTTCTTTTACTTGGAGATTTGAATGGTAGACATCCTTTGTGGGGTGATGTTTTAGCAAACACGAGGGGGAATATCATATCATCAATTGTGGAAAATGAAGATGTGGGACTCCTTAATACAGGAGAGCCCACACACTTTCATGTCCAGACAGGTACCTTGTCATGTATTGACCTAGCAATCGTAAGCTCTAATTGCC
This sequence comes from Palaemon carinicauda, assembly GCF_036898095.1. Classification (NCBI taxonomy): domain Eukaryota; kingdom Metazoa; phylum Arthropoda; class Malacostraca; order Decapoda; family Palaemonidae; genus Palaemon; species Palaemon carinicauda. Next base: position 80,952,963 of record NC_090742.1, on the reverse strand, counting down.
TAATCGACTTCGATTGGAGAACATTAGATGATTGGCATACTAGTGATCACGCACCAATCATTATAAACACCAACAATGGTCCACCTTTACAGGGATCGCCACGATGGAATCTTGACAAGGCGGACTGGGATAAATTTCGTGAGCTAAGCGAAATTGAGGGGGATGCAGGACAAGTTGAAAATATCGATGATGCCATAGACTTACTGAATGGGACTCTTCATACAGCAGGAGTCAATTCAATTCCAAAAACAACAGGGTTATTCAAACGACGACCAGTCCCGTGGTGGTCTTCAGAACTAACTGCCCTGCACAGAGCCACAAGAAGATCTTTAACACGATTGCGTAGACGCAGAACTGATGAGAATTTAATTATGTACAAGAAATGTAGAGCACAGTTCCGTCGTGCCATGAAAGAAGCAAGGCGCCAGTCATGGATGTCTTTTGTTTCCTCCATTAACAGTAGAACACCACCATCTTCTGTGTGGAGGAAAGTAAAAAAGATAGCTGGCAAATTCACCCCCAACCCACCACCAGTGTTGAAGGTGAATGGCCAGTATGTAACTGAAGCAAAGGAAGTTAGCAATGCCCTGGCTAATCATTTTTCAAATGTATCCAGCAAGTATGAAGGAGCCCCTGGTCACCAGTATAGGAGCGCTGAAGAAAAGAAAATTTTAAATTTTGCAACAAGAAGGGAAGAGTCGTATAATTCTCCTTTCACTGAAAGAGAATTTGATTCCGCACTTGCTCATTGCAACGATACAGCCCCTGGACCCGATGGAATTCCATATGCAATGATTAAACATGTACATTTTAATACAAAGCTATTTATTTTAAGCATTATTAATAGAATATGGCATGATCATAGTTACCCAAGTGTTTGGGAACTAGCCATTATTTTAGCCTTTTTAAAACCCGGTAAAGACAAGTTTTTAGCAGCAAACTATCGTCCTATTGCATTGACATCTTGTTTATGTAAAATCATGGAGAAGATGGTCAATGCAAGGCTGATATGGTACCTTGAAAAGAAAGGTATCTTATCACCGATTCAATGTGGATTCCGAAAAATGCACTCAACGACTGATGTGTTGATACGACTAGAGTCTTCTATTTGTGAAGCCTTTGCTTCAAAACAGCACCATGTTACAGTATTTTTTGACCTTGAAAAGGCATATGATACCACATGGAGATATGGTATACTTAAAACCATTCATGAATTGGGATTGAGAGGAGAGCTGCCACTATTTATTCAGGCATTTCTTTCACGTAGAGTTTTTCAAGTGAGAGTTGGGGAAACACTATCTGAGAGTAAGTGCCAGGAAGAAGGAGTTCCTCAGGGTAGTGTGCTGAGTGTAACCCTTTTTGCACTAGCAATTAATGGGATATCCTCAGCCATTCCCCAGGATGTTCTCTCAACATTATTTGTGGATGATCTCTCAATATCATTTGCTGGCACTAGAATGGCAATGGTTGAGAGAAAAATCCAACTCTCTATTGATAAAATTATCCAGTGGGCTGACATGAATGAATTTAAGTTCTTGACAAGTAAAACTACCGTTGTCCATTTTTGTCGTATCCGGGGAGTACATCCAGACCCGGATATATACATTAAAGGTCAACGGATACCATGTGCAAGAGAAGCTAAATTTTTAGGTTTGATATTTGATTGTAGGCTGACATGGGTTTCTCACTTAAAAGCATTAAAAGCTAAATGTGTTGAAGCTCTGAATATCTTAAAAGTATTGTCCCATACATCGTGGGGGGCAGACCGCAATACTATTTTAAAATTATACAAGGCCTTGATTTTTTCCAAAATTAGTTATGGTTGTGAGGTATATTCTATGGTTGTGAGGTATATTCTTCAGCCACCCCAAGCCGGTTAAAAATATTAGACTCGATACATCATGCAGGTATTAGATTGTCTACTGGAGCTTTTAAAACCTTGCCTATCCCAAGTCTCCTTGTTGATGCTGGAGAGTTACCTCTAGACCTTTACCGAATGTCTTACATTCTTCGGTATTGGTTTAGATTGCAAAGACTCCCTAACTCTCTCGCCTTTCAGACTGCAAGCCTTGTAAGACATGCATCATACTTTGAGTTGCACCCAAAATCTCCTCAACCTTATGGCTTTCGGGTGAAACGATTATTAAATAGTCTGGATATAATTAGAAATAAGGTACTTCCATTCAAGGTATCACTAACGCCTCCATGGAAGTTACCAGAGATATCTTTTTGTAAATATTTTATTGGAGATAAGAAGAATATGTCAGACCTAGAAGCCAGGTCTCTTTTTAATGAACATGTTAGAGAACATAGAGGATCAACTTTTATCTATACTGATGGCTCCAAATCTGATGCTGGCGTTGGATTTGGAGTACATAGTAATGGTTTTAATTGTAGAGGTGCACTTCCTCTGACCGCTTCCATATTTACTGCCGAACTGTATGGCATATTAACCGCTATTGAGAAAATAGCGTTGGAGAAGGAAGGTAATTTTACAATTTTTAGTGATGCAAGGAGTGTCCTTCAAGCTATGGATGTTTTTAATTCTAATAACCCTCTAGTTTTAAAGATTTTAGAATGGCTTTTCATTATTGGACGGAGAGGTATAACAGTTCAATTTTGTTGGGTTCCAGCACATGTAGGTGTGTCCGGGAATGAGAAGGCAGATTCACTGGCTAAGGAGGCTGCATCAGAGTTGCTGCCAAGAAGGTATCCCATTCCCTGTGATGATTTCTTACCTGACATCAAGAAATTGGTTTGCAATAAATGGCAACAGCAATGGGACAGTCAAGATGGCAATAAAATGCGAGAGATAACAAATGACATATCTCCTTGGAGGTATAATATGATGCTCCGAAAATGGGAGATGTCTCTTTGTCGTCTCCGTATTGGTCACACTCGGTTGACACACGAGTTTCTGCTGAAGGGCCAACAGCAACCGTATTGTGACGACTGTGTAGTACCTCTAACAGTAAGGCATTTGTTGACCGAATGCTCCAATTATAACAACTTGCGGAATAGATATTTGTTTGAGCCTCGAGGTGAGGGTGGCAGGTTCATCCTTGCCAAGATTCTTGGAAATGATGTGTCCTACCATGCAAGTGGCATTTTTAGATTTCTTTCAGAAGCAGGTCTTCTGAAAAATATTTAACTTTTATGACATTCAATTTTTATGATTTTAATTGAATACTCTTATTTTTTATTTTATTTTATCTTTTATTTTTGTATACATAAATTAAATGTTACCGGCGTCAATGACCTCAGATGTCAGGATGCCTGAAAACTTTAAATCAATCAATCAATCAAGGTATCACCAACGCCTCCTTGGAAGTTACCAGAGATATCTTTTTGTAAATATTTTATTGGAGATAAGAAGAATATGTCAGACCTAGAAGCCAGGTCTCTTTTTAATGAACATGTTAGAGAACATAGAGGATCAACTTTTATCTATACTGATGGCTCCAAATCTGATGCTGGCGTTGGATTTGGAGTACATAATAATGGTTTTAATTGTAGAGGTGCACTTCCTCTGACCGCTTCCATATTTACTGCCGAACTGTATGGCATATTAACCGCTATTGAGAAAATAGCGCTGGAGAAGAAGGGTAATTTTACAATTTTTAGTGATGCAAGGAGTGTCCTTCAAGCTATGGAAGTTTTTAATTCTAATAACCCTCTAGTTTTAAAGATTTTAGAATGGCTTTTCATTATTGGACGGAGAGGTATAACAGTTCACTTTTGTTGGGTTCCAGCACATGTAGGTGTGTCCGGGAATGAGAAGGCAGATTCACTGGCTAAGGAGGCTGCATCAGAGTTGCTGCCAAGAAGGTATCCCATTCCCTGTGATGATTTCTTACCTGACATCAAGAAATTGGTTTGCAATAAATGGCAACAGCAATGGGATAGCCAAGATGGGAATAAAATGCGAGAGGTAACAAATGTTATATCTCCTTGGAGGTATAATATGATGCCCCGAAAATGGGAGACGTCTCTTTGTCGTCTCCGTATTGGTCACACTCGGTTGACACACGAGTTTCTGCTGAAGGGCCAACACCAACCGTATTGTGACGACTGTGTAGTACCTCTAACAGTAAGGCATTTGTTGACCGAATGCCCCAATTATAACAACTTGCGGAATAGATATTTGTTTGAGGCTCGAGGTGAGGGTGGCAGGTTCATCCTTGCCAAGATTCTTGGAAATGATGTGACCTACCATGCAAGTGGCATTTTTAGATTTATTTCAGAAGCAGGTCTTCTGAAAAATATTTAACTTTTATGACATTCAACTTTTATGATTTTAATTGAATACTCTTTTATTTTTTATTTTATTTCATCTTTTATTTTTGTATACATAAATTAAATGTTACCGGCGTCAATGACCTCAGATGTCAGGATGCCTGAAAACTTTAAATCAATCAATCGTGGTGTGTAACATGTCATAAACATTGTATACCTCAGTTTGTTAATGTCTTTGTTCCCAGACCTTGCTCCACACAAGAGAGAAGTGAATGCTTTTATAGGATCAAACTGTTTCTCAGTAGGTTCAGAAACTGTGCCTAAATTTGTGAAGACTGGAATGTACTCAGGGCTGTTTTTCAGCGAACCCAGAAGTCCCACTTTGCTTTAATGCATCAATGACCTGGCAGAATCACAACCTATGAAGGCATGAAATGACTGCAGCACATTTGCACAACTCTGGGCCAATATCTTTGACGGCTGATGTAACATTGATTTTGCGCCTTTTATCTCCAACCCCAGTGTCCATGAAATGAGGAATGTGTGTGTGTGAAAGGGTGAGAAGAATATTTAAGTACACTGAAGTATTTTTGCTTAGTTTGGCTTGTCTTGACTGAAGGAGGGAGGACACATTTCATGGACACAGGCCCTGTGTTGGGTGACGTAGTTTGTCTTGATAGCCCTCAAGAAGCGCCTTTTCTATGTAACCAATCTAGATCTCTGCAGTTTTCACCTTTTCTCCAGTATGCATATTTACCCTGCATTCATCATATTTCTGCCCTCTTAATGAGAGAATGCCTTGATGAAGTCATTAAGCTTCAGCACAGCATTTAATTCCCGTGCTGAAACTTGGTGACGGGCAAGAGGGCTCTCGAACTTGGGGAAATTGCTCCCCCAGTTCGAATCTAAATTTCTCTCTTTTACCTTTTTCTTTTTCTCAATACTACTTCGACCTTATCCTAATTTCACAAACTTTCTTTAGTCTTGCTTTCCAAACTCTATGAGAAAAATTTCCCTCATTATATGTGTGTATATATTATGTACATATATATTTATTTATTTTTTTTTTTTTCTTTTCTCCTATGGCTTGGATGTTTTCACATCCATTGTAGCCCCGGCGGGGATGTTCATACATCCTTTATTGCTGCCTGCTTTGATGAGTGGGAGGAGGTATCACGGTTGGGAGGTGTTTGCATTCAAAGCTATATATGAGAGTATTGGATGATTTCAGCCATCCCGAAGATGGTTTGGACCTTTTTGGCGGAACTATTCTCAAGTGTTGGGTCTTCGGAATCCAGGGGGGATCCAATGCTTGGGGTAGGACTCTCGGCTTTTGGCCGGAAGCCCGTCATTATAGATATGGGGAGGATGATTCCATAATTTCTTGGTCTCAGTCCTAACAGGCGGGTTCAGCTTACACCTGTGCCTCTATATCTGTTTTGATGCTATCCTTCGGGTAGGGTATGGAGTGGACCATCTGGGAAGTATACTCTCATTGTGCCGATAGTAGAGAGTGCAAATTTCCTTTCCGACGCGTGATGGCCTAACATTCTCGAGCAGGTACATCAAACTAACTCTTTTCTCTCTCTTTACTATAATGGATTCTTTAAGGAACGAACCCCCATCCCCTGGATACGCTGACTCTCCCCCGGCACTGTTGACGACCTCTGCTAATGTGATAAGGTATAGCTCTGTTGATGACCTCGGAACGGGAAAGGACCATTCTACTGATATTTCTAAATCGAGTAATTTGGGTAACACGAGGAAACTTCGAGTCCTCCATGTTACACAAATTTCAATAGAAACAAATTATGATGATCTATGTAAAGCATTTGAATGCTATGGATGCATAAAAGAAATAAGGATGAAACTTGAAGCTGAAACTTGGGATTCATGGATATCTTATAGTAGTTATGACGAAGCATTTAGTGCAATAAGTAATTTGAATAATATTAAAATTAATAACTTGAATGTCGCGGCTGCTCTCTGCGATAAGGTACCAAAAGATTTAGATGTGTACAGGCCTACCGATTGGTTGGAAAAAGGCGCAGATTTAGTCATGCCCTCCCAGAGAAATCCAAAACCACCGATGTGGCTTATAGCTGAATCAAAGGGGGTTACAGGGAATTATTTTAAAATATGCAAATTGATTCAGAAAAAAGTAGGAACTATTGCACCAGGCGATATATCTCGTTTCGGAAAAAATAGTTTCCTTATCCATGCCAAATCCAGTACACAGTCGGTAATATTGTCCAATATGAAAATAAATAATGATGACATTAAGTTAGATGTCAAACCCCACCTAAATTTTAGCTACGGAAGGGGCGTAATTTTTAACAGAGACCTATATGATTTTACAGAGGAGGAGATACTGGCCATGTGTCCATTAAATGTTTGGAAAGTTCATAAAGTCCCAGGTACATCAATGATAATCCTTACGTTCCAGGATGCTGATGTACCTTTTCATATTATTATCGAGAACGAAAGGATTAAAGTAAGACCCTTCAAGCAGAAGCCATTGCAATGCTTTAATTGTTTTAAATTTGGGCACCCATCCAAAGTTTGCAAAAATGAGAAGATGTGTGGTATTTGCTCCAAATCTTACCATGGAGAGTGTGCACTTGGAGCCAGGTGTATAAATTGCAGCTCGAATCACAAATCCACAGACAAGATTTGCGAGCTATATAAGTTGGAGGAAGCTGCCCTCAACAAATCAAACTTAGAACACATAAGTGTGACCCATGCCAAAAGACTATTAAATAAATCAAATACATATGCTAAGGCATTAAAATTAAACCAACCTAGCACTGCCAATAGCTCAAAAAAAAGTATACTATCTGACAAAATGTCAAATAACGAGGTAACCTTATCACCTCCTGAGGCTTTACCACGGTGTATTAACACTAGGTCATTGCCCATTGCTGTACAGCCTTCAGCCGCCATTACAAAAAGTAATACAAACCTCTCTCAGGCCATGTCCTTGCCTGATCTGATGGAGGTTCCACTTAAGACTAACTTACCTGATGCACCTGTTGTGGGAAAGGTGCAAAAACCTCGAATCCCACCATCTATTAATCGCAAAAGAGAGAGACCTCCATCTCTCTCTCCACCCTCCATTAGAAACGTTAAGGTTATGACATCAAATAAATTTGATGTTTTGTCTGTTGATGTTTCTAATGAACCAGAAGATGGACTGAATAAATCAGAAATTCAAGTTGAGGTCCACCATCCACCTCAACAAATAGATAAAAAGAATACAAAGAAAATCACCAACGTTAAACCCAACATAACAAGACCACCTCTGAAGAAACCTACTGGTAATAATGTTACATTAAAAACTTCTAATGGGAAGACCTCATCCAAGATGTCTTCCAGAAATAATCCATAGTTTTCTCCTCCATTTTGCAATGGAACTGTCAGGGTTTGAGGGCCAAATATGAAGAACTTGCTCCTAATTCATGAGCATTCCCCCATAATTGTATGTCTACAGGAAAGTATGCTTGATTCTAACACTCCTAGTCCTCGAGAGTATGTTAGCTATAGAACACCATATAATCAACAAGCAGGGAGCCATGGCGGAAGTCTCATGTACATTCGTCGAGATGTTCCCCAAATACCCATGTCTATACGTACAACCCTGCAGGCAGTTGTTGTACAAATTGATATAGGGAGAAAATATACAATATGCTCTCTGTACTTACCTCCAAATGATAATATTTTATATGATGATTTAGCAGAGGTCATTCAACAGCTCCCTCAACCTTTTCTCTTACTGGGAGATATGAATGGTAGACATCCTTTATGGGGTGATGTTTTGGCCAACACAAGGGGCAATATTATCTCATCAATTGTGGAGAATGAGGATGTGGGACTCCTTAATACAGGAGAGCCCACACACTTCCATGTTCAGACAGGTACTTTGTCATGCATTGACCTTTCAATTGCAAGCTCTAACTGCCTTCTTGATTTTGATTGGAGGACATTAGATGATTGGCATACTAGTGATCATGCACCAATCATTATAAACACCAACAAAGGTCCGCCTTTGCAAAGATCGCCACGTTGGAATCTAGACAAGGCAGACTGGGTTAAATTTTGTGAGCTAAGTGAAATCGAAGGGAGAGCAGAACAGTTTGAAAGTGTTGATGATGCCATAGACCTACTGAATGGAACTCTTCATACAGCAGGAGTCAATTCAATTCCCAAAACAACAGGGTTATTCAAACGACGACCAGTCCCGTGGTGGTCTTCAGAACTAACTGCACTCCACAGAGCCACAAGAAGATCTCTAACACGATTGCGTAGACGCAGAACTGATGAGAATTTAATAATGTACAAGAAATGTAGAGCACAGTTCCGCCGTGCCATGAAAGAAGCAAGGCGCCAGTCATGGATGTCTTTTGTTTCCTCTATTAACAGTAGAACACCACCATCTTCTGTGTGGAGGAAAGTAAAAAAGATAGCTGGCAAATTCACCCCCAACCCACCACCAGTGTTGAAGGTGAACGGCCAGTATGTAACTGAAGCAAATGATGTTAGCAATGCCCTGGCTAATCATTTTTCAAATGTATCCAGCAAGTGTGAAGGAGCCCCTGGTCACCAGTATAGGAGCGCTGAAGAAAAGAAAATTTTAAATTTTGCAACAAGAAGGGAAGAGTCGTATAATTCTCCTTTCACTGAAAGAGAATTTGATTCCGCACTTGCTCATTGCAACGATACAGCCCCTGGACCCGATGGAATTCCATATGCAATGATTAAACATGTCCATTTTAATACAAAGCTATTTATTTTAAGCATTATTAATAGAATATGGCATGATCATAGCTACCCAAGTGTTTGGGAACTAGCCATTATTTTAGCCTTTTTAAAACCCGGTAAAGACAAGTTTTTAGCAGCAAACTATCGTCCTATTGCATTGACATCTTGTTTATGTAAAATCATGGAGAAGATGGTCAATGCAAGGCTGATATGGTACCTTGAAAAGAAAGGTATTTTATCACCGATTCAATGTGGATTCCGAAAAATGCACTCAACGACTGATGTGTTGATACGACTTGAGTCATCTATTTGTGAAGCCTTTGCTTCCAAACAGCACCATGTTACAGTATTTTTTGACCTTGAAAAGGCATATGATACCACATGGAGATATGGTATTCTTAAAATCATTCATGAATTGGGATTGAGAGGAGAGCTGCCACTATTTATTCAGGCATTTCTTTCACGTAGAGTTTTTCAAGTGAGAGTGGGGGAAACTCTATCAGAGAGTAAGTGCCAGGAAGAAGGAGTTCCTCAGGGTAGTGTGCTGAGTGTAACCCTTTTTGCACTAGCAATTAATGGGATATCCTCAGCCATTCCCCAGCATGTTCTCTCAACACTATTTGTGGATGATCTCTCAATATCATTTGCTGGCACTAGAATGGCAATGGTTGAGAGAAAAATCCAACTCTCTATTTATAAAATTATCCAGTGGGCTGACATGAATGGATTTAAGTTCTCGACAAGTAAAACTACCATTGTCCATTTTTGTCGTATCCGGGGAGTACATCCAGACCCGGATATATACATTAAAGGTCAACGGATACCATGTGTATCGGAAACCAAATTTTTAGGTTTGATATTTGACTGTAGACTTACATGGGTTTCTCACCTAAAAGCGCTAAAAGCTAAATGTGTTGAAGCTCTGAATATCTTAAAAGTATTGTCCCATACATCATGGGGGGCAGACCGCAATACTATTTTAAAATTATACAAGGCCTTAATTTTTTCCAAAATTAGTTATGGTTGTGAGGTATATTCTTCAGCCACCCCAAGCCGGTTAAAAATATTAGACTCGATACATCATGCAGGTATTAGATTATCTACTGGAGCTTTTAAAACCTCGCCTATCCCAAGTCTCCTTGTTGATGCTGGAGAGTTACCTCTAGACCTTTACCGAATGTCTTCCATTCTTCGGTATTGGTTTAGATTGCAAAGACTCCCTAGCTCTCTAGCCTTTCAGACTGCAAGCCTTGTAAGACACGCATCATACTTTGAGTTGCACCCAAAATCTCCTCAACCTTATGGCTTTCGGGTGAAACGATTTTTAAATAGTCTGGATATTATTAGAAATAAGGTACTTCCATTCAAGGTATCATCAACGCCTCCATGGAAATTACCTGACATATCTTTTTGTAAATACTTTATTGGAGTTAAGAAGAATATGACTGACTTAGAATCCAGGTCTCTTTTTATGGAACATGTCGAAGAACATAGGGGATCGACTTTTATATATACTGATGGCTCCAAATCTGATGCTGGCGTTGGATTTGGAGTACATAGTAATGATTTTAATTGTAGAGGTGCACTTCCTCTAACAGCTTCCATATTTACTGCCGAACTGTATGGCATATTAACCGCTATTGAGAAAATAGCTTTGGAAAAGGAGGGTAATTTTACAATTTTTAGTGATGCAAGGAGTGTTCTTCAAGCTTTAGAAGTTTTTAATTCTAGTAACCCTCTAGTTTTAAAGATTTTAGAATGGCTTTTTATTATTGGACGGAAAGGTATAACTGTTCGATTTTGTTGGGTTCCAGCACATGTAGGTGTGTCTGGGAATGAGAAGGCAGATTTACTGGCGAAGAATGCGGCATCCGAGTTGCTACCAAGGAGGTATCCCATTCCATGTAACGATTTCCTACCTTACATCAAGAAATTGGTTTGTGATAAATGGCAACAGCACTGGGACAGTCAAGACGGCAATAAAATGAGGGAAGTAACAAATATCATATCACCTTGGAGGTATAACATGATTCCCCGAAAATGGGAGACGACTATTTGTCGTCTCCGTATTGGTCACACACGGTTGACACACGAGTTTCTGCAGAAGGGCCAACACCAACCGTATTACGAGGACTGCTTAGTACCTTTAACAGTGAGGCATTTGTTGACCGAATGCCCTAATTTTATTAACTTAAGAAATAGATATCTGTTTGAGGCTCGAGGTGAGGATGGCAGGTTTATCCTTGCCAAGATTCTTGGACATAATGTGTCTTACTATGCGAGCGGAATTTTTAGATTTATTTCAGAAGCAGGTCTTCTGAAAACTATTTAACTATTTTAATGACTTCTTAATTTTTATGGTTTTAATCGAATTCTCTTTTAATTTTCATATACAGTAAATGGTATCGGCGTCAATGACCTTAGATGTCAGGATGCCAGAAAACTTTCAATCAATCAATCAATCAATCATCATATTTCTGCATACATTCTTTCCATTTGGGATTATTCTTGATAATGGACACATTCTCCTTGCTTGGCATCTTTGCCAGATTGCACATCAGTTTCATTTCCTCCTCGCTAATGACCAAATATTTTTCATCCTCAAAGGAAGCTAATAGCATTTGCTACATAACTTCAGCTGATACTCTGATGACATACCTCACCCGATTGTAGTGTTTCTCACTCATGACCTTTACGATTGACTCACTTGCACAAACTGTAGAATGAATTACAACTTCCTCAAATCTACTATCTTTCATGTACTTTCCTATAGAACCTATGAATGCACATGTCATATGGAGTGCTCCCAAGTCAAATAATGACATTATAGAATTAATCTGGATACAACCAAAAAACGCTTCATAGGCCTTCTCGGTGCAGCAAGATCCAGTGTCATGATTCTGTAAATCTGTCCAATGACAACAGATACCTCTTGTAAAATCTTTAGCATGTGCATAATGGTTGCATTGTCAGTTATAGGAGCATTTACTAGAGGCCTGTATTCCACAGTCGTTTTTCTATATTCCTTCTCTCTCCAGTAAGAGAGATCCAACCTCCCCAACCTGGCAGCATTTGCTAAAGAACCTTCAATAGAAATCTGAACATCACCCACATCATGTCACATAATATAATAGCAGATAGATAACGGGCTGTTTGTTGAGGTTCAAAAGTTGTACTACAAAGGCTTGGTTCATCACGTTTCTTTGCATAACATGGTTCCCTAACTAGATCATCATCTGTCACTGATCTTTTCTTTGTTCTACCAGTGGCAAGTCCAGGTTCAAATTTATCTCTTTACTGACCTTTGACTGTTTCTTAAATCACAAGCCCATGTGTTGAGAGTGTCATTCCAGTTCCAGGTCAAAGTTATCTCAGCAGAAATGTAGCATCTCGTTGCCATTCATCTTGATACCTGGTGGAATGGGACTATTATATTCATTGATTTCTATGTGGATTGCAGTGACGATTTCTAGTAGCTTTAAATATGACACACAATGGCCAAACCTGTTCAGTAGTCTCACACTATATGCTCTTCCTGTTGTGACGGGCCAAGAGTAGGTTGTGACTCAAAAGCGAGATGAAAGCAACTGAGTAACTTTATTACGACACATCGAGTATATATACACACAAGGTCCCGGTAAGAAGGCCACAAAATACAGACATGCTATTTCTTGTCAACCGGCAACCAGTTTTGTTAACAGTTAACAGTGGAATATGCAGACATGTTAAAACAAGTTGCTGTCAGTGCGATGGAAGAGCAAAGATACAAAGGATATATACTAAAAAGAGAAATGTTGTTACTATATACGATCGTGTGACACATGGGTGGTACAAGGCCCCCCCCCTAAAAATGACATACTGTATATGTTAAATAGGGCGTCCTGATTTACAGAGGCGAACTGTAGGCGGATCATCTGGCAGGAGGTAAGCAGGTTTTAGACGATCAATGGAGACCCAGTCTTCTTTGCCACAAATGTTTTGTAGGAATGCTTTCGGATTGTGTATGATCACAAGGAAAGAGCCCGTGTAAGGGGGCTTGCTTGTGTCGTTGCGTAGGAAGACGTGCATTGCAGAGTGCAAGTCTATCGGTATGTGATGCTTCGCTGGGGGCTTGTAAGTCTGGCGGCAGGGTGTAAATTTTCCCACGACGTAACGTATACAATGGAGATCGTCAGAGGAGGTTGCAAAAGGAAAAAATTCGGCAGGGACGACCAACGTGTTACCATACACCATTTCAGCTGCCGAGACATCCAGGGCATCTTTAGGAGTGGTTCTTAGTCCTAGGAGAACCCAGGGAAGCTGAATAAACCTGTTGGAATCCTTGCAGCGGGACATCAAAGCTGCTTTGAGGGTGCGATGAAAACGTTATACCATTCCGTTGGCAGCAGGGTTGTAGGCAGTTGTCTGATGTAGGGTGATGCCAGGGGGATTCGCTAATGATATCCACAATCGAGAGGTGAAAGTGGTACCCCTGTCAGAAGTAATATGCTCAGGGATACCAAATCTTGCCAACCATCCTGAGAGTAAGGTAGATGTACATAAGGTGGACGTTGCAGTTTCCATGGGAATGGCTTCAGGCCAATGAGTGGAGCGGTCGATGATAGTAAACAGGTAACGATGTCCCTGTGATGTGGGTAGAGGGCCTACAACATCGACGTGAATGTGGGCGCTGAGGTTGAGGAAAGGTGCCCACTCCTGAATCCGTTTGTTGATGTACTTTGGAAGTTTGGCAAGAAGTACAGGCGCTGACCCAATCCTTAGAATCCTTAGCAATGCCATGCCAAATGAACTTTGTCTTCAGCAGCTGTGCAGTAGAATGGCACGAGGGATGTGAAAGGCCGTGAATGAAATCAAACACCTGTCGGCGCATGGGAACAGGAATCCATGGTTGCGGTCTACCAGTACTGACATCACAGAAGAGGATGGTGTTGGAGTCGTCGAGGGGGATGTCTTCCCAACGGAGGGATGTGCAGGATGTCCTACATGCTTGATACTCTGGATCCTATCATTGAGCTTCAGCCAAGGCATTGTAATCCAATCCCAGTGGAACGGCGGCCAACGTGTTACTTGGCAGGGCATCGGCAATGGGATTCATTTTCCCAGGGAGGTGTTGAAGGGTGCATTTGTATTCAGGTACGGTGGAGAGATGTCGGCATTGACGGGCAGACCAGGCATCAGACTGTCGAGTAAAGGTAAGCACCAGAGGTATGTGGTCTGTGCGAATGACGAAAGGCTTACCTTCTAAGAAATGGTGAAAGGGGCGGACAGCCAAGTGCACCGCCAGAAATTCGCAATCGAAGGTAGAGTAACCCGATTCTGCTTTGGACAGTTTTCTGCTGAAGAACTCCAATGGGCGGGGTGAGCTGTTGATCACCTGTTCAAGTACTGCACCAATAGCGACGTCGCTGGCATCGGTGGAGAGAAGGAGAGGGGCATGTGGGACGGGAAAAGTGAGAGCAGCAGCGGTTGATAAGGCATTCCTTGCATTGCAGAAAGCTGCTTCTTGAAGGGGGCCCCACTTCAGGTATTTTGGCTTCCCTTGAGGGAGGCATAGAGGGGAGCAAGAGTGGCGGCAATGGCTAGCAGAAAACGGTGATGATAGTTGATCATGCCCAAGAATTCCTCCAGTGCTTTTGACGGTCGAGGGCGTGGGGAAGTTCTGAACGGGTGCTACCTTCTAAGGGAGGGGATGGACTCCCTCAGGAGTGATGCAGTGCCCTAAGCATGACATTTCGTCGGCGCCAAAGGTACACTTGTCACACCGGACTACAAGGCCATTTTCTTGCAGGCAGTCAAGCACGATACGTAGGTGATGGAGGTGTTCCTCTTTTGAGGAAGAGAGAACAAGTCATCCAGGTAACATACACAGAAGGGAGGTCCCCTAAGAAGCCATCCATGAGACATTGAAGTGGCTTCAGCATTACAAAGTCCAAAACAGGAGTAATTTAAGGTGTATGTACCGAAGGGAGTGGTGATGGCAGTCTTTGGGATGTCTTTTAGGTTCATAGGCATCTGATAATACCCCTTCAGGAGGTCGAGCTTGGAGAAAACCTTCGCTTTGTGGAGGTAGGAGGCCACGTTGGCGATGCTTGGGAGGGGTAGTGATCCTGTTCTGTTTGCATGTTCAGGCGCCTGTAATCCCCGCATGGACGGAGGGCACCGTCTTTCTTCAGTACGATGTGTAAGAGTGATGACCATGGGCTGCAGGTCTTTTGGCAAAGGCCCATTCCTTCCATTTCGGCGAACGTCTGTTTGGCGGCTGCCAATTGATCCGGTGCCAGACATCTGAATTTGGCGAAGACTGGGGTACCGTCGTCTTGATATGGTGATAAATGCCGTGTTTGGCAGGAGCGTGGGTGTTTGGCGAATTTGTGGACGGAAAACTTCCGGGTATCAAGTGAGGAGGTGGGCATAGGCATCCGTGGGTGTGCTGATGTGGAGAGCTAGGTTGGGGGGGACGGGTTGAAAAGATGTTGACAAATACGAGTCTGCATTGACCAATTGTCAGTGGGCGACATCGACCAGAAGGTGGTAATGAGAGAGGAAATCCGGACCGAGGATTGGCAATGTGACGTCATCAATGAGAAACCTCCAATTGAATTTGCCATTTCCAAACGATAATGTGAGGTTCTCGTAACTGTAGGTGGATATCGCATATCCGTTGGCAGCTACCAGGCGAACGTCGGCAGACTTAGACAGACTACGTTGTGTTTTGAAGAGTTCCCTTGGCAAAAGAGAACAACAAGCACCTGTGTCTACCAAAAATTGCACGTCCGTTCTTGCATCATGTAGAGAGAAAAGATTAGAAACACGGGAGGCCACCGCCACGCGCGATGGCCTACTTACAGGTTTTTTGGCCACTGACAATCATTGGCACATTTCTTCACGGCAGCCTCGAATCTGGAGTGATGATAGCAAAACTGCGGCCAATGGGCGGCAGTAAGTGGCTGTAGAAGTCGTTGGTTGGGGTGCGAGCGAGTGGTGGATGATCGGTGGCTTTGTCGTCGCTCCGGCACATCACGGAGTAGGCATGTGTGTCCTACTGCATTCATGTCAGCTTCGGTTGACATTGAATAGTTGTCCTCTTCGTCAGGGGTGGAGGCGTTGATAGAGGTCTTGAAGGTTGTGAAGTGGCTGTCCATAAGGGCGACGGCTTTGGTCATCAATTCCTTATGGGTAAGATATCGACATCGGGTATGGCAGCACGTACAGGTTCTGGTAAACGGCGTACCCAAAAGGCATGAAGTAGGTTCACTTCACGAGGAGAGCCGTCTGTGGCAGGTTGCAGGCGAGCGATAATGGTTATTTCCCTCAGGGCGAGCAAAGCCCTTTGGTCCCCCAAATGTTGTTGAGAGAGCTTAAAAGGCTTTGCTATACAGGTGGCTGGCGACGGCGAGTACTGCTGCAGAAGGTACGTTTTGTGGGCGTCATACGCTATTGGGGTGTCTCCTTGTTCACAAAGCCAGTCGGAGATCTCCAGGAAGGTATCCTCGGGTATCGCCACGAGAACATATTCTGCTTTGGTGGTTGAGCGAGTCACGCCCTTGATGCAGAACTGGGGGGGGGGGAGGGGGGCAGGAGTGAGTCGCCTTCCAGGGTCACCAATGTGACGGGCCAAGAGTAGGTTGTGACTCAAAAGTGAGATGAAAGAATCTGAGTAACTTAATTACGACACATCAAGTATATATACACACAAGGTCGTGGTAAGGTCACAAAATACAGACATGCTATTTCTTGTCAACCAGCAACTGGTTCTGTTGACAGTTAACAATGGAATATGCAGACATTTTAAAACAAGTTGCTGTCAGTGCGATGGGAGAGCAAAGATACAAAGGATAATATATACAAAAAATAGAAATGTCGTTACTATGTACGATTGTGTGACACACGGGTGGTACACTGTCAAATGCCAGACTGACATTCCAAGAAGTATGTGCTAAGGTGTCATCCACTTAACTTTGGTCACAGCATACATTATGGCACAGCCAATAGATAATATACTATGTTTGTTATCAACAGTCACTGTATCCATGCTTT
The DNA here is from genome assembly GCF_036898095.1 of Palaemon carinicauda. NCBI lineage: Eukaryota > Metazoa > Arthropoda > Malacostraca > Decapoda > Palaemonidae > Palaemon > Palaemon carinicauda. The sequence continues at coordinate 80,935,932 of NC_090742.1, read as the reverse complement.
TTCAGACAAGAAGTGCAGAAAAGAGATTGGAAAGATACTCTGGTGGAAAACCCTTTCCTTAAATTCCTTCCCTGGAGGTATTTGTCATGGTAAATCAGGAGCTTCTGTGTAGACAGCTATTGCAATTCTTTGCAATTACATGGCAGATTCCTCCAAATGCCTGTTGTCTGATGCGGCAGTCTTAAAGGCAATTTCCACTGCTTGACCTGATAGAACATGTTATGAACAGATGAGCTCAGTGTAGGAATTTGGTTGCCAGAGTTTAACTTTGTCGCCAAAACTTTTTAGGATTTTGTTTTTTGAGTTAGTCAGTTTTGTAATTGCAATTGGAGTGTTCTGGATAAATTTGCTGCATAAAAACCAAATATTTCTCCTTCAGCATGCCGAGTCACTCTACATTTGAATTACTGATGATATTCTCTTTGATGTAATCTGATATATACTCAAATGCAGCTGCATGAGGAACATTTCTGCCCTTGGTCTCTTCATCTCCACAAGCAGGTATTGAAATGCACTTCTCTCTTGCTACAAGATTAACGTCCTTCACCTTTGCTTTGATATCACAATCAGGTATGGTTAGGGCTTTCTCCTTTTTTAGGTTAGTGGCTGATGTAGTTTTGCATTTAGTTAGGGCTTTTTCTTTTCCTTCTTTTTTGCTTAGCTTATTGCAAAACAGGCACTTATCACTCGGTAGCAGTACACATGAATATCCTGACACACGTCTCCTTTTCAAATGATGTGTGTGGCAAAGCATCAGTGTCAGTGATTGCCTCATGTTTCAGTAGTTTAGAAACATCTGCGAACTTCTGAAAATATAATCTGTGATATCCATGCACATTGTTCAGGTATTCATCAGGAATATTATTTTATGATTTGGCCAGGTTTCAAAATCTGATACTTGCTTCTTGCGAGTATTACAGGCCTCTTTGATCTATTTAAAACTTGTATCAGTAATATGTGTTACCTTTTGAATTCCCTCTGCGTTAAAACAATGTATAATGCACACCATAATAAGATCTCTTAAGGTTTTCAGCTTCCTTTTTGTAAGTCAGGAACTTAAAGGGCGCTTCATCTGGCTTTTTTTTTCCTACCAGATGACGCGAGGTCCCATCGTTGCTATATCTGATATGAAAGATTATGTAAACTTTAGTACTAATTAAGTAAACACTAGTAACAACAATAATGTTAAAGGAAGATGTTTAATGATCTCCATATTATACATGTGTTTTTATTTATATGTCATAGAGGTGGGACTGTGGCCACCGTGAGAGAAGGCCTCTTCATGTGGACATTTAAATCCCATATACGTTTTACCGGTAGGCTGAGAGAAAGCCTACCAGACTGGTACACCTAAGCCAGTTACCGAGAGAGGTCACGCTGCTGTTAGACGAATTTTTTATCCTAAAACTATACAAAATAGTTACAAAAAGTGGTGAATTTTAAGTAACAAGTTACAAAAAGTGGTGAATTTTAAGTAACTACTTGAGAATATACTGAAAATATTTTATTGAATTTGAAAAGAAGATTGAACGGAAAAAAAGCGATAGAAAACGCGTGAAAAATAAGTGTTGTGCTACAGTGTTTTCCTGCTCTTCTTTCCACCCGGAATTCAATGTCGTTCAAGTGTTGTGAAAATAAATGTAATGAAAATTGTATAAACGGATCAAAAGTTAATATTTTAAAGTTTCCTGAAAATTAAGAAGGAATAAATAAAGGTTAGGAACATCAAAAGTGGAGATTTTAGATGCCACAAAACATTGGACATGTACTGTATGTGCTCTTCTCTCTCTCTCTCTCTCTCTCTCTCTCTCTCTCTCTCTCTCTCTCTCAATTATATACATATAGTGTTTACATGGTTGTATTTATATCCAGATACATCACATGTCATGTGCTTTAAATTTTATTAACGATATATTTATTTGAATTGCAAAACCATGTAGGCCTAGCTATACAAAGACATTGAGTAAAAGTCTATATGTAGTAGCTTAAAACTATATAACAAAATATTTCTATTAAGAATGACGCATTATTGATACAACCTTGAAGATTTCGTGATTTATCTTTAATGTGTTTGAAATATCAAATGTTTTCCCCCGGAAGAATATCCAAGTAAATAGATGGTATTAGAAATTGCATTTTTTTTTTTTATACTACAAGGGAGGTTGTGTCATAGGATCGGCAATTGATTGCAATGAAGAAGCAGCAGCCAGTGCATAGCCTATGCTTTCATGGTATGGGCTGTGCTGTCCAAATTTTGTTGTGGTTCATATTATTCCTGTAAGAACTATAAAAGCTAAGATGTTATTGAATGTTATAAAGAAAGTAATAATAGGCTTTGAAAAAAATCATATAAAGTAATCACTGTAATTGCTGATGATAACACAATAAATTGGAAAGCAATGTCGTATTTTGCAACCCCAACACAGCTGTCTATATTCTACCGCCATCAAGCTGCATGAATGCGAACTTTGGTTTTTTCATGTTTGACACCTGACACATACTGAAGTATGTCATAAATAACTGGTTAGGTCTCAAGGATGATTGCAGAACTATTGTATTTCCAAAATTTCCATTCAGCAAAAATTGCAATGAACGAAATGTATCCTTTGTTCCCTGGAAGTCATTAGAAGTTGAAAATTAAAGTATTACGGCCATCCACATTTGAAAAACTAAACATAAATTTAGTTCTACAATTTTCCGATGGATATGTTATTACAACAATGAGAAATCTTGGGAAAGAGAAACAATTGTCTAATTACAAAGATACAACACATTTATAGCATGTTTTTTTTTTCATTTGGTGGTCATTAGTTAATGTAAAGGTTATATCTAAAGTGAAAAATATTAATAATGAATATTGTACCCAACTTCCGTGTTATGAAAATGGTATGAAATAAAATTTCTTGTTAAAGATATTGAACAAGACAGGTTAGATACTTGAGATAAATTTTTGGGGGAAAAATTGACAGTCTCATAACGTATAGAATTTATATATACAGTACTGTATATATATATATATATATATATATATATATATATATATATATATATATATATATATATATATATTATATGTGGGGTCGATGTTTCTGACCAGCTTTTTCCATCTACCTCTGTCCCATACTTCATCAACGGTTAATCCCTTTGATCGAAGGTCATCCTAGATACAGACCATCCACCTTCGCTTAGGTCTCCCTTTCCTTCTCGTTCCATGTACCTCCTTTTCCATCACTCTCCTCCCAACTTACTGTTCTTCCCTTCTCATGACATGACCATACCACCTCATTTTACTTTCTTGGATCTTATCTGATAGTTTTCTAACTCCTGTGGTACCCACAATTACTTCATTCCGTATCTTATCTCTTCTTGTCACCCCACACATCCAGCTCAACATTCTCATCTCTGCCACATCCAGTTTCTTCTCTTCTGTCTTCCTTATTGCCCACGTCTCCACTCCATACATCATTGCCAGTCTCACAATGGTCCTGTGTACTTTACCTTTCAACTTGACCCCTATTTTCCTGTCACATAGTACTCCACGCACTTTTTTTTTTCCAATTCTTCCATCCTGCTTGTATTCTGTGGTTTATTTCTGCCCCCAGATCACTATCTTCTGCAACTGTTGATTCTAAATACCTGAAATTTTCAACTCTTTTCAACCCTCTTAAAGAGAGAATGCCTTGATGAAGTCATTGAGCTTCAGCACGGCATTTCATTCCCGTGCTGAATCTTGGTGACGGGCAAGAGGGCTCTCGAACTTGGGGAAAGTGCTCCCCCAGTTCGAATCTAAATTTTTCTCTTTCATCTTTTTCTTCTGCTTAATATTACTTCGACCTTCTCCTAATTTTATCAAATTTCCTTTCCCCCTAGATGCTGAAGCCTTGATGAAGATGGGGGGCTTAGGGATTAGCAGCTGGGCTCTAATGAACAGTGGGAACTACTTCCCATTGGACCTCGGTGCCCAGCTGTCGATTCAACTAAATCAGTCAGCACTTTCTCTTTTACTTTTGATTATTTCTTTTTTTCTCCCATCTCTTCCTTTTGGGCTCGATATTGTTGACGACTTTGGCATGTTCGATTTTACTTTGGATGCTGCTTTGTATTTGGCAGAGTGTGGGATGGACTGCATTCCATCTCAACCTGTGCCAATTTAGACGCCATCACCCTCTGGCAGACCCCATTGGGTGCAGACCAAGTCTGTTAAGAGTCGGGCTCCAGTGATCCGGTCTTAAGTCACCCATATTTGCGGGTAATGGGTGACGCCAGGCATTGGAGTCGACGGTGGGAGGGGCTAACTACCCCCACTGACCAGTGAACGCCCACCTTAAGAGAGGCAGCCCCTCTCTAATAGAGGACTGGTCCCCGCTGAAGCCTCTTCTCGTGTTGGGCCACATGGGATAGGAGGACTGACATCCTCCGATAAGAGGTGGATAACCCGGCTTGCTTTTTCAAAAAAACCCAACACCTCTGTTGACGACCTGGAAAATACAAACATGGACCTCGGTACAGACAGCTCCAACTCGGGTTCTAACATTGTAACGTTAGAACCTTATTCACGTCATGTGAATAATAAAACGCTAGAGAAGAAGAGAGAGAGAGTGAAAAATGATGACAGTACAGAAAGATATAGAAAAGTAGAAGTATTACCTGGTCACTATGAAGTAGTGAATTATGAAAATTTTTTCATCTTGGAATTTGAAAACGGAAGAAATGAGTGTATAAATGTTTTTAAAGCTAATAGAGAAATAGTTACTTTATGTGGAGGGCAGCCAAAAATTTTACCCCAGGGAAATGGAAGTCTCTTGATAGAGACACTGTCCCCATTACAAGGTGAAAGGTTAAAAACACTTGCAACATTGAATGGTCATAGCGTAAAATGCGTTTCACACCCTACTTTCAACCAGAGTAGAGGTGTGATATATGCTCCAGAATTGTTGGATATAGAGGAGAAAGAAATAGAGGATGAACTGAAAAGTCAAGGAGTAGTTAAAGTAGTCAGAATGAGAAAGAGAGTTGGAGAACAACGTATCCCTCTTGCTACTCTGATTATAACATTTGATCAATGCCGATTACCAAATGTTATAAAAGCTGGATGGCTATCTTTGAAGGTAAAACCATATATCCCGTCACCATTGCGATGTTATCATTGCCAAATGTATGGCCATTTAAGCCAGAAAGGTAAAGAAAAACTAAACAATAAGCCAGCTGTTTGTGCCAACTGTGGAAAAAGTAGTCATGGAGTATGCATAGAAAACCCTAATTGCATACATTGTGGGGAAGCACACCCAGCTACATCTAAAAGCTGTGTAAAGTTTATTTTTGAAAAAGAAATCCAGGCCATTAGGACCATGGAAAGGGTTACTTTTAAAGAGGCTCGTAAAAGAGCTCTTGAAAAGCAAATAAGACCAGGGCAACCTTTTTCAATGGTTCTGAAGAAAAACTTGTCAAACCACACAGACGAAAATTATATCTCTACTTCTAAGATAAAGAAACAAATGAAAGTAGTTAAAGAGATTGAAAGTCCCATCGAAAATCTATATCCAGAAATTGTGGAAAAATCAAAACGGACACTTAAAGATCTGAAAATTATTCAAAAGCCAACTACTCCGATTTTAAACAATAGTACAAACCTCTCACAGGCCGTTTCCTTGCCTGATCTGATGGAGGTTGCACTCGAAACCAATTTACCTGGTGAACCCGTAGTGGGGAAGGTGCAAAAACCTGACAGATCACAACCTTTTAATCGAAAAAGAGAGAGACCTCCCTCCCTCTCTCCTCCTACCATAAGAAACATTAAAGTCACGACTTCCAATAAATATGATATCTTGTCTGCTGATGTTTCTGAACAACTAGAAGGTAAATTGAACCAATCAGAAATTCAAGTTGAGGTCCACCATCCTCCTCAACATTTAGATCAAAAGGACACAAAGAAAAAGAGAAACACAAAACCCACTATATCAAGATCCTCTCTAGAGTTACCTCCGGGAAACATTGTTAGATCAAATAGTGCCATTGGGAAGACTTCATCTAAGGTGTCTTCCAAAAAATAAAACATAGTTTTTTCCTCCATTCTGCTATGGAATTGCCAGGGTTTAAGGGCGAAATATGAACAACTTAAGCTCCTCATACGTGAGCACTCCCCTATAACAGTATGTCTACAAGAAAGCAAGCTCGATGCTAATACTCCTTTTCCTCGAGAGTATGTTAGCTATAGGACACCATATGATCAACGAGCAGGGAGCCATGGGGAAAGTCTTATATACGTTCGTCGAGATGTTCCCCAAATATCTTTGTCTATCTGTACCCCTCTGCAGGCAGTGGCTGTACAGATTGATATAGGGAGAAAATACACAATCTGTTCTCTTTACTTGCCTCCAAATGATAACATCTCATATGATAATATAGTAGAGGTGATTAAACAACTCCCACAACCCTTTCTCTTACTAGGAGACCTTAATAGTAGACATCCTTTATGGGGTGATGTTTTAGCAAATGCAAGGGGTAATATTATATCGTCAATTTTGGAGAATGAAGATGTCGGACTCCTCAATACAGGAGAGCCCACACATTTTCATGTAAAGACAGGTACCTTGTCCTGCATTGACCTATCAGTTGCAAGCTCTAACTGTCTTCTCGATTTTAATTGGAGAACATTAGATGATTGGCATACTAGTGATCATGCACCAATCATTATAAACACCAACAATGGTCCACCTTTACAAAGATCACCTCGATGGAATCTTGATAAGGCGGACTGGAATAGATTTCGGGAGTTAAGTGAAATTGAAGGAAATGCAGAACAGTTTGAAAGTGTTGATGATGCCATAGACTTACTTAATGGAACTCTTCACACAGCAGGAGTGAATTCCATTCCCAAAACAACTGGGATATTCAGACGACGACCAGTCCCCTGGTGGTCGTCAGAACTAACTGCCCTGCACAGAGCCACATGAAAGTCTTTAACTCGATTGCGCATGCACCGTAATGAGGAGAATTTAGTCATATACAAGAAATGTAGAGCACAGTTCCGCCGTGCCATTAAAGAAGCTAGGCGCCAGTCTTGGATGTCCTTTGTTTCCTCCATTAACAGTAAAACACCAACATCATCTGTGTGGAGGAAAGTAAAAAAGATAGCAGGAAAATTCACCCCAAACCCACCACCAGTGTTAAAGATAAATGGCCAGTATATGACTGGAGCAACCGAAGTTAGCAATGCCCTGGCTGACCATTTCTCAAATGTATCGTGCAAGTGTCAAGCAGCTCCTGGTCACCAGTATAGGAGCAATGAAGAAAAGAAAGTTTTAAACTTCGCAACAAGAAAGCAAGTGTCATACAATTCTCCTTTTACTGAAAGAGAATTTGATTCTGCTCTTGCTACTTGTAACGATACAGCCCCTGGACCCGATGGAATTCCATATGCAATGATTAAACATGTACCTTTTAATACAAAGTTATTTATTTTAAGCATTTTTAATAGAATATGGCATGATCATAGTTATCCAAGTGTTTGGGAACTAGCCATTATTTTAGCCTTTTTAAAACCCAGTAAAGACAAGTTTTTAGCAGCAAACTACCGACCTATTGCATTGACATCTTGTTTATGTAAAATCATGGAGAAGATGGTCAATGCAAGACTGATTTGGTACCTTGAAAAGAAGAATATTTTATCACCCATTCAATGTGGATTCAGGAAAATGCATTCAACGACTGATGTGCTGATACAACTTGAGTCCTCCATTTGTGAAGCCTTTGCTTCCAAACAGCACCATGTGACAGTTTTTTTTTTATCTTGAAAAGGCATATGATACCACATGGAGATACGGTATACTTAAAAGAATCCATGAGTGCGGATTGAGAGGTGAGCTACCACTATTCATCCAGTCATTTCTTTCACATAGAGTTTTCCAAGTGAGAGTTGGGGAAGCTCTATCACAGAGTAAATGCCAGGAAGAAGGAGTTCCTCAGGGGAGTGTGCTGAGTGTAACCCTTTTTGCACTAGCAATTAATGGGATATCCTCAGTCATTCCCCGGGATGTTCTTGCAACATTATTTGTGGATGATCTCTCCATATCATTTGCTGGAGCCAGAATGGCAATGGTTGAGAGAAAAATCCAACTCTCTATTGATAAAATTATCCATTGGGCCGATATGAATGGATTTAAGTTCTCAACAAGTAAAACTACCGTTGTCCATTTCTGTCGTATACGGGGAGTACATCCAGACCCGGATATATACATCAAAGGTCAACGGATCCCATGTGCAAGTGAAGCAAAATTTTTAGGGTTGATATTTGATTGTAGGCTTACATGGGTTTCTCACTTAAAAACATTAAAAGCTAAATGTGTTGAAGCTATGAATCTTTTAAAAGTCTTGTCCCATACATCATGGGGGGCAGACCGCAATACAATTTTAAAATTATACAAGGCCTTGATATTCTCCAAAATTAGTTATGGATGCGAAATATACTCCTCAGCAACCCCAAGCCGATTAAAAATACTAGATTCAATACATCATGCTAGCATTAGATTGTCCACAGGAGCCTTTAGAACCTCCCCTATCACAAGTCTCCTTGTTGATGCTGGGGAGTTGCCTCTGGACCTTTACCGAATGTCCTCTATTATTCGGTATTGGTTTAGATTGCAAAGACTCCCCAATTCTTCAGCCTTTCAAACTGCAAGCCTTGTAAGGCACTCAACCTACTTTGAGTTGCACCCTAAATCTCCTCAACCTTTTGGGTTTTGGGTTAACCAATTATTAAACAATCTGGATATAATTAGAAATAAGGTGCTTCCATTCAAAGTATCATCAACGCCTCCATGGAAATTACCTGACATATCTTTTTGTAGATACTTTATTGGAGTTAAGAAGAATTTGACTGACTTAGAATCCAGGTCTCTTTTTATGGAACATGTTGAAGAACATAGAGGATCGACTTTTATATATACTGATGGCTCCAAATCTGATGCTGGCGTTGGATTTGGAGTACATAGTAATGATTTTGATTGTAGAGGTGCACTTCCTCTAACAGCTTCCATATTTACTGCCGAACTGTATGGCATATTAACCGCTATTGAGAAAATAGCTTTGGAAAAGGAGGGTAATTTTACAATTTTTAGTGATGCAAGGAGTGTTCTTCAAGCTTTAGAAGTTTTTAATTCTAGTAACCCTCTAATTTTAAAGATTTTAGAATGGCTTTTTATTATTGGACGGAAAGGTATAACTGTTCGATTTTGTTGGGTTCCAGCACATGTAGGTGTGTCTGGGAATGAGAAGGCAGATTTACTGGCGAAGAATGCGGCATCCGAGTTGCTACCAAGGAGGTATCCCATTCCATGTAACGATTTCCTACCTTACATCAAGAAATTGGTATGTGATAAATGGCAACAGCACTGGGATAGTCAAGATGGCAATAAAATGAGGGAAGTAACAAATATCATATCACCTTGGAGGTATAACATGATTCCCCGAAAATGGGAGAAGACTCTTTGTCGTCTCCGTATTGGTCACACTCGGTTGACACACGAGTTTCTGCAGAAGGGCCAACACCAACCGTATTACGAGGACTGCTTAGTACCTTTAACAGTGAGGCATTTGTTGACCGAATGCCCTAATTTTACTAACTTAAGAAATAGATATCTGTTTGAGGCTCGAGGTGAGGATGGCAGGTTTATCCTTGCCAAGATTCTTGGACATGATGTGTCTTACTATGCGAGCGGAAATTTTTGATTTATTTCAGAAGCAGGTCTTCTGAAAACTATTTAACTATTGTAATGACTTCTTAATTTTTATGGTTTTAATCGAATTTGCTTTTAAATTTCATATACAGTAAATGGTATCGGCGTCAATGACCTTAGATGTCAGGATGCCAGAAAACTTTCAATCAATCAATCAATCAATCAAATTTCCTTTCTTTCATCTTGCTGTCCTATCTCTATGATTATTATTTTTCTTAGTTATATATATATGTAGATGTATGCATATATATATATTTATTTTATTTGTTCATTTATTTATCTATTTTTTTCTATTTTATTTAAATGGCGTGGATATTTCCACATTCGTTATTACTGCCTGCTTAGATGAATGGGAGAAGGGATCACGGTTGGGAGGTATTCGCATTTAAAGCTATATATGAGAGTATTGGATGATCTCAGCCATCCCAAAGATGGTTTGGACCTTTTTGGCGGAACTACTCTCAAGGGTTGGGTCATCGGAATCCAGGGGGATCCAATCCTTGAGGTGGGACTCTTGGCTTTTGGCCGGAAGCCCATCATTACAGATATGGGAAGGATGATTCCATATTACTTTGGTCTCAGTCCTAACAGGTGGGTTTAGCTTACACCTGTGCCTCTATATCTGTTTTGATGCTATCCTTCGGGTAGGGTATGGAGTGGACCATCGGGGAAATATACTCTCATTGTGCCGATAGTGGAGAATGCAAATTTCCTTTCCAACGTATGATACTTTCTTATAATTCTCAAGCAGGTACCCCAACAAAACAACAAAAAACCTGAAAATCCCACATTTAAATATGGACCCTTCAAATACTGACTCCCCATCCCCTGGATACGCTGACTCTCCCCCGGCACTGTTGACGACCTCTGCTAATTCAATTAAGGAAAATTCTGTTGACTTAGGAACAAAAAAGGACCCCTCTACTAATGTTTCAAAACCAATTAAGTCGGATAACAAAGGGAAACTAAGAATCCTTCATGTTACCCAAATTCCAATAAATACTGATTATGATATGATATATAAAGCATTTAGATGCTATGGAGTGATAAAAAAAATTAGAATGAAACTTGAAAATGAAAAATGGCATTCATGGATAACTTATAATAATCATGAAGAAGCATTCAATGCAATATGTAACATCAATTATATCAAAATTAATAACCTAAATGTCATGGGTGCCCTATGTGATAAGATAGCAAACAGTTTGGATGTATATAGACCTGCTGACTGGTATGAGAAAGATATCGATTTAACTATGCTCCCCCAAAGAAAGCCAAAACCACCAATGTGGCTTGGTGCCGAGCCTAAAGGGAGTAATGGGAATTATTTTAAAATTAGCAAACTAATTCAGAAAAAGGTAGGAACCATTGCACCAGGTGATATATCTCGCTTTGGGAAAAATAGCTTCCTAATCCATGCTAAATCATTCACGCAATCAGTAATACTGTCTAACCTTACGACAAACAGTGATGAGGATATGTTAGATGTCAAACCCCACCTAAACTTTAGTTACGGAAGGGGAGTAGTCTTCAATAAAGATCTTTACGAATTTACAGAAGAGGAAATACTAGCCATGTGCCCATTAACAGTGTGGAAAGTCCATAAGATTCCTGGGACGTCAATGATTATCCTTACTTTCCAGGATGCTGATGTGCCTTTCCACATCGATATTGAAAATGAAAGAATAAAAGTTCGACCTTTTAAACAAAAGCCCTTACAATGCTTCAAATGTTTCAAATTTGGACATCCTTCTAAAGTTTGTAAAAATGAAAAAATGTGTAGCATCTGTGCCAGTCCCTATCATGGAGAGTGTACACTTGAGCCCAGCTGTTTGAATTGCAATTCAAACCATAAATCCACTGACAGGAGCTGCGAGATTTATAAGTTTGAAGAAGCAGCCCTCAACAAATCCAGTGTAGAACACATAAGGGTAGGACATGCCAAAAGACTACTGAAAAAACCAAACAGCTATGCAAATGCACTGAAATCAAGAGAAAATATACCACAGGAGACATCGAACCCACATAGTGCTGCCAGTAATTCCTAAAAAGGAAATACATCATCTAATGATAGTAGAGTTTTACGTGACAAGGTAAGCATATTGCCTTCCAAGGCTTTACCACTGTGTATTAAAACTGCAACACTGCCCACTTCTATACAAACTTCATCCCCAATTACCAACAATAGTGCTAACCTCTCTCAGGCCATGTCCTTGCCTGATTTGATGGAAGTTCCACCCGAAACAAAGTTACCAGGTGCACCTGTTGTAGGGAAGGTGCAAAAACCTGGTAAATCCTCACCACCTACAAATAGGAAAAGAGAGAGACCTCCATCTCTCTCTCCACCCTCCATTAGAAACGTCAAGGTTATGACATCAAATAAATTTGATGTTTTGTCTGTTGATGTTTCTAATGGACCAGAAGATAAACTGAATAAATCAGAAATTCAAGTTGAGGTCCACCATCCACCTCAACAAATAGATCAAAAGGATACAAAGAAAAACACAGACATAAAACCCATTATAACAAGACCACCTCTGAAGAAACCTACAGGTAATAATGTTAGATTAAAAACTGCTAATGGGAAGAACTCATCCAAGATGTCTTCCAGAAATAATCCATAGTTTTCTCCTCCATTTTGCAATGGAACTGTCAGGGTTTGAGGGCCAAATATGAAGAACTTAAGCTCCTCATTCATGAGCATTCCCCCATAATTGTATGTTACAGGAAAGTATGCTTGATTCTAACACTCCTAGTCCTCGAGAGTATGTTAGCTATAGAACATCATATAATCAACAAGCAGGGTGCCATGGCGGAAGTCTTGTATACATTCGTCGAGATGTTCCCCAAATACCTATGTCTATACGTACAACCCTGCAGGCAGTTGTTGTACAAATTGATATAGGGAGAAAATATACAATTTGCTCTCTGTACTTACCTCCAAATGATATTATTTTATATGATGACTTAGCAGAGGTCATTCAACAACTCCCTCCACCATTTCTCTTACTGGGAGATATGAATGGTAGACATCCTTTATGGGGTGATGTTTTGGCCAACACAAGGGGCAATATTATCTCATCAATTGTGGAGAATGAGGATGTGGGACTCCTTAATACAGGAGAGCCCACACACTTCCATGTTCAGACAGGTACCTTGTCATGCATTGACCTTTCAATTGCAAGCTCTGTCTTCTTGATTTTGATTGGAGGACATTAGATGATTGGCATACTAGTGATCATGCACCAATCATTATAAACACCAACAATGGTCCACCTTTACAGAGATCGCCACGATGGAATCTTGATAAGGCGGACTGGGAAAAGTTTCGTGAGCTAAGCAAAATTGAGGGGGATGCTGAACAGGTTGAAAATATCGATGATGCCATAGACTTACTGAATGGAACTCTCCATACAGCAGGAGTCAATTCAATTCCCAAAACAACAGGGTTTTTCAAACGACGACCAGTCCCGTGGTGGTCTTCAGAATTAACTGCCCTCCACAGAGCCACAAGAAGATCTCTAACACGATTATGTAGACTCCGAACCGATGAGAATTTAATTATGTACAAGAAATGTAGAGCACAGTTCCGTCGTGCCATGAAAGAAGCAAGGCGCCAGTCATGGATGTCTTTTGTTTCCTCCATTAACAGTAGAACACCACCATCTGCTGTGTGGAGGAAAGTAAAAAAGATAGCTGGCAAATTCACCCCCAACCCACCACCAGTGTTGAGGGTGAATGGTCAGTATGTAACTGAAGCAAATGATGTTAGCAATGCCCTGGCTAGTCATTTTTCAAATGTATCCAGCAAGTGTTAAGGAGCCCCTGGTCACCAGTATAGGAGCGTTGAAGAAAAGAAAATTTTAGATTTTGGAACAAGAAGAGAAGAGTCTTATAATTCTCCTTTCACTGAAAGAGAATTTGATTCAGCACTTGCTCATTGCAACGATACAGCCCCTGGACCCGATGGAATTCCATATGCAATGATTAAACATGTACATTTTAATACAAAGCTATTTATTTTAAGCATTATTAATAGAATATGGCATGATCATAGTTACCCAAGTGTTTGGGAACTAGCCATTATTTTAGCCTTTTTAAAACCATTAAAGACAAGTTTTTAGCAGCAAACTATCGTCGTATTGCATTGACATCTTGTTTATGTAAAATCATGGAGAAGATGGTCAATGCAAGGCTGATATGGTACCTTGAAAAGAAAGGTATTTTATCACCGATTCAATGTGGATTCCGAAAAATGCACTCAACGACTGATGTGTTGATACGACTAGAGTCTTCTATTTGTGAAGCCTTTGCTTCCAAACAGCACCATGTTACAGTGTTTTTTGACCTTGAAAAGGCATATGATACCACATGGAGATATGGTATACTTAAAACCATTCATGAAATCGGATTGAGAGGAGAGCTGCTACTATTTATTCAGGCATTTCTTTCACGTAGAGTTTTTCAAGTGAGAGTTGGGGAAGCTCTATCAGAGAGTAAGTGCCAGGAAGAAGGAGTTCCTCAGGGTAGTGTGCTGAGTGTAACCCTTTTTGCACTAGCAATTAATGGGATATCCTCAGCCATTCCCCAGGATGTTCTCTCAACATTATTTGTGGATGATCTCTCAATATCATTTGCTGGAGCCAGAATGGCAACTGTTGAGAGAAAACTACAGCTCTCAATTGACAAAATTATCCAGTGGGCCGATATGAATGGATTTAAGTTCTCAACAAGTAAAACTACTTTTGTACATTTCTGTCGTATACGGGGAGCGCATCCAGACCCGGATATATACATTAAAGGTCAATGGATCCCATGTGTATCGGAAACCAAATTTTTAGGTTTGATATTTGACTGTAGACTTACATGGGTTTCTCACCTAAAAGCACTAAAATCAAAATGTGTTGAAGCTCTGAATATTTTAAAAGTATTGTCCCATACATCATGGGGGGCAGACTGCAATACTATTTTAAAATTATACAAGGCCTTGATTTTTTCCAAAATTAGTTATGGTTGTGAGGTATACTCTTCAGCCACCCCAAGCCGGTTGAAAATATTAGATTCAATACATCATGCAGGTATTAGATTGTCCACGGGAGCATTCAGAACATCACCTATCCCAAGTCTCCTTGTTGATGCTGGAGAGTTACCACTAGACCTTTACCGGATGTCTTCTATTCTTCGGTATTGGTTTAGATTGCAAAGACTCCCTAATTCTTTAGCCTTCCAGACTGCAAGCCTTGTAAAGCACCCAACATACTTTGAAATGCACCCAAAATCTCCTCAACCCTATGGCTTTCGGGTGAAACAATTATTAAACAGTCTGGATATAATTAGATGTAAGGTACTTCCATTCAAGGTATCATCAACGCCTCCATGGAAGTTACCAGAGATATCTTTTTGTAAATATTTTATAGGAGATAAGAAGAATATGTCAGACCTAGAAGCCAGGTCTCTTTTTAATGAACATGTTAAAGAACATAGAGGATCAACTTTTATCTATACTGATGGCTCCAAATCTGATGCTGGCGTTGGATTTGGGGTACATAGTAATAGTTTTAATTGTAGAGGTGCACTTCCTCTGACCGCTTCCATATTTACTGCGGAACTGTATGGCATATTAACCGCTATTGAGAAAATATCATTGGAGAAGGAGGGTAATTTTACAATTTTTAGTGATGCAAGGAGTGTCCTTCAAGCTATGGAAGTTTTTAATTCTAATAACCCTCTAGTTTTAAAGATTTTAGAATGGCTTTTTATTATTGGACGGAGAGGTATAACAGTTCAATTTTGTTGGGTTCCAGCACATGTAGGTGTGTGTGGGAATGAGAAGGCAGATTCACTGGCTAAGAATGCTGCATCCGAGTTGCTGCCAAGAAGGTATCCCATTGCCTGTAATGATTTCTTACCTGACTACAAGAAATTGGTTTGCAATAAATGGCAACAGCAATGGGATACCCTAGATGGGAATAGAATGCGAGAGGTAACAAATGTCATATCTCCTTGGAGGTATAATATGATGCCCCGAAAATGGGAGACGTCTCTTTGTCGTCTCCGTATTGGTCACACTCGGTTGACACATGAGTTTCTGCTGAAGGGCCAACAGCAACCGTATTGTGACGACTGTTTAGTACCTTTAACAGTGAGGCATTTGTTGACTGAATGCCCCAATTATAACAACTTAAGGAATAGATATTTGTTTGAGGCTCGAGGTGAGGGTGGCAGGTTCATCCTTGCCAAGATTCTTGGAAATGATGTGTCCTACCATGCAAGTGGCATTTTTAGATTTATTTCAGAAGCAGGTCTTCTGAAAAATATTTAACTTTTATGACATTCAACTTTTATGATTTTAATTGAATACTCTTTTATTTTTATTTTATTTTATTTTTTATTTTTGTATACATAAGTTAAATGTTACCGGCGTCAATGACCTCAGATGTCAGGATGCCTGAAAACTTTAAATCAATCAATCAATCAACTCTTTTCAATCTCTCTCCTTGTAAACTAACTTTCCCATTCTCCCCATTTTTCAATCTCAAATACTGATCTTCAATCATCTATTTTCCATTTCTCTTCTCCACTCCTCCAGTTTCTCTTCTACTAGCTCTCACCTAGTGCTACACAGTATAACATCATCAGCAAAAAGCATACACCAAGGAGCCTGATCTCTAATACCTTGTGTTACTACTTCCATGACCAGATCAAACAAGTAAGTGCTCAATACAGACCCCTGATGTAGTCCTACTTTTACTGGGAAACTTTCTGTTAGGGCTATACTGCTCTTAACATTTTCTTCTGTTCTCTCATACATATTTTGGGTGATGCTTACGTATTTCTCAGGGACTCTCTCATACACCTCCACAGCTCCTGGCGTGGTACTCTATCGTATGTCTTCTCCATGTCAATAAAGACCATATGTAATCCTTTCTGTTTCTCCCGATGTTTTTTCATCATCTACCTCAAAGCAAATATTGCTTCTACAGTCCCTCTTCCAGGCATAAATCCTAATTGTTCCTCATCAATTGTTGTTTCTTCTCCGAGTCTCTTCTCAATGATCTTCTCCCATATTTTCATTGTATGGCTTATCAACTTTATGCCTCTGTAGTTGCCACATTCTTGGATGTCTCCCTTTACCTTATACAGTAGATGGGGATGATTTAGGCTCCTTCTCCATTCCACTGGCATCTTTTTCTGATTGAAGATCTTCTGCGTCAGGTCCCACAAGATATCTATGCCTTCCTCTCCAAGACACTTCCATACCTCTACCGGTATATTATCCAGTCCTGCAGCTTTAATATTTTTCATCTTCTTTACTGCTTGTTCTACTTCTCTTCTAGTCACTCCTATGGTAACTGCCTCGTTTGGGAGTCTATCTTCAAATACTGTTCTTTGGTTTTCCTCATTCAATAGTCCTTCAAAATATGTTTCCCACCTTCTTTTAATTTCACTCTCTTTTGCTAGAACTATACCATTGCTATCTTTTATTTGCCTTATCTGTGTCAGGTCTTTAGATGCAGCATCTCGGGCCTTAGCAATTTATAATATTTTCTTCTCTCCTTCATTTAATGTCTCTGTCTTTGCCTTTGCTACTGCTCTTCTTGCTTCTTTCTTTGCCTGTTTATAGTTTTCTTTATCCTGCTCTTGTCCTGATAGATCTGCATTCTTTTCGACTTCTTTCTTGGTTTTTACCCGTTCTTGCACATCATCATTCCACCACCACGATTCTTTATCATTTGGGGGTCTTCTTCCTGATGACTTTCCAAGTACTTCCTCACCGATCCTTAGAATCACTTTACTATGCTCGGTCCACCCCATCTCGTACATCTTCATGTAACCTTACTGCTTCCAGCACACTTTCCTCAAACAAGACTCTCAGTTCTTCCTCTTTTGATTTCCCCCAACTTAATCTTTGGGTCCAGTCTCATCTTTTTACTTCTCCTAACCTATGTTGTACTGCTACACCCTCCCCATGTGTTTTCGTTTTGTCAAATTACATAAAAAAGTATAGACCCCTTTATGATATTTTTAGAAATTCTTCATTTTCTTGACCGTTACCATGACAACGACTATAGCGGCTATTCCCACTGCCAATTCAGTGACAAACAAGGTAATTCTGATAGCTAAGGGGTCTACCTAACAGAAAACATCATTAGAACTTGTGCGTACGGGGGTTGGGTTATACTCTTATTTTCGATTCTTGGTCCATGGACTAAGTACTTCAGGGTACTTAATGATAATTCAAATTTGTACATTCTTTACATTAGCGGATCCAGGAAAGCTTAAGTGAGACGGTTAAACTAGGGGTTTTCAAGAAAAAAAAAAGAGAGTTTGACTGTTAATCTGGGCATATGAGTGGAATATATTTTGTCGATTATCTTTATTTTCAGGTTCATCCTTGAATTAAGTTGCAAGTTTTCCTACGACGGTCCTCTTACCCAAAAGTTAAAAACTTGTGATTTCTGATTCAACATTTGAAAATAAATCTATGGCAGTCATGAACTTTAGCGTGAAAATTACAAACATGTAGAGTAGGGTCAATATGAACTCCTATCCCCTTCAATGGACAAGGGCTAAAGTTTATTTCCTTTTTGTATTGACTCTTATGCATAGCCGTTTTGAAAAAAGAAATTTTCCCTGATGTCTTTATTCCCTAGTCAGAGTTGATGTTAGATCCTTAACTATTTGTGGATAATGCTTGAAAGTAAGGTGTGGTAATAATATCATAAACAGCCCTTTGTTAAAAAAAATGTTCTTAATCGTTTATCATGAACAATAGACAAGGGTAAGTGGGAATCAGCTCAATTTTCTCGTTGATTTATTTCTTAGGCAGAGTGAAATTTATAAGTGTATATATATATATATATATATATATATATATGTATAATGTATATATATATATATGCATATGCATATATATGTATATATATACATATGTATCTATCTGCATATATACATTACACACACACACACATATATATATATATATATATATATATATATATATATATATACGTATGTATATATGCATATATATATATATATATATATATATATATATATATATATACGTATGTATATATGCATATATATATATATATATATATATATACTGTATATACTGTATATATGTATATATATATATATATATATACTGTATATATGTATATATATATATATATATATATATATATCTATATATATATATATATATATAGAGAGAGAGAGAGAGAGAGAGAGAGAGAGAGAGACTACCTTATTGCCTTATTTTATTTTTGGGTTCCCCCAGGTCCCTCAATGTGAGGCACCTCGTATATCCACCAGAGAGTTGCTAATGCATCTTCCGGTGTATTTTGCATATTCCAGTCTTGGATGGTCTGGGATGCATCTTAGGTATTTATCGAGCTTATTCTTAAACGCATCTACGCTCACTCCTGATATGTTTCTTAGATGAGCTGGCAGCGCATTAAATAGTCGCTGCATTATTGATGCTGGTGCGTAGTGGATTAATGTCCTGTGTGCCTTTCTTAGTTTTCCTGGTATATTTTTTTGGCAATTAATCTACCTTGGCTTGCTCTTTTTGATATTTTTAGCTCCGTGATGTTTTCAGTAATTCCTTCTATTTGCTTCCATGCTTGTATTATCATGTAGCATTTTCTTCTCCTTTCTAGACTGTATAGTTTTAAAAATTGCAGTCTTTCACAGTAGTCAAGGTCCTTAACTTCTTCTATTCTAGCAGTATAGGACCTTTCGTACACTCTCTATTTGTGCAATATCCTTTTGGTAGTGTGGGTACCATATCACATAGCAGTACTCGAGTGTACTACGTACATAAGTTTTGTAAAGCATAATGTGTTCAGCTTTTCTTGTTTTAAAGTGTCTGAATAACATTCCCATTTTTGCTTTACATTTAGCCAGTAGTGTTGCTATTTGGTCTTTGTATAACATATTCCTATTTAATATTACACCAAGGTCTTTAATTGCTTCCTTGTTTGTGATTGTCTCGTTATTAGGTTCCTTGTATGCATATACCATTCCTTCTCTGTTTCCATGATTTATTGATTCGAATTTATCGGAGTTGAAAGTCATCCTGTTTTATCTCTACCCATTCATATATTTTGTTTAGATCTCTTTGTAGTGAGTTCTTATCTTCATCACAAGTACCTTCTCTACTTATTCTTGTGTCACCGGCGAAACTTCTCACTAGAGTTTTCAACATCACAGTCTATGTCTGAGATCATAATAACAAACAGCAGTGCAGCTAATACCGTACCTTGTGGCACGCCAGATATTACCTGAGCTTCATCTGATTTCTCATCATTTGCAACCACTATCTGTTTTCTGTTTTGCAGGAATTCTTTTACCCATTTTCCTATCTTTCCCACAATATATGCTTTCTTATTTTTTTCTCGAATATATTATGGTCTACCTTGTCAAAGGCTTTTGCAAAATCTAGATAGGTCACATCTGTGTCTTTTTTACTTATCATATTTTTGTATATGTTTTCATAGTGTGCTATCAGTTGGGTTTCTGTACTTTTTTCGGGCACAAAACTGTGTTGACCTATATTAAACAAATTATTCTTAACTAAATGAGTTATTATTTTCTTTTTTATTACCCTCTCATACACTTTCATAATATGTGAAGTTAGACTATCAGGTCTAAAATTGCTTGCCTCTAGTCTTGACGCACTTTTGAAGATAGGGGTTATATAAGCTAATTTATGTTTAACATATATATCGCTCATATCTACACTTTGTCTTAGCAGTATTGCAAGCGGCTTCACGATAGTGTTTGCAGTTGTTATTAACAAAATCGCTGGAACTCCATCTGGTGCGGCTGCCGATCCATTTTTAATTTCTTTTATAGCCTTGACAATATCTGCTTCATTAATATCTATATCTGTTAGGTATTCAACATTTTCTTCTCTCATATCTGTTTCATTATTCTCATACGCAATTTTTGGCATGAACTCACATTTATATTTTTCTGCTAATATGTTGCATATTTCCTTTTTTTCATTCGTTAACCGTCCTTCAATTCTAAGAGGGCCTATTTCTAATCTCCCTTTATTCATCATTTTTGCATAGGAGTAAAGTACTTTGGGTTTTTTTTTATATTTTGAAGTGTCCTCTCTTCTAAGTCCCTTTTTTCATTTTCTTTCGATTGTATAATCTGTTGTTCTGCATTTTCTATCTTACATTTTATTTCCATCATTTTCAACACATTTTTTTCTTTTGCAAGATTTTTCTTTCACTTTCTAATTTTCTGAAATAAGATCCTTCTGTCTAATGTTATGCATGTCTTTCTTTTATTGTTTTTTTAGGTACATATTTTTCAACAATAATCTCCAGTATTTTGTACAGTATGTCCGTATTTACCAGTATATTAACACTTACAAATACCTTTTTCCATTCTTTTTTCAGTTCTTCATTTATTTCTGACCATTTTATATTCTTACTATAAAAATTATATTTTCCATATCCTTCCCAACGTTTTATGCTTTGATTAATTCTGCGATCACTTGCTTTGGAATGGACTATTAATTCTATGATATTGTGGTCTGAAATTTCTGTGTTATACACTATTATTTCTTTGACATAATTCACCTCATTCACAAATACTGGATCTAGGACATTTTCCTTTCTTGCTGGAATGGGGTTTATTTGTTGCATATTACATTCTAATAGCATATCTTGAAGCTTTTCAAATTGCCTCTTATCCTCTGCGCTACTATTACTCTCTTTTTTATATTTATACATACAACCACTTTCTTCTATCCATTCTTTCCATTCCTCGAAAGGAAAGTTAAAATCTCCGAATAGGAGTATATTCTAGTCTTTATGGTTTCTACATATATCATCTATTTTTTCTATTATTATGTCAAACTCCTTAGTATTTGGGGGTCTTTAAACTACAATATTCACTAGATTTTCAAATTCAAATTCTACCGCAATCAATTCACATAAGGTGTTGCTGTATTTTTCACAGACTTTTCCTTGATTTTTGTCTCTTCCACATATTGCGGTTCCCCCTTGATTCCTATTTGTTTTGTCTGATCTATAAGTTTGGAAACCCTTTATCTGGTCATCACTGCCTGTCTCTTGGGAATATCATGTTTCATTTATATTTAATATATCTATTTTTTAAATTTGGGTTAGTTCTTCTAAGAACTCTATTTAAGAGTTGCTCGTGACTAAACCCTGTGCATTCATCACTATTATGGTTTGTGTTTCATCCCCATTATTTAATATTGGTAATAATATGGATTCTCCCATGCTTCCTTCCTGTTCTGATATGATGTTCTTTTCTTCATTTCCAAGAATTCTGCCATTAAAAAATCCAACATTTTCTCTTTTGCTTTCATATTTATTTTTGTGTGTATACCTGCAAGTATCCCCATATCTGTACCAACCCCTGGCATTATAGATGCATTCTTTGTAGTTGGGCTCTAAATGTACATATTTGGGTTGAAAGGCATCATATCTTGGGGCCTTTGGTGCATAGCGCGGTATATACGCGGCCTGCTTTTTGTTTCATTTTTGCCTTCATTTTTCTTTTCAGTTTGCTGAGTTTTTTTACTTTCATTCATGGTTGCAGGATGCATATATCGACATTTTTTGTTGAAACTGCATTCTTTTCCTTCTTTTAGGATTTTGCATATTTTTGGATGGAGATCTCTGCATTCGTCTCCATATCCGTCTAAATACGCACATTTACCATACATTTGATAATTATGGCATATCTTTGGATGCTTGTAGTAGTATTTTTCGCCAAATTTGCAATTCACTCTTTTCAGAAAATTGCAGACTATATCATTCTTTTTTTTTCTTGTTCTTGCTCTTCCTTAAAAGTATGTAGGCCTAGGTAGAGACTCTTGGGTCTATTATTTGTTTCCATCTGATAATTTATTTCTTTGTAAGTATATTGTTGGATGGCATCATAAGTTATATCGATGATTTCGTCTGCATCCTTACACATATCCTGTTCATTTTTCTCTTCTTCTTCTTCTTCTTCTTCTTCTTCGTCTTCTTCTTCTTGTTCTTTTTTTTCTTCTTCTTTTTCTTCTTCTTCTTCTTCTTCTTCTTCTTCAACTATTTGCAGATTTAGTCTCGACTTAATTATATTTTCTATCCAGACTAAACATGTTGAGCAGAATACATTTGTGTCTCTATTTTTTATTTTTTTGCTGTATTTCAGCACTTGTATGGTGTGTTGGAACATGGCAGTTATCGCATTTTCTAATCAGTTGTTGAGGATTATTAATGGAATACCATATCTTACATGTATTGCATCATTTTGGCATTCTTTTTCCCAATGCATCAATCAGCGTATTCACCATATTGGACTTCTTATTGTTCTTTGATGGAATGTGTAGATTGATGTAATCTTTCTTTATAAGTCTCTTTATCACTTGGATCTTCTTTGGAATTTCTTCTATTATTTTGCTGATGTTTTCCGCAGATTTGCTCCAGTTTGTTGGATCATATTGTTTCAATATGTCTGCGAATATTTTTCTGTCACACTGGTTGGAGTTACTAGTGACCTCTGTTATCAGACGGTCGAGTTCTTGTTTCGCCAACTCATGGAATTTACTTTTGCTGACTGCAGCAATGTCCCTCCAAGCTTTGCCTGTGTTATAGAGCGCCATCTTAATCAGATTTTTAGTAATTCACAAGATAACTATCCTATGCCGATGTTTATCCCACTTTTCTGACCTCAAACAACTCACCAACTATTCACGAAAACTTGTAGCTATATTGCACTCAATAGCCTTTGTTATCCGCGTTAAATCAGGATATTTATAGGGTCGCACTAGTGTATTCACTCACCGGCATACAGAAAGAGAGAGAGAGAGAGAGAGAGAGAGAGAGAGAGAGAGAGAGAGAGAGAGAGAGAGAGAATTTTGAAAGTACAGTGACAAACCATCAATAATCCAAAAAGAGATTTCCGCTGCAGAAGATCTAGACTATAACTTAATATATATTACTACCATGGAGCTAGAATATTATTTTGAATTATGGTATATATCTATATATCTATATATCTATATCTATCTATATATATAGATATATATATGCATATATATACAATTATATATATATATATATATATATATATGTATATATATATATATATATATATATATATATATATATACATAAATATGTATATATATACATATATATATATATATGTATATGTTCTTACAAAACTGGTCTGGTGTAGAGTAAATACAATAGTTTATTCATGATTTTATTATATTTAATTTGTGCATCGAAGAGATGATAGTCAGCCTGTAAAATGAGTTCCTCTCATGTAGATGTAAATATTTTATGCAATTACCTAAGTCTTTCGCTTTGAATTTCATTGTAATCTTTATTCAAGTTAGTATATGTAAATTTACGTTATTTTTAAGAATGAACTTTTTATTTAATGTAATTTTGTTATGAGGTCATACGTAATCTATTTGAGAGTGTTATCTGATCATACACGATATAAAGGGCTTAGGTAATGTTCTTTTATATTCTGTGAGGTATTGCGTCATATTTAAGAGAGAATACTCAGTAACATGTGCTTTGGAAAATTCTGTACATTTGCTTTAGAAATTTCACAAAGGACGTAGTGATAGGATGTGATCTTTTTTTTATTTCGGGGACAAAGGGTGGGAGGAGCTAGCTGACTAAGAGAGCCTTCTGGTGTGGTGTGAGTAGCGTTCGGGATAGCGATACATGGCAACTCTGATGCCGTGTTCATCCCTCCATGGTTCCAGACCTCAGTTCGGGAAGTTTCTGGAAGTAGCTGAATTTTATATGAAAAGGTGACACCAGGTTTGCAGAGACAGATAGATAGAGAATTGGAGCATTAAGATGGACAACTTTCCCTCTCCTAAGTGACTCTGTGCCCCAAAGCAAATTGTGTCTCGTAAAGATACATTGTGAATTCATTGTATTAGGGTGAGTGTTGACTTAGTGTCAATATTTTGTTACTGGCCCTGTAGGAAGGTTAAAATTTTGTATCCTGATGTGGTTATCTATTTTCACTATTTATCAAATTTGAATATTGTATTATTCAGATTTATTTTCAAGCTTTTGTATGATTCACATTGCATTATTTCTTTTGTCTTAGTCAAAAGTTTATTCAGATTTAACATTTAAAGTCGTGTTTGTATAATTTTCAGATCGTAACATTTTGTCTAAATCTAAGTTTTGTTCAGACTTAAATTTTTCGAGTGACTTATTTTGTTATTATGTAAATTCTTTCAAAGTGTTGTAATTTATATTGAATATATTTATTTTTGTAAAGAGTGTATTATTCCAGTCACCTTTGCTGAGAATCTGATTACGGTCGTATCCTGTTAAGAGCAGTAGTAAGTCATAAATAATTCTTAAGAGTAATTACCCAGTTTAGTTTTGAGTGTACTTAAGAGACCTATGTATATTCAGTGTTTTATATATTGTTGTCTGAGAACCATTTAGCTGTCTCAGAATTCATGTATTAATATTTTAAAGTAACAGTTTTAATGTAAAAGCAAACAAGAGAATTTGAAATTCAAGATGTTGATTAACTTGCAAGTCGTAGTATATATAATATATGTTCGGTTCCCAGTCACCAGCCATAGTATGATATATTTTTAGTGCCCATACCAGGGAGCCATAATCGCATGATATATATATATATATGTGTATATATATATATATATACATATATATATATACATATATATATGTGTGTGTGTATATATATATATATATATATGTGTGTGTGTGTATATATATATATATATATATATATATATATATATATATATATATATATATATATATATATAATTATTACGGATGGCAAATTACATGAACTCCCAAGCTCCAAACTCACCTGTTTATTTTATGTAAGTCTGTTACACTTGAAAATAATACCCAAGCTCTGAGAAAATTATGCAATTCTCAGACGGCAATAGATAAAAACACGGAATATCTAAAGGTCTCTACATTATTCTCAAAACAAACCTGGTTGATTATATGATATGAACTATTTAAAAACAACCTCTTACTGCAGTTCTTAATCAGGGGATACGAGCAAGTACTGTTAAGAAATATGGTGATAAAAAAAATACACACTTTACAAAAATAAATAAATTATATGAAAAATTACAACATTAATATAGAAAAATTGTCACCAAAATGAATCACTCGAAATATTAAATCGGAATAAAACCTTAAACTAAAACAAGAAAATATTTTTCTATGAAAAATATACAATCACTTGTTTCACTGGAAATTAATTTATGAAAATAGTTAATCTTGATCATCAATAAAAATAGTTAACACTTTAAAACAATAATGAGTAAATACTAAATGAAACTTGCATAAAGTAACTGATACGCTTATATTGTTTGGATCACACGAGGTAACTGAACAGTTAAGCCAAAATAAATACACTTCACTGATTTAACAGGGCCAGTCACAGAAATTTTTATTAAACAAGGACTTACTTTAACACAATACACTTGAAATATTATTTAATGGATTAGCCAACATTTGAACACACTACATACGATATATGTTGGATAGAAATCATTAATCACATTTGAGAGGGCACACACTTGAAGCCCTTGAGAGGAGAGAGAGCTGGACAAACTTAGGCTCTTACAAAGGGACAAGCTGGATCTTTTCTGCTGCTTATGCATTCCTGGAGGTGTGTATATATATATATATATATATATATATATATATATATATATATATATATATATATATATAAATATATATATATATATATATATTGACTTAAAACATTTAGATACTTCAAGTAGCTCATTTTCATAACTCGGGGGCAAGGCCTAGCCATGCCAAAGTTGCCAACTAAGTAAATTTAACTGGTGAACTAACCTTGCTTGCTAGTCAACCCTCTCTGCTAACTTCGCCCACCTACCCCTCGAAGCATTAAAAAAAAAGTAAATTTATTTCGAGAAAGTTCATGTACTTTCTAACCACGGGAAAATATAAACTGATGTAATACCTCGTTAACTTGACGTAAGACTTTGTGTGTGATACAGCATACCTAAATCGAGTTTACATAAGACTTCGTAACAAAATACGTGAAATAAAAAGGCAATTCTTAAAAATAACGTACATTTATATATACTGACTGGAATGCAAAATGCAATCAAATGAATGACGAAAGTCTTATGTAATTTACATACAATTACTTAAACCTACATGAGTAACTCGTCATACAAGCTGTCTTTACATCTCTTAAATACACAAATGAAATACATGAATTATATATTTACTCTTACTAGACCAGCTTAGTAAGATAGCTCCCCCCAAAAAAGGTTACATATTCAGGGCCTGAATCGACCGATTCAGCCTGAGATGAATAATCTGCAACCATGTTATCTTTACCTAACATATGCTTTACATTGATACAATACGGTTGCAAACATAATGACCCCCTAGTTAACCTTTGATTATTATTCTTCATTTTATTAACAAAAGTTAAATGATTGTGATCCGAGTAAACTGTAATCTCTTCCTTCTGTGGTGTGTTCACGTAAACTTCAAATTTGTTTATCGCTGTGACTAGCGCTAGCAGTTCCTTTTCAACTGTAGAGTGGGCTCGTTGGTGCTTCTTCAGCTTTGATGACATAAAACAAACAGGATGAAGAATTCCTTCCTTGCCTTCTTGTAATAGGACAGGTCCAATCCCATTGTACAATCCATTTACTTGGATCAGGAATTTCTTGTTGAAATCCGGTGCCTTTATCCTGTCGAAGGATTCCTGGCAAGCTCTGGTCCATAAAAATTTTTTCTTGGGGCTAGTCAAGTCCGTCAAGGTAGCGACTACATCCGAAATGTTTGGGCAAAAACGTTGGTAGAATCCTCCCATCCCTAAAAATCGTTGTAATTGCTCCCTCGTTGTGGGGAGTGAGGCTTTCCTTATTCCTTTGATGTTGGCAGCTACCGTGGTGATTTCTCCTCCTCCTACTTCAAATCCCAAGTATCAAACTGTTGCCTCTCCAAATTCGCTTTTCTCCAGGTTACTTGTCAAGTGTGCTTATTGCAGCCTTTTAATTACCTTGTTCAGGATTCGAAGATGTGCTTCCCAGGTCGATGAATGTATCACTATATTGTCGAGATATACGCCTGCTCCTTCAATCAATCCTAGAAGGTTATCCATCACTCGTTGAAAGGTAGCGGGGACGTTCATTAGACCAAATGGCATGATGGTGTATTGATATAACCCAAACGGGTTATAAAAGCTGATAACAATATTCCGTTGTCATCCAAAATAATTTGGTAATAGCCTTTTAAGAAGTCGATCTTGGAGACAAACCTTGCTTGTCCGATATTGTCGAGTAGTTAGTCCATGACCGGCAATGGATAATTATCGGCCACGCTAATCGAATTCAACTTTCGGTAGTCCGTACTCATCCTGAAAGTTCCGTCTGGTTTTTTCACGAGCAAGCATGGAGAACTGAAAGGGCTAGAACTTTGTTCGGAAAATCCGATTTGTATTATATAGTCCACTTTTTTTCTCTTGACTTCTCGGTGATACGGTGACAGTCGATAAGCGTGTTGTTTGAATGGTCATTCCGTTGTTTTAAGGTATATCTCATGCTGTGTCAAGTTGGTTCATTTTGTGATGTCCGAGACAATTTCAAGGAAACTTTTTACCAGTCGGCTTTATTTCTCTTTCTGTTTCTAGTTCAATTAAGTTAATTTCTTTTTGAAGCTCCTAAGGATAGACGAATTATTCATTTTGCTTACCGCCCCTACATCATATCCGTCGTCGTCTTCCGTGGAGGGTATGGTTTGCTCCATACACACCTGTGAAGCTTTGGTCTCGTTTTCGTTTAAGTACGGTTTCATTAGGTTAACATGCACTTTTCTTTGACTTTTCCTTCTTCCTGGAGTTTCAGTAAGGAGGTCAGGTCACGGATCTTCTCCAAAATCCTGAATGGTCCTTGGAACTCTTTGGAGAGTGGGAATCTCCTTATAAGTAAGAAAACTAACACCTGTTGTCCAACCGCAAACTGTCTGTCCTTACTTTTCGTATCAAACTTTTTCTTAATTTTTCCTTGACTCGTTTTCAGGTTTTCTAGGGAAAATTTCCTTATCTTGCCAATCCTTTTCCTCAAATTCTTGACATATTCTCCATCTGTTTCCTCTTGATCCTTCCATTTTTCTGCCAATATTCTAATCGGTCCTCGTACTTCTCGTCCAAACACCATTTCATTCGGGCTACATCCCATGCTTTTTTGATAAGCATTGCTTACTGCAAATAACATCAATGACAATCTCATGTCCCATTCATTTCCTGTTTTGTTGCAGTACTTTGTCAACATACTCAAGAGGGTTTGATGAAATCTCTCTAATGCACCTTGGGTCTCCGGGTGATAAGAAGTAGATAGTTGTTGTTTCACATCCAACAGTTTCGTCACGTCCTGAAACAATTTTGGCGTGAAATTTGTTCCTCGGTCACTGAACGATTTCTGGAAAAGCAAACTTAGTAAAAAAGCCTAGTAACATCTCAGCAATTATTTTGGCACTGGTGGTGCTGACTGGTATGGTTTCTGGGTATCTCGTCACTGGACATATCAAGGTTAACATATATTCGTGACCTTTCTACGTCCTTGGTAACAGTCCCACAATGTCGATCATTACCTTGCTGAAGGGTTCTCCCCGCGCTTCAATCGGACATAAGGGAGCTTTCTAGATGTACTTGTTAGGCTCTGGAGCCATCTGACAAACGTAACATGAACGACAAAACTGGCTCATGTCTTTATGCATGCCAGGACAGAAAAAGTGTTTCATAATCTTCTCCGTCGTCTTTCTTATTCCCATGTGTCTTGTCTCGTGCACTACAGCGATCACCTATCTTCTCAAAGGTGCGGGAATAAATATCTGACGGTATATCCCCCATTCGGCGTTCCGAGGGATATTGGCTGGTCTATACTTCCTCATAAGCAACCTATCTTTAA
Organism: Palaemon carinicauda; assembly: GCF_036898095.1. Classification (NCBI taxonomy): domain Eukaryota; kingdom Metazoa; phylum Arthropoda; class Malacostraca; order Decapoda; family Palaemonidae; genus Palaemon; species Palaemon carinicauda. Next base: position 80,906,214 of record NC_090742.1, on the reverse strand, counting down.
GATAATAACAGGTGTGAGACTGCTGCACCTCTGTCTCCTCCCCCACCCGGTAAAATAACTTTTAACGTCACATCCTTCTATTGCAAACGTATCAGGCTTTTCCTACTCACTTGTCTTACTTCTAATGCTGAGTTCTCTATTTCTTCCAAGTTTATTTCTTCTTTGTCTTCTTGTCCAATTGTCTGTTGTTCCTCTTCTCTCGGCTTTCTCTTTGGAGTTCTTCTCTTGCGTACCATCAAGGGAATCCTCCTCTTCTGAAAAAAATCCTCTAAATTCATCGTCTTCTTTTGCGGCTACTTTCTTCATCATATTCCTAGTCATCACACAACTAGGAAACAGATACGGGTAGTTCTTCTCGAGTTCAGTCATACGACTATGCTTTAATGGTTCCTCCATTAGAACGGGACAAGGCACAAACGGTGCTCCACCAACTTCATTTCCCAGCAGGATTTCTTCTCTTTCCACAGCCAATGAATCCCTTACCGAAAATCAAAATGACCTGTCACCAACTCATATGACAGTTTCAAATGGCAAATACGGGTAACCTCCTCACCTACTATTTCTTTCAAAATAACCGGGTCTCCTGTGAGAGACTGTTCCACCAACGGGTGTACACCTTGTGTCACTACACTATGGTTACAACCTGTGTCACGCAATATCTTGACCGGGGCTTGCTCATTCCCGTCTATTGTGGGTAACATGCCTTTATGAATATACGGCTCAAAGGCATCCACTCTATTTGGGGTTGTCCTTTTTATCGTATAAAGGTGGACTTGCTTATTTTCCTCGTCGTCCTTTCTCATTTACTTCTTCATCTTCGCATTCTGTGAAGTTGAATTATCCTTGACCACTTTGGTGACTGCTTCCGGTTGGTTTGACCAACATTCCTTACTGATGCAGCCTCTCTCATCACTCTTATAACAGACTATATTAACCTTCTGCACGTGTTTCACGATACCTGAAAGAGGACGATTCGACGATTGTTGCTATGGCACTAGTGGTGTTTCTGCTGTAACTATTGAACTTGTTCACAGAGTTATTATTGAACTGGTTTCCATGGTTCGGCAAATACTTAATACTTGGTCGGAATGAGGAGAGAGGGCTGGACGAACTTAAGCTCATACAAAGGGACAAGCTGGATCTTTTCTGCTGCTTAGGGTTCCTGGGGGCATATACAGTATATATATTGACTTGAAACTAATAGAAACTTCTTATAGATCATTCTTGTAGCTTGGGGGAAAGACCTACCGGCACCAGAGTTGCCAACTAGGTAAATCAAACGGGGAACTAACCTTTCTTGCAAGGCAACCCTCTCTCAGCTAACTCCTCCCACTTACCCTTCAAATTTGATGTCAGGATGTCAGAGAACTTCAAATCAATCAATTAATTACCCTTCAAAGCAATGAAAAATGTAAATCTAGTTCGAGAAAGTTCATGTACTTTCAAACCACAAGGAAATATAAACTTGACATAATACCTCGTAAACATGACATAAGGCCTCCTTTAGTGATACCGCATACGTAAAACGAGGTTACATAAGACTTAGTAACAAAATATGTGAAACAAAAAGTTAATTCTTAAAAATAACGTAAATCTACGTACTCTGACTTGAATGTAAAATATAATTAAATAAACGACAATAGTCTTATGTAATTTACATACAATTACTTAACCTATATGAGAGGAACTCACCTTACGAGCTGGCTATACATCTCTTAAATATACAAGTCAACTTCATAAGAATATATATGATTGTGTGTGTGTATGTGTGTACTATATATATGTATATATATAAATATATATATATATACATATATATATATATATATATATGTATGTATATATATATATACTGTATATAAATATATATATGCTATATATATACAAAGTATATATACATATATATATATATATATATATATATATATATATATGTATGTATATACACAGTGTATATGTATATATATAATTTATATATATATATATATATATATATATATATATATTTATATATACACAGTACTGTATATATATATATATGTATATATATATATATATATATATATATATATATATATATATACAGAATATATATATATATACAGAATATATATATATGGTGTATATATATATATATATACATATATACATATATATATATATATATATATATATATATATATACTGTATATTTATCAGCTGTTGCTAGTCCACTGTAGGACAAAGGCCTCAGACATATCCTTCCACTTCCGTCTGTTTATGATATTTCTATGTCAGAGTATACCTGCAAACTTTCTTTTTAATGTCAATCTATTATCTATCATTCTTATATGTACTGCCCATATGTCCATTTCTTTTTCTTACGTGTTTTTTTTAGAATATCCTCCACATTGGTGTGCTCTCATATCCTTGTTGCTCTTTTTCTTTCTCTTAGTGCTATTGCCATCGTTATTCTTTCCATAGGTCTTGTAACTAGCTTATGCTCTAAGTCTTTTGTAAGTCCATAAGTTTCTGATGCATAAATTATTACTGGTAGGACCAGCTGATTAAATACTTTTATCTTAAGAGAAAGTTGCCTTTTACTTTTTATAATCTTATTTTGTTTACCAAAAGCTATCTATCCCATTCTTACCCTTCTTTTAAAGTTGGTCTGATATCCTTGGGAAACATAAGTACTATATTCACTAACTATCTCTTGATGTTCTTCCGTAACCGTTATTTGTTGTTCCCCTGCATTTTCATTGAAAATTATCTTAGTTTTACTTATATTCCTTTTCACAGTTACATTTTGGCTTTTTCTATTCAAATCTTCTATCATCTTTTGCAATTCCTCCCATGATTCCTTATCAAATATATCAATGTCATCTACAATTTTAAGTTGTTAAGGTCTTCCCCATCAATGTTAATGACTACATTTCCCAATCTAAACTCCCTTATAAGTCTTCTAGGAACGCGGCGAATAATTTAGGAGAGATGGGGACTCCCTATCTAACTCCTTTCTCAATTGGAATTTTCTCACCATATGTAGTTTTATGATTGCTGTACTTCCCATATAATATTCAAGTGTTCTAACATAAGATTCATCTATTCTTTGTCTTTGGAGGGCTTTTATTACTGTTGAAGTTTGACAGAATCAAAAGTTATCTTTTCTGTATATGCCATACATAGGGATTTGTCATTTATACTCTTTTGATTTTTTCATAAGCTGGTTAATTACATGAATAAGGTCACCGATATAGATAAATTATTTTCCAGTTAATGTTGTCAATTTCAACCACCACCTCTCTCTCCCTTGGTATGTATACGTGTCAACATCAGATGTAAGTGAAAATCAGAATCATTCGGATTTTGATATTTGTTCATGATCTGTTGGTCCGCATATCTTGTTACTAAATTAAGTGTTCTTGTTTTCTTTGCTGAATTTATTTCGATATGACCCCTATATCGGACAGCTTTTATTCTGTTCGGTATCTGGGGCAGAACCCCTGGTTATTGAAAATGGAAATTTAAATGGGATTATAAAGTAATTGGATTGCTACGATTTTTGTTCATCACTTGTAATCTACGTGACATGAAAATTACATAATTCTATAATTGCTCAATAAGTTTACCGTTTCTAAATGTATCA